>NC_089254.1:98856231-99159802 GCF_963930625.1 Muntiacus reevesi | reverse complement strand
CAGATCTGGGACGTGGGGACATGTATCTGAAGACACGTACAAAGCGAATACTGGGGAGGATGCAGAAGGTGTGAGGCACCCTGGGACTGTTTCAGGGCAGCCGGTACCCTATCCCGTTACACCGGGCATACGTGGAATCTTCGGCGTAGAAGGTCTCTGGTAATGATCTAGTCTATCAGATTAAATTTTCGCAAATTCAGTTCAAATTCCAGAGATGTACATACATAGTCACTCAGAGAAAATGGAAGAGTAAACACCAGCGTGAAATCAAGCGACAGGTTGCCAGGTAGGGCAAGGAGGTCCCAGGAATTGTCACGTGAGCTGACACATCCAAGAGCACTTTGGATGTGGAGGTTGCCCAAGTGGGAGGGACTCTTCCACTAGAGGCATGTGAGGGTTTCTGAGCTGCACCATGGGAGTCATTCTACGACCACCCGTCAGCCCACCCCCTCCCTGGAACACTTATTCTGTCTCACCCAGCTATATGCTCCTCTCTCCACTACGATGCAGACAGCAAAGAAGGTGCAAGGAGACTGCGCCGGGGAGACTTCAGGAGTACTGTCTGCACTGCAGACCTGCATCTTTGAGGCTGTAAAGGTAATAACTTAAATAGTGGTTAGCCACTCGGCTGTCTGGCACCCCAGGGCACCGGGGATGATGCTAAGAGATGTGATGGTGCTCTCCCCTTAGAGTCACGTGCATGCTAAGTCGCTTTAGTCGTATCCAACTCTTTGCGACTCCATGGACTGTAGCCCACCAGGCTCCTCTGTCCATGGGATTCTCCAGGATTGGAGGATTGCCATTTTCTCCTCCAGGGGATCTTCCCGACCCAGGGATCAAACCCACATCTCTTTCATCTTCTGCATTGGCAGGCAAGTTCTTTATCACTAGCACCACCTGGGAAGCCCCGTTAGAGCCACAGAAGTCCCATTTAAATGCTGCTTTTCAGTCAAGAATTGTGAATTAAGCATCATTTTCAATGCTGTGAGGCTGTGATGGAAGTACCGCTCCTGAGTGTTCACAGTCCTGGGCTTCCCTTCGAAAACACTAGAAAGGAGCGAAGCTCACCATGGGGACCCCACTCCAGGTTTCCCATGAGCTGCGGTGTGGACCTGAGCTGTCCCTCATAGCCACTCAATAAGGAATAAAATGGGAGGAGGGCGGGTCCTTTACACATCACAGCTGTTTTCTTCCCTGCGTGTTCAAGCCCCCCATAGAGGTGGGTTTATGCATAACTACATGTTGGCCCACGGGAGGAATTTGGTGGCACAGCTGGAGGTTCCCAGTCTCTCTGCTGAGCAGAGGGGTCAATCCCCCACCTCTGAAGTCAGGTGGAAAACAGGAAGCAGTCCTGTGATAGGCTGAGAGGTGTGCCGTCCAGCTCACCTTTAGGACCAAGCCTGCATTTCCCCAATTTGCAGGGGTGCTGGGTGCTGAGAGCTCCCAGCTGGGCACTCTCCTGGAGGTGACAGGAACAGCCATCTCGCTGGAGCTTCGCTCTCTTGCCCAGGGGCAGCCTGCATCCAATGACCTTGGTCCCCTGGATTTTAGCTGGGATTTCTCCAAAGGGTCACCTAAGTTCTAGAGCACCTCACAGGTGGTGAAAGCCAGATTAGAGTGAGTTGGAGAGACAGAGGAAGGAGAGGAAGAGGACAGCTCTTCCGAGTGTAGATGCTAGAGGGAGAAAAAATATGAAGGACCCATCGGCAGGAAGAAAATGGGGTCAAAAGGAGACATTTTTGTTTGTTTGGTTTTAACAACTGCCTTTGTTGCTATTCAGTCACTCAGTCATGCCTGACTCTTTGTGACCCCATGGACTGCAGCACACCGGGCTTCCCTGTCCTTCACTATCTCCGGGACAAGGGAATGGCCACTCGCTCCAGTGTTCTTGCCTAGAGAATTCCATGGACAGAGGAGACTGGCGGACTACAGCCTATGAGGTTGCAAAGAGTCAGATAAGACTGAGTGACTGACAATTTGCCTAGTCATTTATTTTACCTTGGCCACACCATGTGACAGGTGGGATCTGAGTTCCCTGACCAGGGATTGAACCTGCGCCCCCCCTGTCGTGAAAGCACAGAGTCTTAACCACTGGACTTCCAGGGAAGCTCCGAGGAGACAATTTGAAAACGAGGAGAGCAACAGATACTTGTAGGCTGCTGAGATGGATGGAAAAGAGAAGAAAAAAGATGAAAGAAGTGGCGATCTGGCAGGGAAATGTCATGAGGAGTCAAGAAGAGATGGGATCTGGTGGGTAGGGGGACCGGCTTTAGCAGGGAGGTGGGTGGGGGGACGTTGGTTGGGCGAATGGGCTGAGGTGGCTTCAGTCAGTGGACACTGGGTGTTCTGGTCCCATTGGCAAGACTACCTCTAATGTGGAGACGCGCGCCGGGGGCCGCCGCCTTCAGACCTGGAGAATTCTGGTCTCCTGCACCCTGGTAGTCCAGTGGTTAAGACTTTGCCTTCTAGTTCAGGGGTGCGGGTTTGATTCCTGGGTGGGGAGCTAAGTTCCCATATGCCTTGTAGCCAAAAAACCAAATATTAACCAGAAGCAATATTGTAACAAATTCCATAAAGGCTTTAAAAATGGTTTACAATCTTTTAAAAGCCTCTTTTATATTTTATATATATATATGGCTTCTCGAATGGCTCAGATGGTAAAGAATTCACCTGCAATGCAGGAGACCCGGGTTTGATTCCTGGGTCGGAAAGATCTCCTAGAGAAAGAAAAGGCAACCCACTCCAGTATTCTTGCCTGGAGAATTTCACGGACAGAGAAGCCTGGAGGGCTACAGTCCATGGGGATCACAAAGACTCAGACATGACTGAGCGACTATCACTTTCCCACAAATCAACTCCCTAGCAAATGTTGCTGAGTGCAATCTGAAACACCTTGCCCTTCCTTCGTCTCCAAATCTCATTCACCCTCCAAGACTCAGCATACATTCTCTTTCCAGGAAATCCTCTGCTATTTTAGCCTGAGCTAGTTTCTCCTTGTGCTGAGCACAAAAGGAACTTCCCGCCCATTACCCACCCCAGGAGACCTTATCACACGCTATTTTCCGTGAACACTTGTATTTACCAGTCTCCTTAGCTGGATTAAAAGTTCCTTGAGGGCAGAGGCCATGTGCTGTACCTTTCTGTCCCATTTCTCAAAGTTTCAGAGTCGCTCACCTGGAACACAAGCCCGGTTGAGTCACACCCAGTTTCCGGTGCCTCTCGAGCTGCCCCCACGGAGTTCGGGTGCATATCCGTCACTCTGTGGCATCACACTGTGGGCTGCCGGCCAGTGGAAGTCCTGGGTCCTCGCTCCCTCTTCTTGGGGTCTTTTTTTTAATTGAAATATAGTTGACTTACTGACTCAATATGGTGCTAATTTTGCAATCGATGGGACTGACAAGGGCTTAATCTCCATAATATACAAACGGCTCATACAACTCAAGAACAACCACAAAAAAACAAACAACCCAATCAAAAAATGGGCAGAAGAACTTAACAGACATACAGATGACATACAAATGGCCAGCATGCATGTGAAAAGATGCTCAGCAACACTAATTATTAGAGAAATGCAAATCAAAACTACCATGTGATAACCACCTCACAGGGGTCAGAACGGCCAACCTCAAAAAGTTTACAAATAACAAATACCAGACAGAGTGTATTTCTCTACAGATGGGCTTCCCTGGTGGCTCAGATGGTAAAGAATCTGCCTGCAATGTGGGGGACATGGGCTCAACCCCTGGGTTGGGAAGATCCCCTGGAGGAGGGTGTGGCAATCCACTCCAGTGTTCTGGCCTGGAGAATTCCATGGACAGAGGAGCCTGGCGGGCTACAGTCCATGGGGTCACGAAGAGTCGGACATGACTGAGCGACTGAGCACATACAGAGAGAGTATGGAGCAAAGGGAACCATCCTACGTTTTGGTGAGGATGTAAGGTGGTGCAGCTACCATGGAAAACCGCATGAGCAGAGGTAGAGAACCGGCTTGTGGACCCAGTGAGGGATGGACAGGGCAGAATGGATTGAGAGCGTAGCACTGAGACATACACGTTACCATACGTGAAACACAGCCGGCGGGCCACCCCTGTATAGCACAGGGGGCTCCACTCTGTGTTCCGTGATGACCTAGGGGGTGGGATGGGGGTGGGGGGTGGGGTGGTGTCTTGCGCCACCTCTTGGGAGGGGACATATGTCTACTTATGGCTGATACACATTGTCACTCGGCAGAAACCAACACAACACTGTAAAGCAATTATCCTCCAGTTAAAAATAAATTTTCAAGAAAGAAAACAGCACGGAAGCTCCGCAGAAAACTCAAAATAGTTACCATATGATCCAGCCATCCCACTCTTGGGCATATACCTGGACAAAACTATAATTCTTGGTCTTCCATGGCCACCACTCTTGATATCCTAAGACTGGATCTTCCCTCTGAATGAACCTCTCTGCAAGTTTCCTCTTCTTTCTGCGGCCACTCCTGTTGCTACTCCCTCTGTCTCTGAGGTTCAGTGATACACCGGGCGCTCCCTCAAAGCTCCATGTCGTCCCGGACCCCCCTCCCTGGGGCAGACCTCTGACTCATCCCTCAGGCCTGGGAGCAGAAATCCTACATAGAGTCCACTCTTATTCGGGATGACTGAGGTTTGGGCCTGCCTTGTGCTGGGAGAAAGAAGGAAATGTGGCGCTAGTGGTAAAGAACCCGCCTGCCAATGCAGGAGATTGAAGAGACACAGGTTCGATCCCTGGGTTGGGAAGATCCCCTGGAGGAAGGCATGGCAGCCCACTTCCATATTCTCGCCTGGAGGATCCCGTGGACAGAGGAGCCTAGCGGGCTACAGTCCATGAGGTCATAGAGTCGGACATGACTGAAGCGACCGAGCACAAGGATTGGTCTGCCTTGTGCTGGGAGAAAGAGACACAAAATAAATGGAAATTTGTTCTTTTTTTCTTTTTTTGGCTTTTATATTGTTTTCTTTGTTTTTCTCCAAGCTTTATGATTCCATGAGCCTGTTCAACCAGTAGTGTCCTTCTCCACTTGCTGGCATATTTTTATTTTATGGTTTATTTAAAAGTCCTGTGGAAAAAGCTGTAGTGGAATGAGGTAGGAAGTAATCCTGGCTCCGGGGGACAGATGGAGTGACCCACTGGGATTCTGCCATGTCTGTTCCCAAGAGAGAAAGTGGCAGAATGTATTTGTCT
Organism: Muntiacus reevesi; assembly: GCF_963930625.1. NCBI lineage: Eukaryota > Metazoa > Chordata > Mammalia > Artiodactyla > Cervidae > Muntiacus > Muntiacus reevesi. The sequence continues at coordinate 99,154,600 of NC_089254.1, read as the reverse complement.
GAAGTGAATTTCCATAAACCTGGGCTTGGAGCCAGTCTGCAGAGGGCGAGCGCCATTAGTAAAGCGGGTGGAAGTGCTTCCCTGCTCAGCATTCTAGTTCAGGGAGAGAGCAAAACACCTCCCTTTGAATTTTCGCTTTTGCTCAGACACACAAATAAGGAAGTAAACAGGAGGTCAGCCATTTTAAACAGTTGGAGAAGCCCAGAAACCCTGCAAGGAGCTGCTGCTATGAGAGAAAGTCGGTGCAGAGAGGACAACAGTATTTCATCTTCTCTGTGGTGACCAAGTTATCCTCTGTCCCCTATACACACTCAGATGTGTGCACACACATTGCTAGACAGTACCACTTTAAGAAACATCTTTCTTCATTGATTCAAGAAACAAATCCTGAATAGCTATACCTTATGGGGAATGAGAAGATCCAATGGGGATGAAAAGCCAAGTTGAGGCTAATGGGAGGTTTACCCTTTCCTAGAGCTTAGAAACCTCTTAGAGGGACCAGGCAGAGGGGGTGGGGAGCAAGTGGGGTCTCCCCACATTATTCCTGGGATCAGTCTCATCTCCACGTGGGGCCCATGGCCTTGGGGGGTCAGGGTTTCCCACCTCAAAGGAAATGAGGGTCCTCTCTGTCACGTCAAACACGCCCCCGTGTTCCCTGACTTGAGGATTTTTCTTTGTTCAGACTCAGATGTAGGGGGAACAAAGCACGAGCAGCCGGATCCTCTTGTGAGAGATCGAGACGGGGGAGAAGATGGTCATGTGGAGGGGACTCAAGGATGCCACCCACTCTGCTGGGAATCCTGGGGTCAGAATTCAACTTTCTGCCATCTTGCACTATGTTTCAAGAGCTTCAGCTATGTTCATACCCTTTTTACCTGTAGCATCGTTATGAAGATAGCCAAATACATGCCACCAGTTACATACAGGAACGTTTGCTGCGTGGTCCACGAGGCAAACACTGCCGAGAGACACACAGACAAATGGAGGAAGTGCAAAGCAGCTGATGAGAGCGGGATTTCATCTTTAGCATCAAATTTTTGACACACTAGTAACAGTGTACAATGTTTGTGGTACGAGGTTTCATTCAAAATAGCATCACAAGTTTGTAAGCCCAGTCCATCCATGGAAAAATTCAATGAGATACACACTTAGGTACCCTTTATGCATCTCACTGTGTGTATATTCCAGCTCAAAAAAGTTTCAAATGTGTAAAGGTAGGATGGCGCGGATCACTTTGCCTTTCTTTATATTTTCCAACATTCCTCTTTTTCCAGAATGAAGATGGCCTCCGTCCCCACCTCTCGACTGATACAGGCCAGCTGGCCCTCGTGTGTGCCTGCTCCCTGGACCCCTGGTCTTCAGATCTTTGAAAGCTCCAAGGTCTACCTGCCCTAAAGGCCTTTTCATTGATGGTTTCCTCAGCCTGGAGCCCCGTGCCCTCTGCCCCTCACTCTATTTCTTCCATAGCTTCCAACAGCTAAGCCCTTCGAATATCCACTCAAGGAGGTGGCCTCACAGGAGAGCCTTCCGTCCACCTCCTACCATGGATGTCAGGTGAGAGTCCAGGCTGGTGCTCAGCACTAGCTGCGCTTCCCTGGCGGCTCAGAGGGTAAAGCATCTCCCTGCAATGCCAGAGATCTGGGTTCGATCCCTGGGGTGGGAAGATCCCCTGGAGAAGGAAATGGCAACCCACTCCGGCACTCTTGCCTGGAAAATCCCATGGATGGATGGAGAAGCCTGGGGGGCTACAGTCCATGGGGTCACAAAGAGTCAGACACGACAGAGCAATTTCACCTCACTTCAGTGCTCATCACAGCCTCTCATCACATACTGTTTCTCCACCTATCTGTGTCTTTTTTTAAAATGCTTTTTAAAATTTGTTTTTAATTTGATCATAGTTACTTTACAATACCGTATTGGTTTCTGCCATACAACATGAATCAACTATAGGTATACATATGTCCCTTCTCTCTTGAACCTCCCTCCCACTTCCTACCCCATCCGACCCCCCTAGGTTGTCACAGAGCACTGGGTTTGAGCTCCTTACATCATGCAGCAAATTCCCACTGGCTATCTGTTTTACATATGGTAATGTGTATGTTTCAGTGCTACGCTCTCAATTCGTCCCATTCTCCTTCACCCACTGTGTCCTGACCACTAAGATCTTCTGGTTTTAACAGATGGCTTTACCTAACACTAGACTCCTAGCACTCAACACAATGCCTGGCCCCTAAGGGGAGCTCAAAAATGAATTGTTGGATGAATGAATGGAGAACCTTCTCATCCTTTTATAAATAATTGGTTTGTAAAAGCAGTTCAAATTTTCAAAGACACCACATGACAGTGTCTTCTCCCTTCTCTCTCCTGTCCACAGGGCTGTGTTGGGGGCCCTGCGGTTGTCTAGGGGCTGGAAGCCTTTGCTCGGACCTCTTCTCCAGTGTGTGGCCCAGAATCACAGCAGCACAAACCAACTTACAAGCCAAAACCAAAAGGGGCATCAAGAAGCTGTTGTCCATGCAGGAGCAGCCCCACCTGTGAACTCCTGTGGATTCAATTCAGCATCAGCCAGCATCTTTCGGGAGTAAGAAAGTGGAACAGTTTTAAGGCTCATAAAACTGATTATAAACTGTCACGGGAGAGTGACAGAGTGTATTATGGGCAACTGGAGGGGTCTCTAGAAGGCAAATGAACTTCCCAGATGGCTCAGTGGGTAAAGAATCTGCCTGCAATGCAGGATCTGCCAGAGGTGCAGGTTCCAACCCTGGGTCAGGAAGATCCCCTGGAGAAGGAAATAGCAACCCACTCCAGTATTCTTGCCTGGAGAATCTTCCTGACAGAGGAGCCTGGTGCTCCATAGGGTTGCGAAGAGTTGGACACAGCTGACGAGACTGAGCTTCAGTCGTGTCTGACTCTGTGCGACCCCACACACGCCAGAAGGAAAATAAAGCCGAGGTTAGCCAAGGATCACATCCAACCTGATAAACACAAGGATTGAATGGGAGTAGGGAAGAGAATGCTTTGGAAAGGAAGTGGAAGCAAAGAAGGAAAAAAGAGAAATGGGGGAGAAATATGGAGATGGATGAGAGGGTTAAAGAAAAGCAGGGGAAACTGAATGAAATGGTGTTAGATAGAATAAACAAAAACCTAAGGGAGCTGAGGAGGGTGCAGTCAAGAGAGTGGGATAGTGGGGCTTGAAACACCAAGAAATCTGGGCTCTCTTGTGAATCAAACCATCTCTGAGTTCACATGGGTGTGTAGCTTGTTAAATCCTCAGCAACAAATAGGTCTTAAACACAAGGAAACAGATCCCTCTGGTATTTTTTTTGTGGGGGGGCCAGGGGAGGTCATGTAGCGGGGGAAGAAAGGGAAACTAAATAATCATTTGCCATTTAGGATGGAACTCGTGGGCATGCTTTCAGTATGGACAGGAACTGGAGCAGGTGGTCAGAAGTCAAAATGAGAAGCATGTCAAAGGATTCCAGCACACAGGTTATTAATAATAAATACTACAAGCTTTATTTTTATGATAGCTCCGGAGGAATGCACATGCTTGACAATCATCCTCTCTGACCTTATCACATCCCTTCCAGGCTGATGACAAAATACCGGGCAGTTATCAAGTGCCTCTGCTTTACAGAAGGGTCCCCCCAGCATGTACGTGACCTCCCAAACAGCCCTGAGAGACAGGTGAGGCGGACATGTCTCTGTTTGATAAAAGAAGGAAGAGACACCCCGAGGGTTAAAGGAATTGCTATGGGTCACTGCTGTGGGATAATTTGTGTCTGCAAAAAAGATATGAAATCCTAAAGCCTGGTTCCCATGAAAGTGTTAGTCGCTCAGTCGTGTCCTAGTCTTGGTGACCCCATGGACTGTAGCCCACCAGGCTCCTCTGCCCACAGAATTCTCCAGGCCAAAATACTGGTGTGGGGAGCTATCCCCTTCTCCAGGAAGATCCTCTGGAGAAGGTTCCTGTGAACGTGACCTTGTTTGGAAATAGGGTCTTTGCAGGTGTAATTAAGACGTAAGCTGAGGTTCTACTGGAGTAGAATGGCCCTTTCATCCAATATGATTGATAGCCTTATAAAAGGAGGAGACACAGAGACAGACACACCCAAAAGGGAGAATGCCATCTGAATACACAGACACAAGAAGACGGCCATGTGACAAGGGAAGCGGCGTGCAGCGGGGGTTGCAGCCGTGGCCCCAGGAGCCCCAGTCAACCACCAGAAGGTGGAGAAAGAACTCAGCCCTGCCAACACCTGGATTTCAGACTGCTACCCCCTAGAGCTGTTAGCAAGTCAACCCCTTGTCTTAGCCCACCTGTGTGGGACTCCTGCAGCCCTAGCAGACTCACCCAGTCACTCAGGCACGGCTGTGGGGTGTGGCAGTGCTCCAGGCCCCAGGCTGCATGTCTGGGTTTCCTAATGCTCTTCCCAGAGGCATACCTTCCAGCGGTCATCCTTCCCTGGCCATACTGGCTGGACCACTCCATGTTCCTCCCTGGCCACCAAGCTACCCCACCCAGCTCACTCATTCATCACACAGTGCTAGTATCATCCTCGGACCCAAACCGCTTCCCATCTCTCTTATCCTTTTCCTCAATAAATTCCACTTCATTGGTCAGTAATCTCCGTCATCAGTGAGGAAAAAAAAATCTGCCATTATATTTACCTTTGGAGTAAAACAGAAACATGGTGACATTTATTTAGCACTGTGTCCAGAACTCAAGGGCTTCCCAGGTGGCGCTTAGTGGTCAAGAATCTGCCCGCCAATGTAGGAGATATAAGAGACGAGGGTTCGATCCCTGGGTAGGGAAGATCCCCTGGAGGAGGGCATGGCAACCCATTCCAATCTTCTTGCCTGGAGAATCCAATGGACAGAAGAGTCCAGCAGGTTACAGACCAAAGGGTTGCAAAGAGTTGGACACAACTGAAGCAACTTTATCTATCCAGAACTTTATACACATTTCCTCTAACCCCAAACATCCTTACAAGTCCAAGGATGGTCATTATCCCCATTTAAAAGTAGAATTCATGAAGTTAAGGAAATCTGCCTGACTAATATGACTGTGAAGCAGGCAGTATCTGAATAAATTCAGGAGCCTTAATCCAAAAAGCCTCAATACCCTTCCACCAGCTCAGAGCTCCAATGGGGGCCTGCAAGTTTTACTGCCTCTGTTTACAGATGAAGAAACTGTCCTTCCTCTTTGCCAAGGTTAGAGGGCCAAGTGGAACCCAGAATGTCTATGGCAGGGATTTGAAGCCAACAATCTGGGGGGAAAGAGTGAGTGTTCTCAAAGCTGCACTGACGCAGGGTTTTACTGAGAAAATGCAGAATGTCCGTATCAAAGAAGGAAGCAGTGTTGGGCATTCTGAGAGGGGGGCTCTAGTCTCCCCAAGTTGGTTCTTAGCACCATCCCTGGGTCACAGATGTGTTTTGTTTAGTCCACAGGTGAAAAAAGATTTTTTAATGAGTTATGACATGCAAATGTCAGGAGACATTACCTTCAAATCTTTATTCCCAGCTTCTTTGGAAAAACCAGAACAACACATCTGGCAACACATATCCCACATCCTCGCATGGCATCATGGGGCTGAGGCTAAAGAGGGCAGAGTATATTACCCTCAGTCTCCCAGGATCACCACACAGGCACCAAATGCCAGCTGCCTGTTACATCTCTCTAGCGGTACCACGTTTCCTGCATCCCGCCCAGTTCCCTCTCTTAGGTTACCTGCCTGCTCTGTAAAGTAGACATTGTAGGATATGATCCCAGGCCCAATTATTTAGTTTTTAAGATTTTACGTGAGTAAAAATTGATTCAAAGTGAGCAGGATCCAGTCTAGCAGATAGGAAAGCGCTCTGAGGAGCTTCACAAAATGAAAATCTTGAATAGGCACAAGGGAAGAGGAGCAAGGAAGCTATAGTAGGCAAAAAAGCTGGTTAGCGATTGCTAAACTACTTTCTTTTAGATCTGGGCCCAGTTTCTTAATGGGTGCTTACACCGGAGAGGTATTTGCTTTTCAAGTGGGCACAGCCCAGAAATACAGCAAAAATGAATGACTCCCTAACTGTACAGAGGGGCTTGTCTCTTGAAAATTATTTTAGGAAAGGAAAGGGGGTTTGTTCACCCGGCAGAGTAAGATTTGAAAGAATTAGTTAGAAGACAAATCAAAGCAGTCACATTTGTTACATGCAGAAAGCATAAAATCCATTAACTCCTTAAGACATAAAGCTATAACTAGACCCAAAAATGGTTGGGATCTATTCACGGATGATGAAAACATAAATAGACATTCAGAGGGTGTGAAGGCAGTTCATGGAGCCTCTTTATCCTTTAAAGGCCACAGGGAAATTGACCACTGCTGAGACCGCTCCTTACCCTGGGCTTATCTTTATTCAGAAGAGCACAAAAGAAATCCAATTCCCACAGAAATCTCTTTTGCCCACCCCTGCACATAAAGGAAAGAGAGGAGAGAAAATTGACAGGTAAAGAAGCTCATCTTGGGAAAACATGCAACCTTGAACCGAGGAGGCAGTCCTGCCATCAGAGTTGGGTGCAAGTCCTGGACTCCTGCTTATCGGCCTGACCTCGGCTAATCACTCTGCTGGTCTTCAGTTTCCCTCCCTTCAAAATTGAAACCCTCCTGTCACCTCCCAGGGGTTGCTTGGCGGGTCATCTGAGGCCTTGCATGGAGGCTCTTTGTGGACTGGATCACTGTATCTTGAGTAACTGACCAGCCAAAAGAAGTCACAGCAGACATAGAGAGGAGAATCATGAGTGATGCACATTACTCTAAATAATCTGGTTCTTCATGTCAAGATGAAAGGAATTCCTAGCTGTTTACTAAGCCTGCAAAGGCAACCCCCGAGGGTGTCACAGTAGCCCCATTCATGAGTCACCCTAGTCTGAGCCACATTAAGACTTGCTCACTCTTCTAGCATTAATGAGCTACTCTGTTTTAGGCCCTGGAGACTTCTGCCATGGTTTTGCCTCCTCTACATGTTCTGCCCTGCCAGTTGCCCAGAGCCCACCAGCATGAGGCCTCACGGTCTGCTCTGTCCCCAGAGCACAGGCTGGGTTTTTGCCTTCCCGGGCCCTTGCTCTGTCTATCCAAAAAGCGTCTCTTTGTCTGCTATGGGTCTGACTTCACCAGGGTTTCTCCAGATGGCCAGCCAGCTAGCTGCCTGCTCTGATGGCAAGAGCTGTCCGCTGAGCATTTGCTGGTGGCTCAGGGAGGGAAGGGTACAGCGTGGGTGATTTCCTGCCCACCTCCTGTAACTTTCAAACTGCTCAAAGCGGCTCTGCCCAGCGGAGGTGGGGAACGCACAGATGCCGCCCCAATTACTCACTGAGGTCCAGAAGCCAGACCCTCAGCCAGTCCTTTAGCCAGAAAGTCAACAAAGCTATGAGACTGACCTCAAAGCACCAAACCTCCAGCGGAGCACTCCCTGATCCTGAGAGCCAACTGCCCGTGTGCAGGGTCCTGGTGGGTTCTTAGGTGGACACTTTGATCATAAAATAACCTAGACCTCCCTGTTCTGTGGAGCTCTTTTAGTGGACAAGTTAATAGTCTGGCAAATTAACAGGACTTTTAAAATACGGTACACGTGTTAAGCTTTCACATTTAGGAAACAATCAAAGAGGGAACCAGCAGTTTCACAGATGCCAAGGGGGCAGCATCTTATCCTGGAGCCCAAGAGACAATCAGCTACAGGCAACTTGCCTGTACATTTCAAAGCCAGAAAACGTCCGTTTTAGCATGACTACCATATCCTATGTTTATTACTTGCACCAGAGTTGAGATTTTTGTCCCAGCAAATGGCCCTAGTGGGAATGCCTCCCTCCATGGCAAAATAAAGGTCCCACCGCTGCCACCCAGGCTAAGGTTGCATGTTATGTCTTCATTTGCAGGGCCTATTGAAGAGCACTATTGTGATCGCCAGATAGCAGGTTCCCTCCTGCGACTGGGCACACTAATTAGCCATGGCATTTGTCAGACTAGCTGTCTTGAAGCAAAGGGGTCTAGAAAGCTGAATTAATTTAGCCATTGCCATGCACTAAAGATGCTTCGTCTTGTAAGAATAATCAACCTCCTCACCTCCCTTTTTCCAAGAAGGATGAGTGTGAAAGTGTCACAGAGACAAGTTTCCATTTGTGGTCTGCACTACAGTTATAGTCGGTTTGCAAATTCAAAGGCCTACAGGTGTTAGTAGGCTGCTAATTTTAATGATGAAGTAGGCTGGGTGTGAGAAACATGCAGCCTACTCCCTCTATTCTTTTGTTTCCCCACTCTTGAGAGAGACAGTCTCTATTATGAGAAAAGCGTTGGGAGGGGGATGAGTAAGTAACCCTCAGCCTCGGTGTCATGTAGACAATTAAGAGAAGGTGACAATCTCAAACGGGGAAACATGCAATGGGACAAAGGTACTCTGCTCCCACCTGAATGGCATGCAGAAATGGAGGCCTCATGTTGCCAAGATGTCTACTTGTTTCGAGATAAGAAACGTGAGTTCTTATGCAAAGTCTCTCGATTATTAAATGTTAACAACTATTTTTTTTTAAAACACCTGAAGTGGGTAGGTCAAATAACATACATCTAATCTAATCAAGACCTCTGAGACAGTCTTGAAAGATCAATTCCAACTGTTCTTGTTCACCTCTCCCCCAAATGTAGCATGGACATAGAGAAATGGAAGATTCTTTCATTTCAAATACAGAACTGGTTTTCCAGTACAGTTAGCCCTTGCTATCCATGGGTCCTGCATCTGCAGATCCAACCAACTATAGACTGGGTTGGTGGAACCCATGGACACAGAATCCACAGGTTCAGTGGGCAGACTAAGGGACATGAATGCCCATCAGTTTGTGATATCTGCAGGAGGTCCTGGAACCAGCCTCTGCAGATACCAAGGGAGGGTTGTGCCTTCTCTGAGTCACTTGGCGCTGTGATGGGTTGTTCCTCTGTTCCCTCCTTCCTTATCTTAAAACCTAGGCAGTTGGTGGAGACAAATGACCTCATGGTGCCAAACTCTGTCACAACCCAGGAAGAGCAGTGAGAGGCAGAGGGGATGCCAGGTCATGTGATCAGCCAGTGGCAGGGCAGTGCCGTGGACCTAGGTGGTGTCAAGACCCCTATTCTGTATTCTCTCCCTTCAAAGGGACTCCTATTTTGGCACACTACCTGGGAACGTGTCCACAGCAGGCATCACGTCCCTCCTGGTTTAATGCCTCTTTAACCCTGTCTTCTCTTCTCTCTGCCTAGAGAAGCTCCACTCATTGTTCCCCTTCTTTGACGTCTTTTTTTGGGGGGGCCAAATTGCCCACAGTGATTAATGTTTTCCTTGCTGTCTTTCCCTTGGAACTCAAGGCATTACCAAATTGTCCTTTTTTTTTCCTTTCACCAAGGAGGATTAGATGATGTTCTGCTTCCAAATGTCCTCTAAAATGTTTGACTCTTACTTATAACTACACCTAAAACCCAGAACCTAACCTACATCCTGGATGGAAAAAGCAGTCAAAATACTGTGTTTTCAGCCCAAATTAGTTAAGAATGCATTTGGCTGCAAGCAACAGATATATCTGAATGATTAGAAGTTAAAGTCGTTCAATTATTCTACACAACACTAGTTCTGGAAGTGAGCCATGACAGAGTTTAGTGCAAGGAGCTCAAAAATGTTAGGATGCTGGGTCAGCATTTTGTGTTTTTCTTGACTGTTCCATCATGCTTGCAAGACAGTTACAGCCACTGCAGACATTATGCCTGAGTGCTTGCGTGCCAAGCAAAAAGGAAGGGGCAGAGTAAAAAAGGCTTGCCTCTCACAAGGATCTTATGTTTTATCTGGACTCAAAATCCTTGCCAGAAGCCCCCAGAAGACTTCCCCTTTCCTCTTATTAGCTATAACGGTCCCATAGACACCCCTAGATACAGGAGAACCTGTCAAGGTAGCATCTGTCAGAGCAGAATGAGGCTGTCATGACTGGCTGTTATCAGTCAAGATCCACCCTCCAAGGCTGTCAGAGGAAATACCTTCCCCTCCTTATCCTTATGTGAACAGAGTCTGGGTTCTGTGAGCAGGTAAGAGATGGTCACAAGGCTCTTCTATGAGAAAAGGATGTCACAACCTAAATTTACAAGATAAATACGTTAACTGTATGAGGTGGCATGGACCTGAGAATTCTGAGGGAATTCAAGAATAAAATTGGCCACAATATGTAGCCCACTCATATAAATGGCCACCAGTTCTAAAGGCTGCTTTCCTAAAAACGCACCCCCCTCTTCATAAGAACTCCACCCTGGATCTGAAGAAACAGCTGATGGAGTCTATAATAAGAAGATGTGAGCCACTGGGAGCTAAATTGTTTTTGTAGCCCTCCTAAGAATAGGTTATCATCACAATTGTTTATAGTCATTACGGATAGAATAAGCTAACAATCGAGTTAATGATAATGGGTCAATTAGGAGAGACTGGAGTGCAGGTTGGAACAGAGAGAATCTTGAGAGGCTGGGTATGAGCATGGCAGTTACTACAAGAAAATGATAAACAGAAGCTCAATACAGAATTCTGCCAATACCAGCAAGTGTGTTAATTATGCCAGAGTCAGCTACAAGGACACCAAGCTGGTGGGCTGTACCCTGAGGCAGAACTGGTATGTACATCTCACTAAGACCAGATGTGCCTTGGAAAGGCAGAAAGAAAACAGAGCATCAATAAAAGCTGAGTGAGAAAGCTTTTTAAAAAGATACTAGTGCAAGATTCCTAGATTTTACATGAAAGAGTCCTCCAAATAGAATTTCTTGGGACCAATCCATTTAACGTCAAATGTAGCATCTATTTTATGAAAAACAGCTGGTCAGTCTGAGTCAGTTAAAGTAACTATTAAATATGAACTGTGTATGCAGGAGGACATAAAGAGGTGAGTCTGTGTGTGTGTGAAAGAGAGAGAAAGACTGAACCTCTGAGAAAGACTTAATGACTAATAGAGCTCTTGAAAATCACAGTTCCACATTCATAGATGATTCAACTCCATTTCCCAGATATCTAATATTTATTAAAATATTCATTTTTAATAGTTGACTAGAAAATCTAAGCATCCTTATTAATAAGAAAGCAACATGGTTCAAACAAGAGAAAACATGCCTGCCTACTTGTAGAATTTTTGAAATAGGAAGAAAGAATCTAAAGAGGAGCAGAATTTCTTGATAATCAATAAAAGTTTCTCCACTCAATGCCTTTCCAGGTTATTGAATGAATTGTGATGGAACTGAAAAGACAGGGTAGGGATGGGTTTCATAGATAAAGGGTTGTTTAGGAAACAAAGTATTTAAAAAATATCTGTGAGTAGAGAAGCAAAATATGAAGAGCCTGGTTTCTCAAAGATAAGCACCAGGCCAGTGCACTTTAACATCTTTAAAGACAATATTTAGCAGAAAGGACATAAGTATGTCTCAAAGATGACACCAAACTGGTATGGGGAGAAAAGATATAAGCTTACTGCAAAAAGATGCAGGAAACTCTTACAAACCTGTGCATAATATAAAAATATCTATGATAGTTATTAGTGGTATTTGTAATGGAATAAAATTCTGAATTTCAATTAGATGTTAGTAGAAATAAAGATGCAATTTTCCCCATACAAGTTCACAAACCCCTTGGATTTCTCCCAAACGCCCCTTGGGGCTTTGGAAACCCAAAGCTAAGGACCTTGTCATAACAGCAAGGGCTGAAATAATATGACCAAAGCTTACCATGAGATGAATAGTGGAGATAAACAAACTTACAACACATGTCTACATACATGAAGATGGGTGGGATGGAAGCAGAAGAAACATGAGTACAGTGAGTTTAGGACCAAAAAAGGCAAGTTTACAACAAGTCTTATAAAGATGTGTACCTCGTTATTTCAGTAGATTGTACTGACTGGAAATACGAAAGGATTCAAAAAGGGTTTGAATAAACTTGTCAATTTTAGCCATAAGCGGCTCCTAAGAGAGGAGAGCTGGAGGCACTTAACCTTTAAGGCTGACATTAGGGAAGACAATAGAACTTTCATTTGAAGACATCATTGGATGCAGAAGATAAAGCTGGAGACAGCTGGGTATGAGCCAATACTGTATTATTTCTCCCCTTCTTTAAGAATCCACCCTTGTTTTAATGAATCAGGTTTTTTGCTTTCCTCTGCGCACAATTAACACAAATTACAATATAATCCACAATGATTGCATATCTCTATTTCACTATAGATCCCAGTGTCAGAGACAGAGCCCTAAAAACTCCTGCTCTAGTTGTTGATTTAAGGTGTATTTTATGAATTACAAAATGTCATATTTGCAGGGAAGCAGGTAGAGGGTGATTTTAGGACCCAGAGACAAAGTTGAAAGGAGCAAAGGGGTACGGTCATAAGGCCATGAGTAGCAAAATTCAAAGTAGTTAAGTTCTTAGGCAGACTCTCTGGAAGGTGAGATCAAGGTCCAGCAGTTACCCAGCACAGAGGCAAGTCAGCACCTTGGACAGCTCAGTCCAGTGTGCGCCTCCCCCACAGCCTCGATTCTACGGTGACTGCAAGCCCAAGTAGAAAGTCTATCTAGCTCTGCTTGTCTCCACCGTGCCCTTCCTATCCAGTACATACTCACTCTGCCCCACTCAAGAATAAAAAGATCCTAAAATATTTACCATAGTTTCTTTCCCTCTTTAAGAGAATCAGTGGTCTTCATCTGCTCAATTCTCTCAATTCATGTCAGATGCATAACTGATGAAGAGAATGTCAGGGGTCCCTAGGGGTCCCAATCCTTAAGGCTCACCGTCTGTTTGGCAGTGGTTATGTTTTTGTCCTCAGACTGTCCATCTCTTTGACTCTCTTTATTTCCTGAGTTAGTCACTGAGTCTGAACAGCAGCCAAATCCCTGACAATAATTAGCAAGACCATTTGATTCCCTCCAATAAAACTGGAGATAGCCCTGAAAAATGATCAGTATTCACCCTGGTGCTCTCTCTGCCTTCCCAAGGGATGATCCTTCAACCCTCCCACCCTTTCATCACAGCAGCAGAGTTTCGTTGAGGAGGCTGTTTACTTGGTCTGGCTGCTTTTAATGAATTTATTTTCATTAACATGAATAAATTTGTTTTTCTCTAAGCAAAACAACAACTTAAACAGTAAAAAAAAATCATCTTAAATAGAGAGCAGCTAAAATCTCTTAAACTATTAAGGATATTAATGATCAGTTTACAGGAAGATTGAAGAAGGAAGAAGACCTGAAATCCCAAAGAGGTGAAAGAGGGAGAAACTCAGAGAAATGTTTCAGAAGGAGGTGGGGCAAATGGCAATGGCTCAGAAATAAATAAAGGATATAGAAATGTAATGGAAGGGGGTGCCCAAGTGAGAACCATAGAAACCATTTAAGTGAAACTAGGTGGAGAGAGTGGGACATACAGATGACTTGCCACAATAAGCCCCTTAAGGCTTAAAAAAAAATTGGTTTTGGAGGTCAATAATGGAGAGAAGTGGATGAATAGGTAGGTAGGGGATACAAAAAATATTTTTTAAAAACCCATAAATGAAAATAATTTAACTCTCAAGCACTTATGTAATGCACTTATGGATTCCCTCTCCCCTTATTTACACACACACACACACACACACACACACTCTCTCTCTCTCTCTCTCCCCTAAACATCTCATTTTCCTGGACTATATAGGGATTAGAAGTTTGTTTTGTTATTTTGCCAGAACTGAATGGCATAGCAAACCTGAGGTTCTAAGGTCATGGCAGAAAGTGGACAAGGACTGACTATATATAACATAAATATCATGGCTGATATTCCCACTGAACGTAGCCTACTTCTGTGATACCATGAACTCTTTAATGCTCTTTGAGGATAGCTTATTATAAAACAAGGAAACAAAAACTACAGTTTAGCATATAGTATTAAATCCAACGTATAAGATATATTAATACTCAAAGCATATGTACTGCTATTGCCTACTAGAGATTTACAAGTCATGGGTCATAAACTGTGGAGCAAAGCCATGGGGAAAGACTCCTCAAAACCGGCTTAAGGATTAGGGCTAGTTCTCAGTTTTGCTTGCTAACAACTCTATGTTCACATTTCATTCTCTCACTTGATGGTCTTAAGACCATGAGGTAAACGGTAGGTTTATTCTTACTTAGCTAATGAGGAAATGGAGACATCTGAGAAGGAATCAGACTTCTTCAAGGTCAACTGATTGTGAAGTAACATAGCAACAACTTCTGGCAGCAAGTCCAGGGAGTAGTATACAATACCATGCTGCCTGTCCATTGATAAAATTTAAATGAACTTAATATTTTCACCCCTTTCTGTCCTGACTTCATTTGTTTAATTAATATTTATTAATTGCTAATTGCTAGATTTTAAAAAGGTGAAAAGATGGGGTGAAAAATGGGGTGCTGCCTTAAATGTTTCAGATAGTAAACAAAACAGTAGTAATGAGAAGAGACGAAACCACACAGTATGATTCCAATGGGGAGGAGCAATGGAGCATACAGTTGAAGGAGGAATAGAAGTCTGAAGTCAGAGACAGCAGCAATAGCATACGCTTTGAATTTCTTACACAGCTTCTAAAAAATGTAGGTATCTTGCTAAGAATAACCTGCCTTCAAAGAAAGTCAAAATCTTTAGGCAGTCAAGCAGGAGAGAGGTTGTTCTTGTCATAGGAACAGCATATGTCAGGCAAAAGATTTGAGAAAGACTAGTATATTCACATGGAGAAGGCAATGGCACCCCACTCCAGTACTCTTGCCTGGAAAATCCCATGGACGGAGGAGCCTGGTAGGCTGTAGTCCATGGGGTCACGAAGAGTCGGACATGACTGAGTGTCTTCACTTTCACTTTTCACTTTCATGCATTGGAGAAGAAAATGGCAACCCACTCCAGTGTTCTTGCCTGGAGAATCCCAAGGATGGTGAAGCCTGGTGGGCTGCCATCTATGGTCACAGAGTTGGACACGACTGAAGCGACTTAGCAGCAGCAGCAGTGTATTCACAAAAGTAACGATAGTTTGGCTTTGCTCAAGAATAAAATGTGAGATGGTGGAGTGATGGAATGCCAGCTCAAAAAGGGTCTTGCATGGTAAAGAAGACTCTTTAACTGCAAGTCTTTAGGCTGGGGGCCATCCACAAAAGACTATTTACAGGGGAGTGACATGACCAAATGTACATGTTAGAAGACATTCTGGCAGTAGTGTAGACTTAGCCAAGACTGGCAGAGAAGGAGGAATTGAGGCAGGGAGACTAGTGAGAAGGTTGTGTTGTAGTCATGGCAACAGATGAAGAGAACTGAATTGAGGTGGTGGTGGAAGAGATGCCTCCAGGAGGCAAATCACAGTGAAATCCGCAGGACTTTGCATTTAAATCCACAGGAAGAGTGAGATACAGGAAACAATGCTAAGTGAGTTGGAAACAACTGTGCATGCCTTAAGAACAAGGTTGCATCATATTCATCCTTGGTTCTTTTTTCTCATATCCAGCCTGGTGCATGTCCATGAAATTGTGTTGTTCTCAAGTTTATTTGCCTCTGAAGTAGCACCTCAAAGGTGGGACATATCAGCTGAATGCCTAGTTCAGGGATCTAAAGGTAGGAGGTATTCAAAAAGGTCATGAAATCAGGAACATTTTCAGATTTTAAAAAAATGACATCTAGGAGAGAAGTTTGTTTCCACATCCACCTTTCAATCTAGACTGGATCTTTGTGACTTATTTTGAGCAAGAGAATCCAGCAGAAGTGACCTTGTACTTGTACACTGCTGCTTTCTCTCAGAACCCTGCATGGCCACCACTTGAACAAGCATAGGCTGGCCTGTTGGAGGGTGGGAAATCAACAGGAACAGAGACCAGCTACTCCATTTGAGGCCATGCTGGAGCAGCCATTCAAGTGGAGGTCATCAGTCAACCTCAGCCACCGCAGATACCTGAGTGAGCTCCTGGAGACCAGAAGAACTGGCCAGCTGAGCCCAGCCCACATTGCCAACTCAAAAACTTGTGAGTTAAATAAATAACTGTTGCTTTAAGCCACTTGAGTTTGGGAATTACTTATAGCAAAAGGTATGGATAGACTATTTTTGTAAAAGGAAAGAGACAATCTTCCTTGGCTCACTACTTTGAAGGAAACTGGTGCTCCGACTGCTCCGGAGACCACTTCCAGAGATGCAGAGTCATGGCTGTTAGTCAGCCACTAACATCAACTGCAGTGCATACCACACCATCCATTGTCCATGTCTTATAACATGTTTATAAGATTTGCTCAAAAGGACTCCAGAGGGTACACAGCTCATATGTTGTAGGGGTACCTGGGGATGGTTTCACCACTGTTGGAGGTAAAGAAAGTTCTTTGAGGGATGGACAAGACCTTTATAGTTCTCAAGTGACCAGCGGTATTTGTTACCAACCAATGCTATTTTGAATCTTAGACCTGAAGCATTATAAAACCTTCAAGGACATATAAGGGTGTATGCATGTGCATGTGTGTGTGTCAGAAAATAAAACAAAACCCCATGGAAATGATGTATATGGATATTTTATGCACTTTTCTGTTTGTCTGAAATATTTCATAATTTAAAATTTTTTAACCTGGTAAGAAATATCTTACATTTTCTTACTATAATAACATCATTCCTTATACTGTTTCCAGGGGATCTTATGTTAATATTGCTTTTTCTACTCACTACTTTATTAGGAGATACAGGGTCAGCAACTCCATACTTAATGTATCCCTCTTCAATAGGACTTTATTTATTTATTCATTCATTCAACAAATCTTATTAAGCATCTTCTATCAGGAATTAAGTTGGGCAAAGACTGACACTGAAGCTAAAGCTACAATACTTTGGCCACCTGATGCAAAGAGCCGACTCATTGGAAAAGACCCTAATGCTGAGAAAGACTGAGGGCAAGAGGATAAGGGGACAAAAGAGGATGAGATGGTTGGATGGCATCACCGACTCAATGGACATGAGTTTGAGCAAACTCTGGGAGATGGTGAAGGACAGGTAAGCCTGGCGTGCCTTAGTTCATGGGGTCACAAAGAATCAGACATGACTTAGTGATCGAACAACAACAACAATAAGGATACAGCAATGAACAAACCAACATGTCTCCTTTCAGAGCCTGCATTCTAGTGGGGAGAGACTAAAACACAAATAATAACAATGCCAGGAGTTAAATGCACCATAAAGTAAAATAATGCACAGTCAGGGAATAGAAAGGCATTTTAGGTGAGATGACCAAAAAAGGCCTCACTAATGAAGGATCCCAACAGAGCCTGAATGAAG
Source organism: Muntiacus reevesi (assembly GCF_963930625.1). Classification (NCBI taxonomy): domain Eukaryota; kingdom Metazoa; phylum Chordata; class Mammalia; order Artiodactyla; family Cervidae; genus Muntiacus; species Muntiacus reevesi. The sequence goes on along the minus strand of NC_089254.1, from coordinate 99,137,295 downwards.
GTACTCAGAGGCAGAGCATAGTTGTGTAATCACCGGTCTTCCGGTCTTAGTTGTTTTTTCACTGTGACATCTTGAAGTAGTAACCATGTCTTATTCATCTCTGTATCTTCATGCCCAAAACAGTGCCAGGTATCCAATTAGTCTTACTGCATGGATGGACAAATGGATGGGCGGATGGTAGATTAATTCTTTCTCATGGATCGGAGAATAGAGGCTACTGACTCAGGCCATGAGCAAGGCTGCACACCACTTTCTGCCCCACCCCGACGCCCAGCACTCCTAACTCTCACCCTGCTATATTTTACCTCTGCTTCACAGCAATGTACACCTTCTGGCACAGCAGATAATTGACCTACTTGTTTTGTTTATTGCTTGCCTGTCTCTCATCACTGGGATTTAAGCCCCACAAGGGCAGGACCTTTGCCTGTTTTGTTCATTATCATAACCCAATGCCTCATGCAATGCCGAGAACACAGTAAGAGTTTGAAACATGTATGTTCCATGTTTGAATGTGACCTTGCCCATCTCAGTTTTTCTGGAGCCTGATCTGATGTGTGTCTCGGTCCCTTTCCTGTTCAGCTTCTCCTGTGAGAGGTCTGCTTTTAGGAAAATCCATCCCTCATGGCTCAGACAGCAAAGAATCCACCAGCAATGCAGGAGACCCGAGTTCGATCCCTGGATCTGGAAGATCCTCTGGAGAAGGCAATGGCAACCCACTCCAGCTTTCTTGCCTGAAGAATTCCACAGACAGAGGAGACTGGTGGGCTACAGTCCACGGGATCACCAAGAGTTAGACACAACTGAGCAACTAACACTATCAGTTATTTGTTCTAGCCAGAGATAGGTGGGTTCATCAAACAGAAGGTGAGACACGCCCCATGAATATTCTTAAGAATATGTATTTTTGGCAATCTAAAAATTTGAGCAAGATAGATAAAGAGAAAATACAAATCAGACATACTTAAAAAATACAAAACACTTCCAGTTTATAAATAAAAACTAAATTGCCTATTATCTATGAACCAATAACAACATTAACTATGAAATAAAGTGAAGAAGAATCTGATGGGAAAATACACAAAGTATATTCAAATAAACCATCTGTAGACCTTTCTCCTTTGCCCACGTGTCAGTCGTGTGGGAACGAGGCGTGGTCCATCCGTCAGCGGTACCCTGTCCCAGTCCCCTGTCGTGAACTCCGCCTGTCACTCTTTTAACAGGATTCTGACAAGTCCCTAGGTGTCAGTTCTGCTCATGCATGCTCTGATGGCTTTGTAACCCAGTTAATGTTTCATTCTCTTAACTAGGCTAAAGCTATTCTTTTCCAGACAAAAATCAGTCTTCCATCCAGAGTAAGACACTTTATCTGAAATTGCTCCTTTTCTTCCCAGGTCCATTTCAAACTCTCATCTTCTGATTTCATTGTAACCTAGTTAAGGTTTCATTAGCTTAACTAGGCTGGAGATATTCTTGTCAGTTAAAATTTGCTTTCAGCCTGAAATTATCCACACTTTCTCTGAAATGGCTGCATTTTTCTCAGAGTCTAAATTAGATTAACTAATTTCAGGCTGCTCCCTCCCGAAATGACAGTTTGCTAAGATGGCCCAGGGACCCTTTCCGAAGTTCCAGAAATCTGTCTTTCTTCTAATACCTGACTCCCCAGTCAGAAAGCCATTCCTTTACAACCTCCTCACCGTCCTGCCTGTCCCCAGAAAAGACAACACCCATTTGACAGACACGACAAATGTAATGTACACCCGCCCTTCAGATGTGCTTTTAGAAAACCCTTACATAATTTGGGTTTATTTCAGAAGTTTTGATTCTGTGATCTTATTCTTTTTTTTTTCCCATCCTTTTTTTTTCCATTTATTTTTATTAGTTGGAGGCAAATTACTTTACAATATTGTAGTGGGTTTTGTCATACACTGACATGACACAGACGTACAGAACAGACTGTGATCTTATTCTTATGTGAAACAAAACAACTTCAAAATCTAGAGGGCTTCCCTGGTGGCTCACCCAGGGATCGAACCCAGGTCTCCCACATTGCAGGCAGATTTTTTACCAGCTGAGCCACAAGGGAAGCTGGTGGCTCAGTGGGAAAGAATCCTCCTAAGGAAGGAGACACGGGTTTGAGTCCTGATCCGGGAAAGGTCCCACATGCTTTGGAGCAACTAAGCCTGTGTGCTACAACTGCTGAGGCTGTGCTCTCGAGCCCGGGAACTGCAACAACTAAAGCCCATTAAGACAGGTTTCTATCCTAGAGCCCGTGCTCCGCAACTAGAGAGAAGCCCCTGCCCTCTGCAACTAGAGAAAAGCCCTCGCAGCAACGAAGACCCGGCATAGCCCAAAATAAACAAATAAAAGTCTTAGACGTTTAGAAACAAATTTCAAAACTAAAAAAATAAAACAACTCACTAGAGCAAAAGCCAAAACTTTAGCAAAGACTGAGAGCAAAACAAAACAAAATGAAAAGACCTGGTTAGTATAATAAAAATTTCAGAGCATGCAACAGAATATGTGGCTTATTGCTAAATGTGGCTAGGTCTCTTAAAAAATCCTTTTCTCTTCCAACTCGTGTAAATATTGTTTTTGAACCTTCTGCGGTTAATTAGATGGGGACCTTTGGAAATTACATTTTGAAAGGTTTTATGACAGAGGCTGTTTGTGAAATCGTCTTTCCTGGGTAACAACAGTGACAAAGCAAGACTGTCAGGGCATTCTGCCTTGGGGTTATACACACACTTCGCTGCTGGCGGGGGTGGGTGATGGAGTAGGGGAGGGGACGGGAACAAGAAACGGGGAGAGGAGAAGGCAGAGGAGTGATGGAGAGTGAGAAAGAGCTGGTGCATGTGCCAAGACTCCACGCAAAGGGCAGGAGGGGTGAGCTGGACCAGAGCGGGAAGCCTGCTGGCCCCAGAGCCGCATCCCGTCACCACGGCTCTCTCAGACAAGAGCATCTCGCTGCGCGGACTGTGTGATGCTGGTCCTTAATGAGGAGTGTTTTTGCGCAGTGTGGCTTCTCAACACAAACCAACTGTGGCATCTGATGTTCGGCTGAGCAAACAGCTGTCTCTTTCTGGGCTAAAGGGAATCCAGGCTCTGCTGGACACCTGGGAGACTGCGTGCTGACCTGCCACATGGCATCACCCAAAGTAGTTTCCACGGAGGGGTTTTTACTTGACATCCTAACTTTAGAATTTACTCAGAAGAGCATGATTCTCTGCCACCCTATATTTAAATTTCATGGAAAACCTAGGCAGACCTGGTCTAGAAGATTCCTAATGGAGCAAGAAACACCTCCCTTTTCCTTCTGAGGAATCTACTTTCTAATGGAAATCTATTTTCTAACTTTAAAAATGTGATTCTATCCGTGTATGTGTACACAGAGACATTCACAGCCTATGTCTGGGGTGGTTGGAGTGAGGACAGGGAGGAGATGCAGAGAGTCACAAGGGATTTCCACTCATAAGGTGCTAATTAACAAGCAGACTTACATAAAGCTGGTATGAAGTCCTGGAGATGGGTACTGTCCCAAGAAGAATTGCTCTTCCAGGTGACATTCTAGATAAATTAGGAAAGGAGAAACTATGGTGATAATTCCAGGGCTGAAGGATAACACCCAAGAATTGTTTTTGGTTTTTTTTAATCTGTACATTATTTTCGTTTTTAATTTTTACAACATTGCATTGGTTTTCACCGTATGGTTGGAATCAGCCATAATTATACACATACCCTACATCCTGAGACTCCCTCCTCTCCCCCATTCCACCCTCTGGGTCATCACAGGGCACCAGACTGTGATGTTGCCTGTGTTATAAGCAACCTCTCACCAGCCATCCACTTTACACACGCCAGGGTATATATGCTGATGCTACTTTCTCCATTCGTCCCACTCTCTCCCTCCCTCACTGGGTCCACAAGTGCATCTCCATTCTTACCCTGCAAATAGGTTCATCAGTACCATTTTTCTAGATTCCATATATATGCATTAATATATGATATTTGTTTTTATTTTTTCTGACTTATTTCACTCTGTTTAATTGGCTCTAGGTTCATCCACTCACTAGAACTGACTCAAATCCCTCCTTTTTATGACTGAGTAATATTCCATTGTATATATATGTACCACATCTTCTTTACCCATTCATCTGTCGATGGACATCGAGGTTGCTTCCATGTCCTATCTATTGTAAATAGTGCTACAGTGAACACCAGGGTGCATGTGCCTTTTAGAATTATAACCAAAGAATTGTTCAAAAGGATGTTCAAAATTATCCTAAGCCTATATATTTTAGTATTTTTCTACCTGATTTTCTACAGCATGATTTACTGTTTTGTATATCACCTATTAACTCTTCACCTATTCTGAAGAGTTACTTTTGACTAAACTAAAGAAGTGGGTAAGATCTGGACCACATGTAACAAACCAAAGTGAGCTTACCATCACCCACCACCTGGTGATAAGATGCCCAAATTCCAAGCCTCATTTGGCTAACAGTCCTCTTAAGGTTTCAAAAGGCCTATTCTCATGGTAAAAGTGGTAGTAACTATAAAATAATCAATAAAGGTATTTTAAATAATCCTTTATAATTTGATTTAATATTTAATTAAATCAATCTCTTCAGCTTTTTTCTTTACAAGATAAATATTAATTTCCTGGCCACACTGGGTCACCATTTTCTATGCAACACTAACCGTCTGTACCAAACCATTACCTAGTATGGATTTGGACAAGATCTCCTAAAACTTAACTATACAAGGCTGACAGGACCCTTATGCCTGCACCATAGCTTGCACTGAGACAACTCTATCATTCACTGTAACAGTGCCATCTCGTAGTTTGTCAAAGAAAGAGGCCACGCACTGCAAAAGTAAGGACAGGAAACAGAATTAAGGTGAAAGGCAATATCCTACTTCTCCATAATCTCTGAAAAATCTTTACTACTCAAACCATTGACATTCAGGTTCAAAGATTTTTATCGTGGAATTATCAACCTCTGCTGTAAATGTATTTATAAAAGTGGGGGCTTTTAATAAGTAACTTGCTATTCATTCAGGTACTACTGATAATGAATTTGTGCCAATTTGACCATGGTTAGGTTAAAATATAGCCGTCTTCTATCTATAAATGAGAAAAGCATGGGGAAAGGGGACCCTAAAATAGTACTAATATCAGTCAGTGTGTTTGAGACCTTTTACTTTAGGACATAATTTCTCCCCAAACTCTTTTTCATAACACAGTTGTATGGAACATACTAGCTCCCTCATGGCTCAGCTGGTAAAGAATCCGCCTGCAACATGGGAGACCTGAGTTCGATCCCTGGATTGGGAAGATCCCCTGGAGAAGGAAACGCTACCCACTCTAGTATCCTGGCCTGGAGAATTCCATGGACTGTATAGTCCATGGGGTCGCAAAGAGTTGGACACGACTAAGCGACTTTCACACTAGATCACTTCATAAAACTGATATCTATTTTTAATTATTTTTAGCCATTAGCTCAAGTTTGTTAATCAAGATCACAGTCACAGACGTGGGAGGGCTCTTGTCCATTGCTGTGATTTTATAACCAAGGCAACTGAGTCCTGTCCTGAAGACCTTGCTACCTTGCACCAGGTCTCACAGCAGGTGGCAGAGCCACTGGCTAAAACCAGGCCTTCTCTTGTCCCACGTTTGGCCATTTTCATTCTGTCCAGTGGTTTTCAAACTCATCTGTGAATCTCTAGAGAACTGAGAGGATGGAGTTCTGGGCATTCCAAGTATTGGGTTGGCCAAAAAGTTCATTTGGTTAATAAACGTTATTCAATACAGTTCTTGGTGAAAATGAAAAAAAAGAAAAAAGGATTTTATATTTTTGTTTAAAGCCAGATGAGCATTTTAGTCAACCCAATACATCTTGGCTGGTTTTATACTTCAGCCTACCTTCTAAGGCTAAGACTTAAAAATCCAGGACTTAAAAAAGTTTTAAAATCACATTAAATTTTTTTTTCAAAATCAAAAACAATTTCTAAAATGAAACTTCATAACTCTTCATTACAGAGTGGAATTCGATAGAAGCTGGATCCCTTAAAACGCCATCTGAAGCTTGGTGGCCAAGCTCTGCACTGGGTCGTGAAGTCAAAGACACCTGAGACCAGTGAGTGCCTCCAACTCTGTGACCACAGAGAAGTGACTCAACCACCCTGGCCTCAGTGTCCTGGTCTGTGAAATGGGATTTATAGGACTTTACAGCACAGAAGATCAGCGAGATAATCCAACTGCGGTAGCTGTTGATATGTTCATTATTAGGCAATGTCACCTACACATTAACATCAGAGAACAGAACTTTAGATCAGCACACAGTGAGGGGCAAATTTACACAGTAGTTTCAGACTTGGTGTGGTGGTGGTAGGGGTTTAAATGCTAACTCTACTTTTTCCTACTGCTGAGGATGAGACAGTCTGAATTGTAGTAAGTTGGGAAGATCCCCCTGGAGAAGGAAATGATGACCTACTCCAGCCTGAAGAATTCCATGGGCAGAGGAGCCTGGCAGGCTACAGTCCATGGGATCGCAAAGAATCAGACTAACACTTTCACTTTCATTGATTGACTTCCAGAGAGGTTTAGGAGTCCCAGGCCCAGACCACAGACACTCAGAGGATGAGACAGGAGTCCAGAGCTTGGGCAGCTGACCCCACAGTTGTCTCTGAAGGACAAGCTGGAGCACAAAAGCTTAAGGAAGTCTTCCCATCGCAGCTGCGAACTGTAACAAACCTGCGTCTGAGCCGGGCAGCTGCGGGAAGGTCAGCAGCCCTGGCACCAATCTGGCCCTAGATTCTGTGGCTGCCAATGAGTCCAACAATAGGCCCCAGCTGGATGTGGGGAATGCCAGCTAGGACTCTCTGGGGGGCCATCTGGCTTTGGAAGCTCACAGTCAGAATCCAAGGACTAGTCTGAGGTCAGAGAGGTGTCTCGTTTCATTTGTCCAATTCACCATCACACACATTTATCGTGTGTGGCCTGGTCAGAGGCAATGCATGGGACAGAGATGGATCAGACTCCTTAAGGGGCCTACATGGTCCAACCATGAAGTGTAAAACACTGGACAGCAGTTCTCAAAGTGAGGTCCCTGGACCAGCAGTAGCAGCATCAGCAAGCATCACTCTTAGAGATGCACGTTCTCAGGCCTCATCTCAATCAGAAACCCTCTGATTCAGAAGCCCCTGGGGGCAGGCCCAGCAGCCCATGTTTTAACAAGACTCCAGGTGATTCTGATGCAGCTAAAGTTTGCAAACCAATAATACAGAATGTCTAAGAGGGACAGCCACATGTGATGGACAGCCACATGTGATCACTGACAGACAGATGGTAGGAAGCTGGCCTTCCATCAGGATAGAGTGTGTATAACAGACCCCACGGTGTGAAGAACCTACCAGGCTGGGCATAAGAGTCAATCAAGCTGAGAGAAACTGGAGACGGACACAACATGAGGTAGGTAGGGGCATTTTCACACATCACTGCCCACAGAAATTCAAATGGAAAAAAACGGGAATGATTGAGTTGTCCATCTGTGAGAAGAGTCTTGTTTAAAGTGGACTCTGCGCTTGCTCTTCTCTCTGCCCAAGAGACAGAATTGCTTCAGCTTACCCAAAAGAGATTCCTTATCAGCCAACGGACCAGCTTAATGAGTACCATCTCAGACTCTGGCCGACCTGAAGGTTGCCAGGAAGACCTAGGTTGGTAGGTGGAACTTGATCAGAAGGATAAAATGGGAGTCAAATGAGCAGATTCCTTAGGCCCATCCCAAGAGATTCCTCACTTCAGGAGGTCTGAGAAGGGGCTCCAGGAAAATGAATTTTCTGAACTATAATTTTAACATGGGGCTACACTTGTTCTGATTTAGGGCAACAGAGAAATACTTCATGGTTCATTCATCCAGCAACAAAAAGCCTGGAACCAATGACATCTCTAGATCCATTATTCCTCTTTTCTTCAACTATTGTTAACTTTTTGGTTGTATTTTTTTTAAAATGTAAGTTGTAAGTTTTTCCTAAAAGACACTGGAGAAGTCAAGACTAATTTCCAAAAGTGGGGAAAAGTCACTGAACCCCAAAGTGAAGGAAATTCCCCAGATCAAGTAGAATGGGGCTAGCGAAAAGGCAGAGGGAATGTTAGGGCTTCCCAGGATAGGAGCCTTACAATCAAGTTTCAGGGTTTTTTTTTTCCTAGATAAAAAGAGATGCATTTGAAACTCAGTCCCATTTTCCCTAAATCAAATGACTGAAATGACTAATTCCTGAATCACTAGACAGGAGAAGTGCCTGGGACCTTTGGGTCATTCTGTCATGCCTTGACCTCTAGAGATGAAAATATCCCAGAGAGAAGGCAGACAGGCAGTCCACTGGTTAAAAAAAGCATCTTCATACTGAGCTGAAATAGTCACACGTCCCTCCCTAGAGAGAAAGGAAAGCTTTGCCTTCCAACATATGGGTAGATTCTTTGCGTTTGTAGGAGAGGAAAGTGATGGGCAACAAAAGAGAAAAATCCTGAACTGGATTATGCAGTTGAATCAAGTGACAAGAGAGAAGGCAAACCCTTGACCGTTGTCCATCTTCCTGTTTTCCTTCCTACATTCCTCGCTGCTCTAATCATAGCATTTAGTACATTCATGTAGCAAAATGGGGAGAAAAGAAGAAAGAAAACCCCATTTTGTTTTGTTTTTTAGTCCTTAGATGTCATCATCTTCCTTCATTTGCCTGGCCTTTTGTCTCTGCCAGTTTCCATAGCAACAACAACCAGCAAGCCGTGTGCACCTCTCTTTCCAGCTTGCGTACAGATAACTCCAAACAGGGTCAAAACCTGCTCTGGGTTGAGAAAGAAAGTGGATTCATTTCCTTCTCATCGATGTTTACATGTGGATTTGTTGCGATGGCTGCTTGTATGTGTTTCTCTGCTTTGATCTCACACAGTACTTTTGACTGACTGATTTTTTGAGAGCTTGTCTTTGTTTCTGATCTGGAGAGAGCAATGAATTTCATATTTAGCCACATATTTGTGAATATATAGTACATAATCATATAATATTTGTGGGGACAGGAGTATTCAATGACTGTGCAGAAAAAATAGCCTACGGTATGCTATATGCACTGAGGAAAGAAACTATTTTTCTCAAAGTGCTCCAGATTCATGCAATACTTACAAAACCCATCAATGATCTACCAATCTGTTAGGTACAGTTTCGTGTCAAGGCAGGATATTTCTTGTGTTTTCCTTAGATAGTTCTCCTGAAGGGAACACTGTACTGCCAACAGGTGGTGGTATGGCTACAATTAGGGCCCTGAAAAGCACACATCTTTTGATGTTTTAACTAAGATTGAAATAAGCTTGATTTTACTCCTTTTGCAAACACAAATCCATATTGCAATGTTATCAACACAGCTATACACGCCAAATTATAATAACAGAAATTACAGATGAAGATTCTAGAGCAAACTTTGGCAAGAAATATCTCAAAAGAAATTGGTAGGTGTATTAATTTCCAACTGCTATTATAACAAGTTGCCACAAATTCAGAGGCATAAAATAAATCAATTATCACTGTGTAGGTCGGAAGTCCAAAATGGTTTTCACCAGACCAAATTCAAAGTGTCAACAGGACTGTGCTGTCTCTCGAGGCTCTAGGGGAAAACTGTTACCTTCTTTTCCAGCTTCTAGAAGTCACCTGCATTCCTTGGTTCATGGCCTTTTCCTCTAGCTTCAAAGCCAAGAGTGTAGCACCTTCAAATCTCTGACTCCAGTCCCCCTGCCTCCCTTTACTAAGGATCCATGTGTTTATATTGGGCCCACCTGAATAATCTAGTCTAGCCCCTGTCTCAAGATCCTGAACTAAATCACAGCGGCCAAGTCCCTTTGCCATGGAAGGGAACACAGGTTTCAGAAATGAAGATGTAGACATCTCACAGGCAATTATTCTGTCTAGCACAGCACCGTTCTTAACAAACCATGCCTACCCATCACCACATTTTCATCTGATCCTGGTCTGACTCCAAGACTTTGACAAAATGACCTTTTCCAACTTGCCCTAAATCCTCTTGTGCAGTCACTTGTCTGACTGTTTGACTTCAAGCCAGGATGCCACAAATGTTTGCAGAGCAGACCATCCACTCAAGGCCAGGCTGGCTGCAGCAGGTTCTACCTGTTCCTATCTTTCTGATCCATCTTTCCCCACCTTCAGACAGGTGCTTTCTAGCAGGTGCCTGACCTCCCATTTACAGTATCGAGGACTAGTTTCTGCTCCCAAGGGTGAGATGTGGCAAGATGGGAAAAGAACCTGCTTTCATGTTCAGATTTTCCTGTATGATGCACGTGAATGGCCTCACTTTTCTATTTGACTTTATATTTGACCTTCAACTTTACAAACTATTTATTTTAAAAAATCACCTTTGCGAATTTGAACCCCTTTTTATAGATCTCTTGCTGAAGTGCCGTCTTGGTTTTCTAATCTCCTACTTGGCCTGACTTTTTTTTAATTAATTTTTATTGGAGTACAGTTACTTTACAATGTTATATTAGTTTCTACTGAAACTAATACAAAATACTGCAAAATGGATCAGCCAAATATATATATATATTTTGTATATGTCTATATCTATTTTAGTATGTATCTATATCTATACCTATACCCATATCTATATCTATATCTCCCCTCTCTTTTGAATTTCCTTTCCCTTCAGGCCACCCTAGAGCATTAATAGAGTTCCCTGGGCTGAACAGTATGTCCTCATTAGTTATCTATTTTATTGTTGTCTCAGTCGCTCAGTCATGTCCAACTCTTTGCGCCCCATGCAGCACTGCAGCACACCAGGCTACCCTGTCTTTCACTATCTCCTGAAGTTTGCTTAAACTCATGTCCATTGAGTCAGTGATGACATCCAACCGTCTCATCCTCTATTGCCACCTTTTCCTCTTGCCCTCAGTCTTTCCCAGCACCATAGCATCAATAGTGTATATGTGTCGATCTCCATCTCCCATCCATACTTCCCCTGTGGCTGGTTCCTGAGCCATCACTGACTCCCACCCCACCTGCCCGCATGGCTCTGGGGGCCCCACTGCAGCCTGGCTCTCTGCAGCATGTAGCTTATTCTCCAGGTCTGTCTACTGAGCTTTACCAAAGACTGATAACTTACCCATCCTGACAGTGTGAGGCTGTTTGATGCTGAAATGGTTCCTCACTGGTTTCAGACCCCTTCCCTTGGTAGGGCAATAGAACCATCTGTCCACTCTCCAGGGCAAAGAGCCAGAGAAAAGGAAGGTGGCCCCAAGGGAGTTGCTAGAGCCTTCCCCAACCTGGGTCTGAAGAAACTAGCCCTCTTAGGGATTTGCAATGTGTGTCTACGTGTTAAAGTCACAACCCATGCCCCTACTCCAACACACGCACACACACCTTCTTTCCCTGACACCTGCCAAGTCCCTGTATTTTTCTGAAGTAACTATTTCCATTTTAATAGACGGCTCCAGCCTCCTACCAGTAAGATAAATCCCCCAAGACATAACTGTCTGTGACGGGAACAAAGTGTACCCAAAGCAAACATCCTTCCAAGCACCTGCTTCTAAAACAGAAAATAAAGTGACTTCTTATGCAGAGGTGTCATGCGGACCAGCCAGGACAGGAGGGGATTGGACAGCTGTGAGAGGTGGAGGGGGTCCCCTCACCCTCAGCAGACCGAAGCCACCAGGCTAGCAGCGGCCAGGGTGACAGCTCGGCCACTGCTCCCCTGACAACTCCAGGCCACATCAAATGTCACAAACCCGCTCACAAGGCTGAGTGGTCCAGACCTCAGGGGCAACATGGTGCTGGCGCCTAGAATCACTAACAAGGGGGAGTTCTACTTTTTGTTTGTTCTAAACTATGTAAGAAAGCAGACATTACCCTTGCCTTCCTCCCATCACCACTCAAGGTCAAATAGAGGGCAGGTGCACTAGGGTTCCAGGTATTCCATTATTGATTGTCTTAATGAGATGTTTCATGTCTTAATGAGATGTTTCTGGCCAGAATAAGAGTGCCCTCCAATCTGAACCCCAAATACTATTTTTACATGCTTCTTTGATTTCCAGGGAAGAAAACAAAGTTGAGAGATAATAAAAGGAAGGGCTGAGAGAAAGCTCAATTATATAATTGACTAATTTACAGCATTTCTCCACTGATTATAATCAGTTTCAAATAAAGTTATTATTGAAGATTTTAACTGCATTATGATAGAAATTCTGTTTTCCTTCCCCTTCCTTACACCTTTATTACTCTAATTTCTGTCACAGAACTTCAAAAATCACGCTGCATTATTTTATCTGTGCGATATCTTGCGAATATTTTCTACCTCTGTTATTTGTAATGGACTTAGAGTCTTTAATAAGGCCACCATGGCCTCCTCAATGTCAAAACAACAAAGTATGTACCGACCTGTGTAGAAACACGTATGCCATGGACACACAGACAGACACAAAAGCACATGTGTAAATAACCTGAACAATGTAGCCAAAAGTGTAGACAGAGGCTCCATCACCACTTACTAACTCTATGACCTTGGGCAAATTACTGAACATCTCTGAGACAGATTTGTCATCTATCAGGAAGGTAATAATACTGAAAATGAGGCTAATGATATTTGAAAACCTCTTCTGAGTTTTCATAGGAATTGAGTGAGTAGATACATGCAAAACACTTACAACAATGCTTGGCAAGTGAGTCCAGCGGGAGTTCCCTACTGCTGATTTTAGTCACGGTGGTGACAGTGATGACGGAGGTAACAGCAGGTGGTGGTGGGGTGATGGTGGGGCAGCAGTGACGGCAGTGATGGTAGAGGCAATGGCTGTTGTTGTTTGATCACTAAATCATGTCTTACTCTGCAACCCCATGGTCAGTAGTCTGCCAGGCTCCTCTGTTCATGGGATTTCGGTTGCCATTTTCTTCTCCAGGGGATCTTCCCAACCCAGGGATGGAACCCACATCTCTTGCATTGGCAGGCAGATTCTTTACTGCTGAGCCACCTGGGAAACCCCAGAAGCAGTGGTAGTACACTTTTTATAATATCCAGTTTATTGAGCCAGGGAACATGAATAGTAAAACCACACATTTACACAATTTACGTTACTTTTGAAACACACTGTCCTACAGATATCATCCTCATGATAAAACTGAGCCAATCCCTGTGTCAGGACCTTTCTAACATTGGCTCTAAGACTCACAAGAGTCTAAACAGGGAGGCATTACTAGTCTCATGTGACACATGAAAAAACAGAGATCTACAACAGGTAAACAAGTGCTGCCCAAGGTCACAGAGTGGATAGTGGTGGACTCAGCATTCTGTCATTCAAGACACATCCTCCTCCCCACCAGTCTCTCTGCAAAGCTCAGCTCTTCCCACTGCCTGTTTCTTCCACTGAAACCTGTGGCCCAGGATTCCGAGCCCCAGTTTTTAATAGACGAGGAGATGGAGGCAGACATGGGGATCTAGGAACAGAAGGCAAGTTGTGTATGGGTGGTGGTGATGGTGATGGTGATGATGATGGTGGTGGTGATGGTGACAGCAGTGAGACTCGGAGGCAGAGAGCAGCTGAGGCGATGGAAAGACAGTGAGGGTGAGGAAGAGGAGCAAATGAAGAAGTGCAAGCCCCAGGGAGGACTAGATTCATCCAGAAGGAGTCAGCAAGACACTCCCAATTGGCTCGGAAATGGCGACTCTCCAAGTCTGCCCATGGCGAGTGATGATCACTCTTTTTCAGTTGAAAAGACCGTCAAACATTGTAAATTACAATTGTCAGTAGTGAGATGGTTTCATCATGTGAAATGATCTAAAGCCGCAAAGCATAAAGCCTTCTTTAAACAGCAAAGTAACGGCTCCCTGCAGAGCACAAAACTTCAATCACAGAGTGGGGGCTCGCTGCACCCGGAGACACGGGAAGGAAAATTAGCACATTTCCTCGAATGCAAGAAAAAGAACATGGTCTCAGAACCATCGAGCACACACATGCACACAGGCATCATCCTTTCAGATCTAATGCACTGCTCAGCCTGTCACCTGACATGCTGAACCAATCTGACGGAACCACCGTGTGTCTCTGCGCCAAACCCACCCACAAGGTGGACAAGTCCCCACCACCTTGTTCGGATGGAGAGAGGTGAAGCGATGGGAAGTTCAAAGGAAGAAAAAGTAGCAATCCCAAATCACACGTGGTATTACTACGTAGTTCGGCTTTTCTCATCTGACAGAAGTTACCAACAAACAGCAAAACTGTCTATTTGTGGGTTCCGTTCTACCCTTCCTCCATAACCACTAAAGGTGCAAATAAGCCTGCAAAATGCCAGGCAGTGGGAAGAAAGAGAGTCAAAGCAGCCCCCAGATCCGCATCAGCCCTGGAGACATGACAAGATCCCTGGAGAGAGGAACCCAGAGGAGAGGGGAAGGCGGAGGTAGGAGCTGCTGGACACACAGGGCCCAAAGCTGGGGCAGGAGAGACGGAAAGTGTCAATTGCAAACACCAAGTATGATGTGTTCCCACTGTCTCACCTTTCCTTGACTACCTGTCTCTTGGCTTCTAGTCACTCCTCTGCCCAGCGGCCCAGCTGCCAGGAGTTCCCTGGGGACAGAAAGCCCTGGACTCAGTCCCTGGAATGGTCCCCACCACAAGGCTCAGCATACGGGGTCAAGAGGACTTCCCCAAACCTCCCAGCCCTAGAAGAGCCCTTGCTCCTCCCCACCCTCTGCTCCAGCCCTGGGAACCTTCACAGGAGAACTAAATCAAGACAAAGAAGGAACCATCATGCACTGACTCATTCAATAAACATTTACTGATCACCTACTATGTGCTGGAAAGTGTTCTAAGCACTGGACATATTGACATGGGGAAGACAAGGAAGGAGAAAGACACCATAAAACAGGAAACTAGTAGTTCAAGTTTAGCTAGCAGGAGTTCTAGAAGTGCTGGACATTTGGGCAGCCCTCTCAGCTGTCAGCCTTGGCTCCTCCTCAGGGTGCTTGCCCAACTCACACAGGACCAAAACCACGAGGAAAGAGCTCCTGGCCATGCCAGGCATTCCCTTCCCATCTCTGCATCTCTGTTCTCAAGACCCAGCTGACTACACATGTCAGTTGGCTAACACCATTTCCAGCATCCTCAGGGCAGAGCCAAGGGCTGGGGTAGGAAAGAGGAGGAAGGCAGACATGGACCTCAGTGGGTGGGGTCAGTGGTGCTGAGGAGCTCTTGGAGGACAGGACTGAGCCGAGGATCTGGGCAGCATCGTCCCCTCCAGCCACCTCCCATCGGTGCCCCCTGTCCCCTCCAGCTGGATCAGACTCCCATCCCCTGACATCGATTTCCCCTCCCTTATCCAGGCCGCCCCTCTGGGCAGCCAAGCCAATACGGCTCATATGAGACTCCCTGAGGCTGCACTAACCAAGCAGTTCATGTCATTGTCTGCTATTGATTCATCCGCCCTGGGAGAACCTGCAGGCTCCTCGCGGGAGGCGAAGATAAAGGTGAAACAAAAGAGTCTCCAGACTGTTTGCGTTCCCACCCCTCCTAGGGCCTGCCTTGGATTGAGAACAACTTTCCCAATCTTTACCAGCTGCCTGGCAGCTTGCCACAGATCAATAAGTCTTCTTCAGAGTTCCAACTTGCAAAAATATTTACATAATTTAATAGAACCCTCTCCTGGATAAGGAGCTGACACTTTTAATTACCTGGATCAAGTGCTCACCTTCTATAGGACATGGCACACACGTGGCTGGAATGCCAACTACACGCATTTCCCAGGGCTTCTCCCCCTTGATCTGTAAAGAGGAGGGTCCTGAGATGGTGACCTCCCCATGGGGCAGCAGGAGAGAAGGGGGAACCTCAGGTGCAACTAGTGGCCTTTTCCTAATGGAAATTTCACAACACTCTTCCCATTGTCCATTGCTTTCTTCTCTACTCCCATCAACAGATGTTTACATGTTCAAATACAACAAATCTTTCTCCCATTTCTAAGGAATTAGGTTGTGTATCTTCCTTAGGATTCTGCCTAGGGTAGGTGGCTCCCAGGTTTTCATCTTCAGGTCCCAAGGACACACAACAAAGCATACAGTCTAGAGCTGACCATGGTAACAACCACGAGGATCATAGTAACTCACATGAGCAAAACACCGTCGTCACGGGACAAGCTCGACACCAACCTCTTAATGTACTTTACTTTTAAAGCATAAGAATCAACCTGCATGGAGGCATTATTATGTCCATTTTTCAGATCAGAAAAGAGAGGCTCAGAGATTTCATACAACTTACCCCCAGTCACCTACCAATAAGTTGCCTTTGATGCTGTTGTTTAGTCACTACGTCATATCCCACTCTTTGCAACCCATGGACTGTAGCCCACCAGACTCCTCTGTCCATGAGATTTCCCTGGCAAGAACACTGGAGTGGGTTGCCATTTCCTTCTCCAGGGGATCTTCCCCACCCCAGGATCAAACCCATGTCTTCTGTATTGGCGGATTCTTTATCCCTGAGCCACCATGGAAGTCCAATGAGTTGCTGAGCCAGAACTCAAACGCCCATCAGTCTGAGTCAAATCCTGTGTTGCATGTCAAGCCAGGACTGAGGAAGACCCCCACATTCCCAGAAGAACTCCAGAAATCTGTCCTCGATTCTGTCCTAGGGCTGTGTGGAGTTAAGATGAATAACTGCCATACAGTTTTGGAGATTGGCCTCCCTGCCTCTGGGCCTCCTCTGCCTGGGCCTGGATCCTCCCCCAGCTCACCTCTTTCCAGGTCCTCGGAGGTGCCCACCCCCACCAAGGACAGCCGCCGAGGTTTAGGCCCAGCTCCATCCAGCCCTGGCCCAGTGTGGTCAAGAAGCCCGTCTGTATTGCATGCATTTCTCTCAATGCTAATGAATTTCCGTTTGGCATCTCAGACAAAAGCCATCCCCTGCCAATCGTATTCTGCACAGCACCTAAAAATCGGTGGGTGTGCAGCAAATATGCAGCTCCTAACAACAATTTCCACACTTGCTAATGATTGTGTGGGCACATTTGGTTTCCCAGGCAGGAAAGCCAAATAAGAAATTGCTGAGAAAGAATCTGCCTGCAATGCAGGAGACCCAGGTTAGATCCCTGGGTTGGGAAGATCCCCTGGAGAAGGAAATGGCAACCCACTCCAGTATTCTTGCCTGAAGAATTCCATGGACAGAGGAACCTCGTGGGCTACAGTCCATGGGGTTGCAAAGAATCAGATAGAACTGAGCAACTAACACTTTTCAGAGACCAGAAAGGGAATGATGAACCCAAAGTAGCTGTACCTGACTGTGACCAGGGGCTGGGATAGGGAAGCAGAGTGTAGAAAATGGACACCCCACATCTACACGAATCATAAGGGGTCTCAGCCTGGCTAAGGTCCACCCATCAACATGTGATGGAGACACACAAATGTCTGTGTTCAGTGGTGTTTTCAAGACCACAGAATTTTGGAGCTGAGTGTTTAGTGAGATGCCACTGGGCCTTGTAAAAGGTAGATGTTGCTTCTGGGCCACCCTAGGGACTGCTGACCCTCTAGGAGAGGTGGAGGGGCAGGGAAGAGTGGATACAATAAAGAAATAGGCTTTTCAGCAGTTGTTAAGTCAGGGTGATCCCTGCATAGGCCAAGGACATCAAATCTCATTATTCTCCAGGCCCTTCAACCTTCCCCTGCAAGTCCCTCAATAAAGTGGTTTGATCCATGGGGGAAAAAAAATAAAGACACTTGCAATCTAAAATGGTAGATTCAAAATGGGTAGGGACACTTTTCAGCCACATGCTCTATGGTGCTCACCAAGGAAAACCCCTGAAACCTACAAAAGCTTGGAGGAAGTAAGCAAGAAAACACCAAAATATACCCGTTCTCAAAACGGTCACTGAAGCACTTGGGGTGGGTAGTGTGGAATTTAATCTGCAACACACATGACAAGCTAAGGAAGCACTAGAGAAGGCTCACATGTTTTACATGTTCCAGGTGAGATGGATGGTGGCATAGATGGATAGATAGATACAGCAGTGGAGAGCTTCCCCTGCGGGAAGGACAGCATTGCAGGCAGGAGACAAACTCATCTGGATTTCATGCTTCCATTTCTCTGGGCAAACTCAACCATCACCCTCCTGTCCCACATGCACACACTGTTGGCTTCTGTAATTTGAAAAGTATGTCCAGAGATGCTTGAAAACTTCATGGACAATCACGTGACAGGCACGTGCATCTCTAAACTGATGATTCTGTCCTGAGAGGAGATCCAACCAGTCCATCCTAAAGGATATCAACCCTGAATATTCACTGGAAGGACTGAGGCTGAAGCTGAAGCTTCAATACTTTGACCACCTGATGCAAAGAGCCGACTCAATGGAAAAGACCCTGATGCTAGCAAAGACTGAAGGCAGGAGAAGGGGACAACAGAGGACAAGATGGTTGGATGGAATCACTGAATCAACAGACATGAGTCTGAGCAAACTCTGGGAGATGGTGAAGGACAGGGAAGCCCGGCGTGCTGCAGTCCATGGGGTCACAAAGAGTCAGACATGACTGAGCGACTGAACAATAACCCTGAGAGGAGCGAGGGGTGGAGGAGGCAGGAATTGTGTGAAGAGAAGAAAATCAAATCCAGGGAGGGGAAGGACCACCATTCCCACAGCTCCTGGGGGTCATGCCAATCGCTGGTCTGAGTGAAGAGATCACGCTAATGGAATGTGTGTGTTTATAAGTGTATCAGTCTGTGCGTAACCCATATGAGGGGAACAGGAACCAGATGAGGGTGGTAGGCCTATGAGGGATTTTTTTTTCTTTTTGTTCATGGGTATTTTCTAGTTTTTTCAGTCCATCTTCTCTTTGCTGTGCAGTGGTGGTCCTGGTGTATTTCCTGGCCACGTGCCTGGATGAGCCCACTTGGCTACCACTGATGCTCTGTACACTGTACTAGCAACCTGTCATTAGAATACTTTCTAAAGACTTGCTGTCTTTGTGTGAGCTTTGATTTCCCTGACCAGATTGGTTTTTAACTCGTTGTGAGCTAGGGTGGCATCTCCTGTTTTATTTTCTGTCCCTTCATTGGCTTCCTGATGATAGCAGGTCCCTTGATACTTGTTTAATTAATGGGGAAGAACAGACAGTGTAACTTGTATAAAGGGGTGCTTGTTAAGGGTTTCTGGGCCATGGGTTCATTTCCTTCCCCTAACACAACTGCAGTAGCTATCATAGAATGTTCTGTAGAACGGTCGATGTACTAGCAGCTCGGTACAACTCGTTTTTCAGCTCCTTAGAACGAAAACACCAAGAACAAATGTCTTTACCTGAATATGTTGCAATGACAGAAAAGCTTTATCCCCAGGGACAAGAAATAAAAGGCGGCTCTGCTGACCTGATAAGGATCAGGACAAAAGGATGATGATTTGAGACAGTGGTTCCACAGGCTGTCTGCCAGCTGGTAGAATCTGCTCCCCAGTCTCGGGAGGAAATTGGCAGTGAGGACAGGCCAGCCAGAGCCCCAGCTTTCTTCCTCCTGCCTTACACGGGGTGGGTGTCTGAGACTGCCCACACAAACACTGTTCCATGTCCCAGCCCCTGGTGGAAGATGGAGTGACAGCTTGAGGGGTGCAGTTATTTCTTTCCGTTTACCACGGCAAGTTCCAACAGAACTCCATACAGTCTCTTGGTGGACATCGGGGTTAACTGGTGGGAGGGCAGTAACAGAAGCTGCACAGTTTTAGGACATCCAGTATCAATCAAGTGTCCAACCTTCCCATTCTAAGACTCGGGGGTTGACTCCAAGGACTTGAAAGCAGTAATACCTGGGAGGGTATACTATGCAAAAGCTTCCCCAGTGACTCAGCAGTAAAAATCTTTTCGCAGTGCAGGAGAAATAGGAGACGTGAGTTCGATCCCTAGGTCGGAAAGATCCCCTGGAGGAGGGCATGACAACCCACTCCAGTATTCTTGCCAGGAAAATCCCATGGACAGAGGAGCCTGGCAGGCTACAGCCCATAGGATCACAAAGACTGGGACATGACTGAAGTGACAGCAATGCATGCACACATCATATATAAACAGGATCAACCAGGGAAGAAGCACAACTTATCAAAATGAACTGAGAGTCCTGAGACCTGATTCTAACCACTAATTTTCTAGGTCACCTTGAGCAGGGTCCTGAAACTTTCTGAGCCTCATCTGTAGGAAGGAGTTAGAAACAAAGCTGATCTGAGGCCAGCTGGTCTTCCAAGACCCTCTGGAGGTCAACGAGCCTAGGATACATTTCAGGAAGACAAAATGAAAAGCATCTTTGGCCTGGATCATTCAACCCTGGGGATGGTAAATGACCACGGCCAGGGTCCTTGGCCCACATCAGAGAAGATTCAAAGAACAGCTTCGACCTCTTTTTATACAGAATAAAAACTGTATGCTGGGTGTTGCAGTGGGACACAGGGAAGGGTGAAGACAGTGCAGTTTCTAAGCCAGAATGTGTCACAGGATGCAGGAACAGCTCTCCTCTCATAACTGGTCTAGACCCTGAGACCCCGAGTGACCAATTCCACGCTCAGTGGCCCATGGGTCGCATCTCCCAGGCCGGAGCTCTTCCCACAACATCATGGTGGCTTTTATGGGCTCGGAACTCCCGCAGCCCCCGCCTGCGCCAGGGGAAGAGGAGAGGTGGGAAGAACTCCATTTGCTTCTTTTCCTCTGAGCAGATGCTGTGTCTCACAGCCCCTTCTCAGATTCCTCCCATCAAAAAAGGTATGAGATACAAGATACCACTTGTGTGAAGTTTGGACAGAATCCCAAACGGGCATCTCTCTCCACCACTACGGTAACAGTGCCTCCAGAAGAAAAGCAATGACCAGAAAGGAAAATACAATACACACCTTCTCCCTCAGTCAGCCTCCCTCCTTCTTCCTCCACTTGTGGGACAGAAATGAGCGTGCAACCCAAGGTCTTATGACACACATGAATGATGTGAGTCCAAAGTTAGGATGCAAAGTTACCTGGTCATCCTTGAAGGTGTCAGCCTTCCACTTCCCAAGCTGTCTCAGCACCCTCAGTGGAGAACGCAGGGTCTGGGGCCCGGAGTGCATGAGGAAGCCAGACAGAGATGATGACTCAGTGTTTCTCTAAAGAGTCACTTACATTTACCCCATGGACTGTAGCCTACGAGGCTTCTCCGTCCATGAGATTTTCAAGGCAAGAGTGGGTTGCCAGTTCCTTCTCCAGGGGATCTTCCTGACCCAGGGAATGAACCTGGGTCTCCCGCATTATGGGTAGACGCTTTACCTTCTGCGCCACCAGGGAAGTAGTGGGAAAGGTGGGGAGGGATAAATTAGGAGTTTAGGATCAACAGACACACTCTACTATATATAAAATCAATAAACAACAAGGACCTACTGTACAGCACAGGGAACTATATTCAATATCTTGTAATAACCTATAATGGGAAAGAATCTGAAAAAGAAGTATATATGTACATATATATGTGTGTGTATGTATATATATGCTGAATCACTTTGCTTTGAAAATAACACAACATTGTAAATCAACTATACTTCAATAAAAAAATTTTAAATAAAAAAAAAAGCATTCACTTAGTGACCATTCTGAGTTACACAGACCCTAAACGGGTGTGGTGCAGGTTTAGAAACGGCAAAGAAGATACCCCTGAAATTACTAACAGTATGCCCCAGTTATGCCATAATTTAGGATATATAAACCTCATAAAACTCCACGATGTTCACTGCAGTTTAACATCCCCATTTTACAGACCACATCTTACATATCCCATGCCAGTCTCATCTTCTCTATTCCTCATTTCAACTGCAAAATGCATTAAAGACTGAGTAATAAACCGCCAGGATCCATAGTGGTGCTAAAATATAATTTAAGAGCACTCCCTGAAAGACACTGAGATTCTTAAAATGCCCTTCCAGCACGTGCATTAATAAAGTTAGACACCAGAGGCGGAGGAGGAGTTGGAAGTTCAGGGTATCAGATCATCACCCAAATCTGAGTCTTTGAATAAAATAAATATGACTTTCCTTGAAAGACCAAGATATCAAAGTGTGTTGCCTAAAAAAGCAATTTCATCCTGTAGCCACATTATACATTCATGGCAAAAGGCAGATCTTAATCTTGGGCTACACATGACTATCTGAAAGAGGCCAAGTTCAAAGAGCAAAGTTCACAGATCTTATAGCAAGCATGTTTTAGGGTCAGTTACATTGAGAGTTGTACTGTAAAGAAAGCTGAGCGCTGAAGAATTGATGCTTTTGAATTGTGGTGTTGGAGAAAACTCTTGAGAGTCCCTTGGACTGCAAGGAGATCCAACCAGTCCATCAAAAGGAGATCAGTCCCGGGTCTTCATTGGAAGGACTGATGTTGAAGCTGAAACTCCAATACTTTGGCCACTTGATGTGAAGAGCTGACTCATTTGAAAAGACCCTGATGCCGGGAAAGATTGAGGGCAGGAGGAGAAGGGGACGACAGAGGATGAGATGGTTGGATGGCATCACCAACTCAATGGACATGAGTTTGGGTATATTCAGGGAGTTGGTGATGGACAGGGAGGCCTGGTGTGCTGCAGTCCATGGGTCGCATAGAGTCGGACATGACTGAGCAACTGAACTGAACTGAACTGACATTGAACACTATCAGTATGGAAATAAGAGCGTTATAAGCTGCCATTAGACCATCCCTGGGAACACGTGTCTCCTGAGGAAAATTAGGCTGGCCGTCTGCACCAACAGCACTGCTCACCAGCAGGTCCAGGTGTTTCTGGGAATCACCTGAAATGAGCTGGAAACTGAGATCGCATCCTTTCTGATCATGGCTGGACATGATGGAGAGAGGATGCCTGGGTGTATGAATTCACATTCACATATGCCTACCTGCCCACCGCCACTTCCAGCAGGGAAAGAGAATGTGCCAAATGGTAAAGCAAACACAGTTTTCTTTATCCTCCTCCCTCTCCTTTCAGCACCTCTTCCACCATCCTCAACCTGCCTTTCCAGCTCCATCCCCAAAGCTGTGCTTTCATTTAGAATCTTATAGGTGCTCATGAGCTTCATCTAGAAATTAAAGGCTAACAGCTCGGTTAGACACCATGTCTTTCTTTTCTGCCCCCATAAGGGATTTGAACCTGTACAATATACATTGGTAAAAACCCATGGAATATACACCACCAACAGCAAACCCTCACCTAAAGTATGGACCTCACTGTTTGGACTAGAGTTGTGTTGCTCAATTCAGTAGTCCAGGGCATGTGTGACTACTTAAATTCAAATGTAAGTTCAATTCACTTCCTCAGTCACATTCACCACATCCCAAGGGCTCAGCAGACCCATGTGGCTAGTGGCTACTGTATTGGACAGGACCACACTGACACAGAACACTATTATTGCAGAAAGAACCAGTAAGTGTGGAGAAGGCAATGGCAACCCACTCCAGTATTCTTGCCTGGACAATCCCATGGATGGAGGAGCCTGGCGGGCTATGACTCGCTAGAGTCGGACACGACTGAGTGACTGAGCATGCTCGCATATATAAAAGAGGACACATCAGCAGCACTTAGATAGACAGAGAAATATTGAAAGAGCACTTCCAGCCCTCCTAGAAGATCTCTGTGCTCCTTTCCACTCACTGGCCCACAAAGGGAATCACTATCCTGACTTCTAAAACTATAGGTTGATTTTGCAAGTTCTAGAATGTCATATAATTGAAAGTACACAATATGTAATCTTTTATTTAGGACTTGATTCACTCCGTGTTTGCATCCATGTTGTTGCATGTATTTAGAAGTTCATTTATATTATTACTGAGTAGTATTCCATTATATGAATGAACCAGAGTTTGTCTATTCACCTGTTGATGGACATTTACTTGGACTATTTCTAGGTTTTCCAGGTTTTGATTGTTATGAATAAAGCTGCTGTGAGCAAAAAAAAAAAAAAAAAAAAAAAAAAGAACCACTAAGTGATGGTTAGCCTAAAGCAAGGACCCGCAACCTTTTTATGGAAAGGGCTATAAAGAGTTTTAGGTTTTGTAAGCCAACCAAATTACCCATTATAACTACTTAGCACTGCCTTACAGTGTGAGAACAACCATAGACAATATGCAAATGAATGGGCACCGTTGTGTTCCAACAAAACTTTATTTATAACAATGAAATTTGGTTCCTAGAGGAACCATTCCTGATCCAGGGACATTTGACTCCCAGGAGGTCTTAAATTACCACAAGGCATCTATCCACAGGCACCACAAGTAGTAGCTGTAGACTGACTAAATAAATAATATCTCTAGCATATACCTGGACCTTTATTTATCAGACTATCTCTATATTATCATGATGGATAAAATACAAATCTATTTAAAGCCATTACCGCTTTCAAGGAGCATATGTCATTGTATATTATTCTCAAGAAATGAACCATGAAGTTTATCTCTTTTATTATGTTTCCCTAATACAAGTAATGCATCTTTGGTTTAGAAAAATGAGAAAGCAGAGTTTAAAAAATAGGAAAGGAAAGGGGGATTATCTGAGTTCCTACTTAGGAGATTTTTAGCCACTGTTAATAAACACAAATATGATTCCTTTGTTTACAGCTATATCCTTCGTACCTAGAACAGTGCTGAATGCATGATAGGTGCTCAATAAATACTTGTCAAATAAAAAAAAAAAGACTGAATATTACAAAAATAGGAGTGTTCATAAACAGGTTTTAGGAATTCTACGACTTAACTACATTTGTAATGCTGGGTGGATGTAAGAGTTTCTGGCATGATCTATGGTTTTTTGATAGACTATCAAAGGGATCTGTGACCTAAGAAGGTAGAGAAACCCTGCAGTAATTCCCAGGCGTGAACCCACAGGCCTGTACATTTCTGACCATCGATGACTGAACTCCCTAGAGAAGCAGGCATTTTTCCCAGGGCAGTCTACTGTAACTAACTGAAGTCATCCGTCTGAGTTCAAACCATCCCAGGTGGAAGAGCTGCTGGGTTTAAACAGAATTCACTCGAGAAAAATGGGGAAGGAGGTTTTTATGTCTTTTTCTAAGTCTGGAGACAAGGATCCAGCATACAGAAAAACATTTTCTGTAGTCTTCCCAAGAAGTTCAAGCTTGTTTCACCTTCTTGGAGCCCTGTCAGTTCAGGAGGCTCAAGTGTGATCTTAATGAGGTCAGACCATAAGCCGATCCCTGTAAGGATGAGTGAAGACAGAGGCCCGTCTGAGGACCAGCAGTGAACATGGTTCTTTTATCTCTGGAAAACCTTCCTAGGGATGTTCTCCCAGTGGGTAGGCAGTGAGGACAAAGGCAGAGCATTGTGTTAGCTACTGTCAACAATGAAGAGTTAACACACAGAGAGAGGGAAAGTTACCTTCCTCAAAACACTTTGATAATCTGGGAAAATGACTTGAGATTTATAGAAACCCATTTAGAGTTCTCTCAGGCATTTTACCTGCATCTGTTTCATAAGGAAGCAAATTGAGGTTTCTTCTCTGAATCTTCACAATATAGCACCATCAAATCAGTGCCATTAATTGCTAAGAGTAAAGGGCTTTCCGATGCCTAATGAGACCTTTAGGAAAGCAGCCTCTTTAGAAGCAGTTCTATTTATAGACCATGCATTTTCCCGGCCTCCCTCTCTGATCACCGAGAGCCTGGGGAGGAGGTAGGAATTTTTTGCGTCTCAGAAAATGATCACCTGCCCCTCTCGCTTATTCCCCACCTGGAATCCTAAACCAATTATGATATCCTAATCATTTCTAAGAGCAACCACTATGCTGTCACAAAGAGAGGATTACGACTTCAAACCCAGATCCAGCTAAGAGCTAATCATCTGGTTCAGAAACAAAAGGCCCTGTTTGTATGCAAATGGACACAGTTATCAAGAATCTGCAGAAAAATGACAACTGAAATCTACGATAAACAGATTTACGGCTAAAACGAGATGTGTGCTTCCAAATTTGCACACCAAAAAGTGGTGGATGATTCTTTAAAGGGACATTATACCCTGACTCAAAACGACGATGACAAAACTCCCCTAAAATCTAACAGCTGCATTGATCAACAGTGTTAGGAAGCCAACCGCACCTTAAATGAGACACTGCTGTAAAAAGAATTGGTTCAAGGCAGACTGCTTCTCACACAACATTAAGTCTGCAACTCAGCTCCTGACCCACACCCTACCCACTGTCCTTGTGGACAGAGCATTTATCCTGATCATTCTCCGTTCACAGCAAGGCTGATCTTCATTACTCAGGACACAAACCCTGAAATCATCTCCTTCTCTTGCTCTCACATTTCACATCTGAGCTGTCAGTAAATGTGCCTGGGTCAGAGTACAAAGTCCTCCCCTTCCTGCTCCCCGCTATGCTGCTAACCCAAGCTATTACCATCTGCATCCTGGAATATTGAAATACCTACAGCTGCCTCTGATTTTGCTCTGCCTTCAGGCTGTATCCTATTAAATATAAGTCATATTATATCACTTTGATCAACTCTCCAATGGCTTCCCTTCCAGGAACCAATGGCCCCAAATAATCTGCCTCCTTCCTGCTTCTCTCATCATCTCCCATTAAGCTCTCCCTCACTCACTCTCCTCCAAGTTCATGACCTCCATGGAGTGTCTTGAACATGCCTGTGTGCAGACCTCAGGGCCTTTGCACTTGCCAGTCCTTCTGTCTGGAATGCCCTTCCTCTCATATTCCCATGACTGGCTCTCTCATGCCTCTATTTTCAAAAGCCCCTGCTCAACCAAGGCCTTTCCTCACAACCCTTCTCAAAAATCTCCATTTCTGCTCCCATCACAGTATTTCTTATCTCTTGCCACATTATTTTTTTCTACTTAGCACTTATAACCCAGCATACTTCATCATGTATTTATCTTGTTCATCATCTCTGTCTCACAACAAAATGTAAGCTCCAAAAGAGCAAGGATTTTTGTCCCTTCTGTTCATGAATGAATCACTGATCTAGTGCCTGGTACAGTGCATGGCACTCAATGAATACTTGTTGAATGTATTAACTCTGAAAATATAGTAATCAGCACTCCAAGTGTTAATTATAAGTTATAAACAAAACGGAAATGGAAAAAATTAGAAATAATCTAAATGCCTCTGAACATGAAATTGGTCAGATAGTGATGCAGCCATAAAACAATGCACTACGCAGCCCTTAAAATAATGATGTAGGGTTTACTCACTAATGTGAAAGGATTCCCCCAACAGATTAAGTCAAAACAGGAAGACTGCAAAACAGAAGTACAGTATTATCACAGTGTAAAGTATTATATAAGTATCATGTATATGCATCACCTCTATTTACTACAAAACTCCATTTGTGCATGTGTTTGTGTGGATAGATTGATGGTTGACAGAGATGAGAAAAGAGAGAGAAAGAGATCAAACAATAATGGTAGAAAAATTTAAGGAGATTTTTCTTGCTTTCTTTATTCTTTTTGCATTGGATTTTCTACACGGAGCAGCTTCTAAACAGAATTTGGTAAGGAGTTTTCTCTTTTAACATTTACCAAGGGTTACCTACCTGTGAAGAGCTGACTAGACTTAATACCTCACAATGGCCTTCAAACCATTTCAGTCCAATCTTCCAGAAGCAGATAGCAGACTCTTCAGAATTCCAAAGGAAAACCTATGCCCTTCCCTGACAGTGAAATCACATGTAAGGAAATGATAAAAGATAAATAGTCAAGCTCATTACTGTTTTGTGAGGAAAGGGGGTCCTCAGAACAAAAATCTCTTGCCTATCCGGCCATGCAATCTCCCCTGCCGGTCTCACTCCTGCAAGATCAGGTAACTGAGTTTGCTGACCGCCCCAGGCACACCCCACCACCATGCCTCGTTGCTAGTTATGGCCATGCCTTAAATGCCCTGTCCTTCTGCACTTGCTAGAGTCCCCTTCCTCCTTGAAGCTTTTTGACCCTCTCAAATACCACCAACTCATGCTTCCAGTATTTCTAATTGACACCGAGGACATATTCTTTGATCTTATTGGTTGTCATGATGATGATTATTATTAATAATAATATAAACAGCAATGTGTATCATGCGCCCAGGACAGGGCGGATAGGGAGGATACAGAAGATGAATGGCACAGGCTGGTCCTGGGCCTTGGATCACTTTCAGATTTCCAGCCAGTCTGCATGCTTTGAATTTGATTTCAACCTCGCTGTTTCCCAGCACAAAGCAGAGGGTGTCTGCACAATTTAGGAACTCCACAAATAGATGCCAGCAATAATAATGATGAACCCAGGCTGCCTCCAGTCAGTGGGAAACAGCTTTTGCATCTGTTTAAATCCAAGCCCCTTGGATTCTGGGGCGAGGGTTAAGACTGGGGCCCAAGCTTCTCCATTCCTGTTTGCACATGAGACCCACCTGGGGAGCAATCTTTTTAATGCTGACAATTAGGGCCCAGACAAGTACATCAGAAACCCCACTGGGACCTGGGCATCAGTCCTCTTTGAAGCTCTCCAGATGACCCAGTGGCCAGCAGGGCTGAGAACTATAACTCTGGCCTGAAGGCTATTCAGCCACACATTCCTCCTTTGTGTCCTACTCAGGCCTGGAGCAAAATCACAAGGAGCAGAACCACCCATTGAGTACTTAAAGCCATTTTCAAGGAATCATGGCCCACTGAGGAGGAAAGGAAGCCTGAGCAGACCACAAGTGATGACCAGTGACTGTCTGTGCTCCCCTCTCTGGTGTGGCTTCCTATTGAAGCCTGATCTTGGTCCTCAGGGCCTCTGACCAGTGCAGTGGAGGTGTGCATGCCACCCAATAAATGTCACTTGCTACGGGGGTTAGTGAGGCTTCACTGTTCACACAGGTGGCAACTTCAACACACGAGGGCAGAGATGCTCAAGATCATGGGGCCACCTGCTTCAGGACAGGCGTCATGAAGTGTCTGACCTCCTGGACAGGATGGACGAGAACCACCAGCCCCATACCAGAGGTGACTCTGTAGCTGGTCTGGAGATGCTCAGGGCTATAGATCTGGTCTTGGCCTGCCCCCTGGATACTGAGCCTCACACAGCCAAGGGGACAGGCTTTCAGCATGTCCTTAGTAGCCAGAAATTCCTTCCTCTGGAGAGACGAGTCATATTCCAACAGACTTCACTTTCTCAAGAATTATGTGCATGGGATGATGTTTCACCACCGACTTTGATGAGGCTTATTCTCAACCAAGGACTCTGAAGGAATCCAAGTGAGCTAAAATGGGAAGCAAATTTAAAGAAGCTTCTTAGACTCTGGAAGCCTTCCCCTGCAGGAAAGGCTAGTAGTTCTTCAGCCAACTCATGGACAGGGTGCTGCAACTCAGAGATTAACAGCAGGAGCTGGACTCAGACCTCCCAGGTCCAAATCCCTTGCTACTTACTAGCTGTGTGACCTCGAGCAAGTTACTTAACCTCTCTGTCCCTTAGTTTCTTTTTCGGCAAAATGGGATGATCCTGGGAATATCTCCATTGTAGATTTGTTTGTGGATTAAATTCAGGGTAAGAGTCGAAGTATTTAACAAATGTAAGAGCAATGACATGCTGAATGAGTGAATGAATGCATACATACATGGCTGGATGACTGAATAAGGAAAGGATTCCAGGACTCACTCAAGGTGGAGAAGGGTCTGAGGCTCCAGGTATGCGGGCTGCGGGAGACAGGAGTTCAAGGAACCAGAGTGGGATCAGCTGGCTTCCAAGAACTGAGGAGAGGGATCACCTTTTGGGCTCTCACAAGGCTCAGAAACTGTAAGTCACGCTACTTCTCTTCCAGAGCCCACTCCAGCCACAGAAGTCATCTGAACTTCTCCAGCTCAAACGCACATGCCTGATAGAGGTCCCTTAACCAACGTAAGAGCCAACGTGTGGTAAACGCATATGCTGTACTGAGCCCCTAATTCCTTCAGTCCTCATATCATTCTTCTAAGTCAGGTTTGCTAGATCCCCAGTGGATGGGTGGGGGGAAAACTGAGGCACTAGGATGCTAAGAAACTTGCCTAAGATCTCATAGCTAGTGAATGGAAAAGCATAGAACTCATTCCAAGTGGACTTTTTTTTTTTTTAAGTTTTTTATTTTAGTATGGATCATTTTGAAAGTCTCTATTGAATTTGTTGCAACATTGCTTCTGTTTTACATTTTGGTTTTTTGGCCTCAATACATGTGCAATATTAGCTCCCTAACCAGGGATCGAGCCCACACCCCCCTCATTGGAAGGCGAAGTCTTAACCATGGACCACCAGGGAAGTCCCCCAAGTGGTCTTTCAATGGGCGTTAAACTCCATTGTTGTCAACCCTGATGGTCAGAAGAGAAACACATGGACACAATCAGAAAGACAGTTCTTCCATCCCATTCTTTAGAAGATGGCCCCTCTATGAGATCTTTTCACCATCAAAAAAAAAAAAAAAAATGTCTAGTTCTCCCTTTTCTTGACAAGATACTAAGCTAAAGTTCAAACTACTTTGGGGACCAAAGGCTAACCAAATGGGCATGAATACTGCCATTGCCTAGTCTTTAGAGGAACACGAGTCTTCAGTCTGTGGGATCAAGCTCAGAGCTACAAAAGACCAGAAGCTTCAGAGGAAAGGCTTTCAGTCTGTCAATGAGGGTCTCTGTTCCTAAAGAAAACCTTATGGGAACTACTGCACTGGTGGCCAAGTGCTCAAAAGTCAATTTATTTCTAGAGTGACTCTTCTGTGCTCTTGTTCTAAATACAGTAGTCCACTTGGGTCACCATCTCTCTTGATTTTATGCTATTCTTAAACTTTCTGCTTTGCATTTTATCTTCTGTAGATCAGAAAGAATCCCATTTTTCAGTCTTTGACAATTCTCTCTAACCATTACAGTCACCAATTTTTTTTTGCAGTTGCTTAAAACTTGGTAAAAATTGTTCATTTTTTTGGCACAGTATATCATATTCAAACTTGGATCCAAGGTAAGCATTTCTGGCACATATGGTTAAAAAAAAAAGATCTCCTTAACTGAATTAAGACAGCATGGGAAATACACATTCATTTAGCCCATTTTCAAACGTTGATTTCTAGCAGTTTAACAATATTTGACAGTATTATTCTTAGCACATGTGGTGGAGCTGGTGTGTTGCTCTCTATAAGGTAACAGATACTGCAAAATCAAGATGAGCTGTGAATCAGATAGACTTAAAGTAGCAAAGTTCCAGATGTCTTCTACAGGCTTCTGAAGGGTAGGCTCAGGTTTGGTTGTAAAACAGTCTGGCAACATGGAACAGGTCTGAAGAGAGGAGACACATTTTAGTCCCTAATACATTTCTATTTCCCCTTGAGGGACAATCAGTAGTGCCCTGCTACTACTTGTAATAATAGTGATGGAGTAGTGCCCTACTCCGAGTGAAAACATTTTAAGCTCAGACAAAGCATTTATTCAAATAAATGAAAGCAAGAGAAAGACTTGAATGGTTTAATGAATCGACACACTTGGGTTTTTCCCTCCACTAAATTAATTCAAGCCAACTTGGATATATGGAAACCCAAGCTTCTTAGTATTAAAATACCCAACTATTGATTTTTCAACCCCATTCCCATCCTCAAAATGGGTTGTAAGAAAGGATGACCAGCCATCATCGTATTTTGTTCATAGACTCAACATCCAGTACACTTGTATGTCACTCACATAGTGGATGCCGCATTGTAGGCTCAATGAATCGTCATTGTATGGATGAATGGACAGATCAAGAGACAGACAGACAGATGGACATCCTATACCATCAACAATCATATCACATACAATCTACTACATACTACATACAATCATACTACATACAATCAAACAAACATACAAACCTACATACTATGTAGGATCATAATACAATCCTGACCAGGTCTGATAAAGCTTATTCAATAAGAGATGCTTTAACTAAAATTAAAAATAAATCTACATCCCTCTCAAGTACATAACTTATTTTTAAAAGCCAAAATCTAATAAGAAAATCTTTTGAAAATATGGATGATAGATAAATGCTACTGACACCATGTACCTGCAGATACTAGCACTTTTGACTAGCAACTTTTGATGATCCTATGCAACCATCACAGTTACTGTTTTGTTAGTGGCTCAAAATATACCAAGTGAGAGTTAATACTTATTAACTGAAAACAAAGAAGCATAACCTCAAAGTTAAGAATTATATTCTATTCAGTGAACAAACTGAGGACTTAAGCCCAGAAAGTACGCTTTCAGATAGCTCGGAGGGAATGTTTAGAAGGGTTAAGGGAGAAGCCAGGATATAAAGGAGTTTTTGCAGAAAAATCTCCAGGTAGTTGGAACATCAAAAGATTACTGTTAAAGAAAACCAGATACTTCAGGTTAATGAAGTTAGCACTTTTCTAACTATAGGAAGATGCAAGAGTCTGGGCTCACTGAAATCATTCCTTTGATATGCACCTCAACTGTGTAGGGCCAGTATCCTCTTTTTCTCCATCCTGAATCCCCGGGGTGGGGGGGGCGAGGGGTACCATCAGAGGGTGGCTGCAGTGGCTGATGGCTGCAGCATCCTTTGATTGCTGACATGGAAGGCAACATTCTTTGTCCATATAGTTTGTCACCAATCCTTCACTGCTGGCACCCATGGACAACTTTTGACTGATCCCTAGACTCTGGTAAAATGCTCTTTTCTACCTCACTTCAAATCAGATCATGAAATGAAACCACTTCTGGGACTGGGTTATGACTCTGGATTTCCAATCCGTTTTGTGCCAAAAGTCTGATTAAAACACATCATCCAAAGACCACACTAGAGACTCTCGATCTTGGCATCTGACCATTCCTGCAGACATCCCGGGAATTTCTGCTCCAGGACTAAAGGTCATCTTGGCATTAAAAATTCCCCCATGTCTCACAGGTACCAGCAGTTTGTCTCCAGTTCCAGGGCTCTTGCCACCTGCTCTTAGTTGTTCACACTAATTAAAAGCACAGCCTCAGCCTGCCCTTCTTGCCTCCTCGTCGGCTGGAAAAGGTCTGCCATTCTCCCTAACATACCTGCAGCCAGGTGGGCAGAGTGGAAAAGGTACCATTACATCCATCCAGGGCTTCTCTCTACAATAGCAGGACAGCCTGTCATCTCTCATCCCCCATTCAGAAGAAGGCAACCTCCTACCACTCCTTAAGAGGAAAGAAAAGTCCCCTCCCTGTAGGCAGCTCCAGTAATAGCTGGGCTACTAGACACTGCTTTTAAATACAATGGCACTTTCCAAAGCAGCCAAGTCAGCAAGCTAAAACTTCCTCTGTGTGCCTTGGCCACCGACTGCTTTAACAAGAACTTCCGAAGACCAACTTCCACCAGGACATTTCAGTTAATCCTGAGAGAGGGGGTCTCCAGCACCAGGGAGAGAGGAGGAAAAGTGGCGAATGCCCACCCATAGCTCCCCGTTCCTGTTCCTGGGAGGTTTGGACATGCATGTGTCCACGCACCCCGAGAAGACTGTCAGCTAGAACTGGAGGAAACTTTAGAAGATGTCACTTCCAAAAATAAAGTGAAATTGATCGTATCAGCCAGTTTCATAAACACACCAACTTCAGAAATGAGTTTTAAGACCCAAAAGAAATGGTCATCCAGAGAGAGTTAGGGAAAAAGAGCTGATGAACGAGACTGATGCTATTTACACAGTACTGGCCAAAGGCTAGAGCCCTGTCTACGAACTTCAAATGTGTAGGATTAGCATTTTTGTCTTCAGCACAGGGCAGCAAGTACTAAGTAGGTGCTCAATAAATACTTGCAAGTAGCAAGTGTGAATATCCAGGATGCGGGGGAGGAAAGTGTATAAGTTCGGACACACACATACATGCACATGCAGCTGTCCAGAAGAAATTCTCCAGGTCTTCCCAGAGCTCAAGACTCCTCCAAAACCACCCTTCTGATTTTCTCACAATCATTAGTCAACTTTCTGATTTAGAATTAGGTGGCTTAAGTCTTCCTACCTTCCAAGTCACCCTAGAAAAATGATTAGATACCTCAGTCCTTTCAATGCTTAATTGAATGCTGACTTTATAACCAGTGTTTAAAGTCTGGTTAACACCAATTTCTTCCTCAGAGAATGCAGTGAGCCATTACATCAAATTTCTGGATTTGCCAAGCTGAGACCCAGGCTCAGTCTCACTTGCTAGCCAGCCAGTCTCTTTGCTTTAATATCCTTCAGTACAAAAGGCATCAAGGCCAAGTGGTGCCTGAATTAGGTCTGGCAGCCTCTGCAGTGTTGCTATTTCTTCCTCTCTCTGGAGTTCAACCACGTGACCACAGGCAAGATTCCACCCTGAGCATCACTCGCACAGCCTCATCAGGGACAATGAGCCAACAACCTGTCGTGGAAAACATGGAGCGTATTCATACGTCTCAGCTGTCAATCAGACATAATCAAGCTCACAAACAAGAAACAAGACACTTTTTTGATGAGTAAAATTTTCTTTTTACATACTGATGGCAAGATGGGAGGGAAGAACGGGTCAATAAATAATCTTGTAGAGGAAAAAAACTGTTATTTTTAAAATAGATTACCATGATTGAAATAAAGTAAAAGTCCCAGATGACCTTAAATCTCATTCTGCTTTCAAGTGCCACGCAACTCCTACCTGCCAAGCTCTGTATCAGTTAATAAGGGAAACACAAGGAAAAAATTGTATAGCTCAGGCCTTCAAGAAGCTTATAATTATGTTTGTGTCATAAAACAGGTGCACAAAAAGAAGCACATTAATCCACAAATAATAATATCAATAAAAGAAAACAATGTCAAAGATAGCAAAGAGCAATAAGTGATTAAATGTAAATGTTGGATATCATGGGCTTCCCAGGTGGTTCAGTGGGTGAAGAATCTGCCTGCCAATGCAGCAGATATAAGTGATGCAGGTTTGATCCCTGGGTTGGGAAGATGCCCTGGAGGAGGGCATGGCAGCCCACTCCAGTACTCTTGCCTGGAGAATCCCATGGACAGAGGAGCTTGGCAGTGCACAGGGTTGTGGAGTTCAACATGACTGAAGTGACTGAGCATGCGTGCTGGCTATCATCACTGAGATGTTTGAGGGTCAAGATCCTTAAAAAGGCTCAAATATATATAGGAAGTTTCATGAGAAAAGCAGATTCTAAACTAGACCTTGATGAAGGGGTAAGATATGCAAATGGGAGTGAAAGGCCTCCTGGATGAGGAAACCAGCACCAGCATGGGTGTGCAGCGGGGGGCCCTTGGCATGTTCTGGGTACACCTTTGGAGGTGTGGATTCACATTGGCCGGAGCCAGGAGTTCCTCAGTGACAACCTATGCGTTGCAGACTTTAAGCTGTTCATAAGATAAATTGTTTGCCAAAAGGATGTGGAAACAGTGGCTGACTTTATTTTCTGGGGCTCCAAAACCACTGCAGATGGTAACTGTAGCCATGAAAATTAAAAGACGCTTACTCCTTGGAAGAAAAGTTATGACCAACCTAGACAGCATATTAAAAAGCAGAGACATTACTTTGTCAACAAAGGTCCATCTAGTCAAGGCTATGGTTTTTCCAGTGGTCATGTATGGATGTGAGAGTTGGACTATAAAGAAAGCTGATCGTTGAAGAACTGATGCTTTTGAACTGTGGTGTTGGAGAAGACTCTTGAGAGTCCCTTGGACTGTGAGGAGATCCAACCAGTCCATCCTAAAGGAGATCAGTCCTAGGTGTTCATTGGAAGGACTGATGCTGAAGCTGAAACTCCAATACTTTGGTCACCTGATGCAAAAGGCTGACTCATTTGAAAAGACCTGATGCTGGGAAACGTTGAGGGCAGGAGGAGAAGGGGACGACAGAGGATGAGATGGTTGGATGGCATCACCAACTCAATGGACATGAGTTTGGGTAAACTCCGGGAGTTGGTGATGGACAGGGAGGCCTGGTGTGCTGCGGTTCACAGGGTCGCAAAGAGTCGGACACGACTGAGCGACTGAACTGAACTGAAAGGATGGGGTGCGGGAAAGCAGTATTTCCAGGAGATTCATCAGGTAGAGGTGTACAGAAGCAACTGGACAGTGATCAGGGTGGCAAGTAGATCAGCACCCAAGAAAAGCAACATTTCAGGAGTAACTGGACTGGAAGGGATTGATTAGAGGGACATTCCAAAAAAAAAACTCAGACCTTGGCAACTGACCGCATGCGTGTGTGTGTCTGTGCTAAGTCATTTCAGTCCTATCTGACTCTTTGCAACCCCATGAACTGTATAGCCCATAACTCTTTGCAACCCTATGGACTCTAGCCCACCAGCCTGCTCTGTCCATGGAATTCTCCAGACAAGAATACTGGAGTGGGTAGCCATGCCCACCTCCAGAGGATCTTCCTGACCCAGGGATCAAACCCATGTCTCTTACATCTCCTGCATTGGTAGGCAGGTTCTTTACCACTGAGCCACCTGGGAAGCCCCAGCTGACCGGATACGTGCCCCTAAAACAGAAACAACTATCAAGCATAGCCCTTGGCTTTCATGGATGAGGAATATCAGGAAGAAGACTCAAGTGTGGCTAGAGAATGACTCGATGAGCTTGCAGCAGGCTGAGTCTGAAATAATAACATGATAAGGGAATAGAAACAGCCAGTGAGCACCCGGTTCGCCTTCTGCTGCAACTCCACGAGACGACAGTGCAGCCTGGAAATGTCTGAATACAGCCGGCAGCTTGGCCATCAGGGTGACTGAGACCTCAGAGGGAGGACGGCGAGCACTAAGGATCAGAGGGAGTATGCGGGAAGAGTGGGGAGAGACGAGAGCCACTGATGCAGACAGTGCAGAAGCACCTGCCAAGGCAGAAGGGAAAGCAAGACCAGAGTGGGGCATGGAGGCCACAGGAGCAGCACCAACCATCGCTGAGAAGGAGAGGAGGAGGAGGATACCCAAGAAAAGGACACTGGACCTGCACCAACTGCTCCTCCGAGAGCATCATCTCAGTAGACTGCTGAGGACAGAAGCTAGGTCCCAAGGAGCCAGGGAGACACAAGATATGGGGACAGGTATGTAGTGGAAGCAGACAGCTCATACGAGTAAACACAGGGTTGCTCATATGATCACACACAGCAGTGAATGCAAGACAGTAGTGAAGGCAGACACAGCCCCCTGGGAGTCCCATGCCTGCCCCGTCAGAAGGAAAGCTGCTCCATCTTCAAGAGTAGGACATCCTGAGAGCCAGAGGCCAGCCTCCTCTCTGACAAGAAAACCAAGAAAACACAAAGAGAAATCCTGCAGGAGAAAACCACCCCACGAGGCCAACAGCGTGTAAGGCACAGCCCGGAAAGTTGTCAATCTGAGGACGGAAGCCACACGGCTGCTCTTTCTTCCCTATAAAATTGATTCCAGCTGGCAGGGGTTAAACATTTCCAAGAAGAGATGAGAGAAGAATCTCCTGGGTTTCCAGGGGAGAAGCTCCAGCTGTTGCTACTAAATGAGAGAAAAATCAGGTGGCGGTGATCCCGCACTGAAACGGCTGAACCACGGCAACCAAAACTTTTGGCGTGGTCTGTTTCCACCTCATTGCCCTCAGCTCTCGCTGGCATCATCGTTTGGTGGAAGCTCGAACTGCTTCCTGTCGGCTCCCTGTCAGGAACTGGATTTAAATCAGAGATTTCTGCACTTGCCGATTTCCTTGTCTCATTGGAGGGGCTCTGACACAACAGGTGCCTCTATGGCTTTCTGAAATTAGACCCTCTTTGCAAAGACACCGGGCTTTCCCAGTGGCGCTAGTGGTAAAGAATCCGCCTGCCAATGCAGGAGGTGTAAGTGATGTGGGTTTGATCCCTGGGTCAGGAAGATTCCCCTGGAGAAGGATACGGCAACCCACTCCAGTATTCTTGCCTAGAGAATCCCCTGGACAGAGGAGCCTGGTGGGCTAGAGTACACAGGGTCGCAAAGAGTTGGACACACCTGAAGCAATTTAGCATGCACACATCGGTACCCAAAGACTCATATCAATAATTCAGAAGATACACATGCAGACTTTTCTAAAGAAAAGTATAAAAATAAGTCCAGAAGGCCTGTACTTGGCCACCAAAAGCCACGCTGATATTCCTCTTTCAGACTGCCAACTTGCAAAGGGAACTTGTATAATAGCAACATTTTTATCTCTGGAAGGCAGCTGAAGACCCCAGAGGGAAGGCATTTCAGCAGAGGTCAAGGAGCAATGGGCACCCCAACCATTTGGGGGCATAGAACTTTTTCAAGCAATTGTGTGTGAAATAATCTACTAGTTCTACTAAAGATCCATACTAAAGTCTCCCTGAAAGAAAATGTCTGTGGTTCTTACGTTAGCAGGTGGTGTGGGGCATTTTCAGGAAAGCTGATAATGAAACTTCTAATGCCAATGCCCTGAGCAGGATTCCATTCTATCAGGTGGAAGGAGACATACAACTCCGGGGAAAGGCATGGGGCACATGGGCAAGAGGAAACCTGAGTTTCAAGGTGAGCCTGGAGCATGAATGACCTCAGCATCCAGTAGCCGGGAGAGCAGTGAAAAGGAAGCTTCTCTTTTTGGTGAGCTTGGTGGTTGCCAGAAAGAGCACCGTGAGGATAGGGAAAGAAGACATTGTGGTAAGGTCTTCTCTTATCCTCTTAGCAAACTGGAAACCTTTTCCACTCACTCAAATGCTTGCTGCTGCTTCACTTCTTCTGATGATTTTTCTAATGGCTCTGATGCCTCCAAATGGATGAAAAAATAATGCTTTACGTCTTCTCCTTCAAAGATTTAATTTGTTGCTGTTCAGTTGCCAAGTCATGTCTGACTCTTTGTGACCCCATGAACTACACTATGCCAGGCTTCCCTGTCCTTCACCAACTCCCAGAGTCTGTTCAGACTCATGTCCATTGAGTCGGTGATGCCATCCAACCATCTCATCTTCTGCCACCCCCTTCTTTTGCCCTCAATCTTTCCCAGGATCTCTTTCCCAATGAGTCAGCTCTTCAAATCAGGTGGCCAAAGTATTGGAGCTTCAGTTTCAGCATCAATCCTTCCAATGAATATTCGGTATTGATTTCCTTTAACATTTAATAACTAGCCCAAATTTGGATAGCTCTTGCTTGAAGCTTTATAAAGTTTATCTAAGAAGAACTGATACCGCCCCCGCCTTCTGATCAATCCGTTGTGTCTTTCATTAATAAAAACAAAAATATGATAAAGAATTAGCTCTTCCCAATTGAGATCTTTGGGAAGATTTTCTTTAAAAGGTTTCCACCTGCTTTAGGAACTGCGTCTGCCATCCTGTCTGGACCACCAGCGGAGGACTGAAACTCTACGACTTAGATGTGACTCTACAGGGTCTGCAGGTGCATCTTCTTACGAATGCAAATCGGAGAGGCAAATTTAGAAACTGTTTTGGAATATGTGACCTTTGGAGACTGAACCTGCAAGCCAAAGACTGGGGTGGTTTACTTTAAGAGTCTTTATACTGGAGAAATGTTTGGAAACTTTTGCCTCCCAAATGACTCCTCAGGGCCTGGAAAATATTGAGGGGTTAGGGCTTTATTTCCCAACTTGAAGGACAATGGATTGTCTCTCCTAATTTAGCTTCCCTTGGGAAACTAGTATCGACTCATTCTCAGCCACAGGAACATCTTCATGTTGACTCCAAGTTTCGTACAGAAATGTGAGTCCCTTTCTTCTGAAAGCAGAGCTCAGGAGGAGCTTGCTAACAGAAACCCCTTCACTAAGACAGGGAATTCTGGAAGAAAGTAAGTTGGGTTTGGGAAGGGAACAGAGTGAGAAAGGAAGATGAGTGAAGTTTTGATATTTCCAGATTTGCAATAAAGCATCGACCGTTGAGTAAATATACTCACCCTGATTCAAAAGAGAGGTCTAAGTTGGAAATACACAGTGAGGAGTAGGGTGGTTGGCACACGGATGGTAAGTGCAAGTGTGGGGGTTGATAAAGTCACTGAGGAAGAGTTTATCAAGCAAAGCAAGAAGAGCTCAACCTTAAGGCAGGGATGGCAGAAGAGCAGAGAAGCCCACAGTTCAGAAGGGAGAAAGAAAATCAGTAGAGGATGGTGACATGGAATCTAAGGGGATCTGGTGCTTTGAAAACCAGGAAAATCAAAAGCTGCAGAAGAGGTTAATAAAGGGAAAGTGATTTAACACCTGGAAAGTCCTTGGTGACCTTGGCTAGGGTAATGATAGCTTTTAAACTTACTAATTCCT
This sequence comes from Muntiacus reevesi, assembly GCF_963930625.1. NCBI lineage: Eukaryota > Metazoa > Chordata > Mammalia > Artiodactyla > Cervidae > Muntiacus > Muntiacus reevesi. The sequence continues at coordinate 99,097,106 of NC_089254.1, read as the reverse complement.
AATCAAAGTCATGCTAGCCCCACCATCAAGAATAAGCATGTACTGGGGAATTTTCTGGTGATCCAGTGGTTAGAACTCTGTGCTTTCCCTGCTGAGGGCCCCAGTTTGATCCCTGGTCAGGGAACTAAGATCCCAGAAGCTGTGTGGCATAACCAAAATATAAATAAACAAACAACAAAAGATGTTTGCTCCGTGGAAGAAAAGCTATGACAAACCGAGACAGCGTGTTAAAAAGCAGAGACATTACTTTGCCTACAAAGGTCTGTCTAGTCAAGGCTATGGTTTTTCCAGTAGCTGTGTATATGAGAACTGAACCAAAAAAAAAAAAAAAAAAAAAAAGGCTGAGTGCCAAAGAATTGATGCCTTCAAACCGTGGTACTAGAGAAGACTCTTGAGAGTCCCCTGGACTGCAAGGAGATCAAACCAGTCAATACTAAAGGAAATCAACCCTGAATATTCATTAGAAGGACTGATGCTGAAGCTGAAGCTCCAATACTTTGGCCACCTGATGCGAAGAGCAGACTTGTTGGAAAAGACCCTGATGCCAGGAAAAATTGAAGGCAGGAGGAGAAGGGGACGCCAGAAGAGGAGATGGTTGGATGGCATCACCGACTCAGTGGACATGAGTATGAGCAGACTCTGGGAGATGGTGAAGGACACGGAAGCCTGGCATGCTGCAGTCCATGGGGTCACAAAGAGTCAGACACAACTGAGTGACTGCTGCTGCTAAGTCGCTTCAGTCGTGTCCGACTCTGTGCGACCCCATAGACGGCAGCCCACCAGGCTCCTCCATCCATGGGATTCTCCAGGCAAGAACACTGGAGTGGGTTGCCATTTCCTTCTCCAATGCATGAAAGTGAAAAGTGAAAGTAAAGTCACTCAGTCGTGTCCCACTCTTAGCGAGCCCATGGACTGCAGCCCACCAGGCTCCTCCATCCACGGGATTTTCCAGGCAAGAGTACTGGAGTGGGTTGCCATTGCCTTCTCCTGAACAACAACAAATAACAAAGAATAAGCGTATCTGCTCTTTGTGGTTCTCTTTCTCAACCTCAGCTGTGGGTTGTACTTCAACTGTAAGGACCTCTACATCTTTTGAGGACTTGTAACCTGAACTTGAAGGTCCAGCATCACAGGCTCTCTTCTTCCTCTGAAATTTTAGCTCCACATGCAGTCACCTGATGACTGCTCAAACCTGGTCCTCATTCTCCCTTAGAGTCTTGTCAAAACTGTCCCACCTCAGACAGTGACACATGAAAATATACTAATGATGGATGTTGAAGCTAAATGAACAAATCAAACCAGAAAAAAAAATCAGAAGACTTCGCTAAATGTAATACAAATGGTAAAAAATCACAAAGAAAAGCATGGAATAGATTTGACTATATAATCTAAAATAATCTAAAACATCAAATCAGTTATAAAAATAAAAATTTATGAAAAAAATTTATGGAACAAAGTGAGAAGCAAATTTGTAGCAAATAGCATAAGGTTAATGTCCTTAATTTGTATTTTTAAAAACATAAAAAAATCAGGAAACTAATAACAGCCCTACTGGGCAAAGAATAATAGCCAAGACACAGAGCATTCAGATACAAACAGGTAATAAAATATGAAGAAAAGACTTTCTAATAATTGAATAATTTAAAAATGAAAGTCTTTTTTTTTTTTTGCTTATTAAATTTGACAGCTCCTTAAAGATAAGTGAAAGTCACTCAGTCATGTCCAACTCTTTGCAACCCCATGGAATATAGCCTTCCAGGTTCTTCTGCTCATGGAATTCTCCAGGCCAGAATACTGGAGTGTGTAGCCGTTCCCTTCTCCAGCAGACCTTCCCAACCCAGGGATCGAACCCAGGTCTCCCGCACTGCTGGTGGATTCTTTACCATCTGAGCCACCAGGGAAGCCCAAGAATCCTGGAGTGGGTAGCCTGTCCCTTCTCCAGAAGATCTTCCTGACCCAAGAATTGAAACAGGGTCTCCTACATTGCAGGCGGATTCTTTACCAGCAGAGCTACCAGGGAAGAGTTTAGAGAAATAGATATTTGCCTATACTTCTTGTGGGCAGTGGCCCAATAATTCCATTTCTCTGAATCAGTCCCAAAGAAATGATACAAATAAGATCTATATGTAACTATATTAAGTGTATTATTATTTATAGTAGCTAAAACCTGTAAATTTCATATAACTTCATATATTGATACTTTAGAGGACTAATAAAACATAGATTTTTAATTACATACTCAATATTTTCACATATATGCAAAAAGAGGAAAGATAAATATCTTTAATCTATAAAGAGCATTTATAAATCAACAATAATTCCATTTTAAAAAGACAAGACATGGATAGGCAATTCACATAAAAATAATAATAAATATTTTAAGTTTACCACAAAGCAGTCCAAGAAGATAAAATTAATATCTATCCCTAATTTATCATATTGGAAAATACTTAAGTATTGTAATATAACCAGGAGTATATTAAGGATTATATATGTGTGTGTGTGTGTGTGTGTGTGTGTGTGTCTGTGTGTAAATGTAATAGAAAGACTAGAAAAATATACACCAAAATACTAAGAAATAGTCAGTTTGGGGTAATGAGATTATCAGTGATTTTTATATTCTTCTTAGTGCTTATCTATTTATTTCCAAACATCTACAATAAATATATATTATGTGTGTAACAAGAAAGATGTTTTAAATTGTTTTCAATAACATACTGGTGAGAATAGAAAATGTACATCCTATAATGTTAAAGAGCAAAAAGTGGAAATTAAATATATAAAAAATTTTATCTTCTTAGGTATAGATGTATTATATGCAGGAAAAACAGTGGGAGAAATATACTATGCAAACCTTTGAGTAGATATCTCAGTTGTAGGTATAAATTATAAGTGATTTTTATTTCATTTTTTCTGAATTTTTATTCTATAATTAAAACATATTATTGTTAAAATCATAAAAAATAAAATATGTGAGTTGAATTGTTTTACTCTTCCTGACAGTAAAAATAAGGCTTCTCCCATTTCAAGCTCGAATTCTGGGTGCCTCTCCCCTGTAGGATTAACTTCATCCACTTTCTCGGTCCTGCCCCAGAGCACTTGACAGTCAGGATGTCTTTGTACCATCTTGTTTTACTTTGGCACTTTGGGTTGATCTGTAATGCCACATCATGGGATGGATATATGACAGATGCAGCCAATTACAGTGGAGGCTGGGCATTTAGGAGCCACGGTCCTTACGCCTCTCTGCCCCTAGCTCATCACTGTGTTCTTGGGAGACTGCTGTGGGGCGATGGAGCTTCCCTATGGCTCAGAAGGAAAGAAACCACCTGCCAATGCAGGAGACATGAAAGCTTCAGGTTCGATCCCTGGAAAGGGAAGATGCCCTGGAGGAGGAAGTGGCAGCCCACCCCAGTATTCTTGCCTGAAAAAATCCCATGGACAGAGGAGCCTGGCAGGCTACAGTCCATGGGGCCTCAAAGAACTGAACACAACTGAGCAACTGAGCATGTAGGGTGATGGAGAGGCTAAGTGGTGGGGTGTGAGGCCCTGAGCCCCTCCTTCAACTAGAGCAGCTTCATATTCCTCTGTGTTTTTATCTTGGGGTTCACCACAAAATCACATTGAAAAACGGGCTCTGCTTGTTTAAAACAATGGTTTAAAAAATACATCCCGACTCTCTCCCGACCTCTCCCAAGCCCACCTGTTATCAGTCTGTCTCATCTGACAGTCTGGTCTGAAGTCTTGGAAGACAGAATGATTTTTTCAAGCTTGAGTTCTATTTCTTAATAAGTAGGTGGAAAAGAAGAGGATTTCAAAACCGGAGAATCTGAATTTGCATCTTGGTCCTGCCCTTGTCTTACATTTACCTGATGTGTGACCTGGAGAAAGTTATTCACCCTCTTGTTCCCAGTTTCTTCATCTTCAAACGAGGATAAAAACCATATTCCCACCACAGAACGTTATAAAGACTCAGATACCACAAGTGAAAAGTGCTTTATACAAAACATCTGCTCTAAAAGTAAGTTGTTCACAGCAAACATAATCATAGCCTCCACACTTGTATTCATCCATTCAACAAAGACTCATTGATCATCCATTATATGCAGGTCTCATGTTCTCATCAATATGCCCAAACCACAAGACCCTCCTAGGCTGACATTTAACATGTGGATTAAGTGAGGAAAGTGTGGAAAGCCATTAGTCATGTGCCCAGAATATAGGAAGTTCATTTCTCCCCCAACAACATGTACAGAAAATGAGGTGGCTTCCTGGATAATAAAGAAGGGGCTGACAGCACGTGTTTCTTAGTCCCTACTTATTCCATCTTCTAGAAAGGCTAATCTGTGTCCTCATGAGGAGGGTCAAGAAAGAACACCCCCAGCTGGTGCACTCCCCCACCCAATCACATTCATTAGCTCAGGGACCCTGTGACCAAGAACTGCCCTTGAAATGCTGGATTCTGGCACATGTGTGTGCTAATACCATCTGCCTGATGGGAACTTCTGTTGGGCTGGTGGCAGGGGCTACAGAGGGGGGTACCACTGAGGACTGAGGAGGAAGGGATCTGAGGGGTCCCAGGACTGACTGAGACCCCAGGGTCAGAACCCCCCTTCTAGGGTGCCTCTGCTACCTAGGATACCTGGGTTACATGCATGGATCAGCACCTTTGATAAACTGCCTACGGGATAAACCCTAACAAGAATTACTTATTACGTAAGTAGTACTTAATACTTGCTAAACCAATCCATCTTATCCTTTTAAAATTAAAAAAATGTTTTCCTCTTTAATGGAGGAAAATATTATTTCAATACTTAGCTAGGCTGCAGACCAATCATTATTTATAGAACCAAGTAAATATGAAATGGGCTTCCCTGGTGACTAAGATGGCAAAGAATCTACCTGCAAGGCAGGAGACCCAGGTTCTAACCCTGGGTCAGGAAGATTCCCTGGGGAAGGGAATGGCTACCCACTCCAGGATTCTTTCCTTGAGAATTCCAAGGACAGAGGAGCCTGGTGGGCTGCAGTCCATGGGATTGCAAAGAGCTGGACACGACTGAGTGAATACCACTACTAGATATAAAATGGTACCAACATCCTCAACCAATCAGTAACTAAAAGGAATGAGATCTGTATTTTGTATGTTTAACATGTTGTGAAGAGTTGCTGGGTCCAAGAAGCAAAATAAAATGAGGCCACTATGCTTAAGAAGATGCTAACTCATCTGGGAGATGACAAGCAATCAGCACCGACACTCAGGAATATAACTGAGTGAACAGTGTGGTACAGGCCATATATTCTGTAGAAGTTTGGGGAGAAAAACAACAACAACAGGAGGCATCAGTGTGAACTGAAGAAGTCAAGAAAAGCTTCCAGAAAGAAGTAGAAATTGATCTATGGCTTGAAGGCTAAACAGTAGGATGCAGGCATGAACGCAGTTTACTTTGGGAAGACCAGAACCTGGAGTCACTGGTTTTTTAAAGAGAGGGATGGCACGAAGATAGTAAGAAAAGATGAGGCTTGTGGAGGAAGACAAGGTGGACTGGGACAGGCTGAATTAAGGAGACCAGAAGGAGCAGAAATAAAACAAGCCCTCAGGGTTCTAAATACCCCATGAACTTCTGCCTCTAAGCTCTTCCTAGTTAAAGCTGGCCATGTTGATAAACTTGAAGGAATGAATTATATTAATAATATTTGATTTTTTTAAGCTAATTAAGAAAGATGTACTCATATCATATTGGGATACCTCTTCAAAATACAGAACTTCCTTCCTGCTGCTCATAGCAGGAACCTGGATTATTAACACAGCCTCAAAGGTGTATCCAACCTCTCCTTCCCCTCATGCAAAGGGCATTCCCTCCATAAAGTCCCTGCCATTGATCTCTTCTAAGGAGTGCAGATAATTACTAAATGTGACTCAGTGGTAAAGAATGCACCTGCCAATGCAGGAGACTCAAGTTCGATCCCTGGGTTGGGAAGATCTCCTGGAGAAGTGAATGACAACCCACTCCAGTATTCTTGCCTGGGAAATCCCATGGCCAGAGGAGTCTGGCAGGCTACAGTCCATGGGATCACAAGAGTCGGACGTGACGGAGCACACCCGCATGCACCCTTGACATCTTTATTCTTCCTAATTTGGTTGGGCTTATCTAGCCATTCAGCTAGAAGGGGTACACAACATGAAAGACATCAATCTTTCAATGAATCCAGAATGTGAATTCAAGTCCATTAACTTCTGCTCAATATACCAAATACAGCCAGCATCTACTATGTATAAGGTACTTGCTGGATGCTATAGAGGAGCAGCTGTGAACTGGCAAATAGATAGGAAAACAATGGAAACAGTGACAGACTTTACTTTCTTAGGCTCCAAAATCTCTGCAGATGGTGACTGCAGTCATGAAATTAAAAGATGTCTGCTCCTTGGAAGAAAAGCTATGAAAAACCTAGACAGCATATTAAAAAGCAGAGACTGCTTTTTACTTTACTGACAAACTTTACTTTACTGACAAACATCCATATAGTCAAAGCTATGGTTTTTCCAGTAGTCATGTACAGATGTGAGAGTTGGACCATAAAGAAAGCTGAGCGCCAAAGAATTGATGCTTTTGAACTGTGGTGTTGGAGAAGACTCTTTTTTTTTTTTTTTTAATTTTATTTTATTAGTTGGAGGCCAATTACTTCACAACATTTCAGTGGGTTTTGTCATACATTGACACGAATCAGCCATTGAGTTACACGTATTCCCCATCCCGATCCCCCCTCCCACCTCCCCCTCCACCCGACTCCTCTGGGTCCTCCCAGTGCACCAGGCCCGAGCACTCGTCTCATGCATCCCACCTGGGCTAGTGACCTGATTCACCATAGATAATATACATGCTGTTCTTTTGAAACATCTCACCCTCACCTTCTCCCACGGAGTTCAAAAGTCTGTTCTGTACTTCTGTGTTTCTTTTTCTGTTTTGCATATAGGGTTATCGTTACCATCTTTCTAAATTCCATATATATGTGTTAGTATGCTGTAATGTTCTTTATCTTTCTGGCTTACTTCACTCTGTATAATGGGTTCCAGTTTCGTCCATCTCATTAGAACTGATTCAAATGAATTCTTTTTAACAGCTGAGTAATATTCCATGGTGTATATGTACCACAGCTTCCTTATCCATTCATCTGCGGATGGGCATCTAGGCTGCTTCCATGTTCTGGCTATTATAAACAGTGCTTCGATGAACATTGGGGTGCACGTGTCTCTTTCAGATCTGGTTTCCTCGGTGTGTATGCCCAGAAGTGGTATTGCTGGGTCATATGGCAGTTCTATTTCCAGTTTTTTAAGAAATCTCCACACTGTTTTCCATAGTGGCTGTACTAGTTTGCATTCCCACCAACAGTGTAAGAGGGTTCCCTTTTCTCCACACCCTCTCCAGCATTTATTGCTTGTAGACTTTTGGATAGCAGCCATCCTGACTGGCGTGTAATGGTATCTCATTGTGGTTTTGATTTGCATTTCTCTGATAATGAGTGATGTTGAGCATCTTTTCATGTGTTTGTTAGCCATCTGTATGTCTTCTTTGGAGAAATGTCTGTTTAGTTCTTTGGCCCATTTTTTGATTGGGTCATTTATTTTTCTGGAATTGAGCTTCAGGAGTTGCTTGTATATTTTTGAGATTAATCCTTTGTCTGTTTCTTCATTTGCTATTATTTTCTCCCAATCTGAGGGCTGTCTTTTCACCTTACTTATAGTTTCCTTTGTAGTGCAAAAGCTTTTAAGTTTTATTAGGTCCCATTTGTTTAGTTTTGCTTTTATTTCCAGTATTCTGGGAGGTGGGTCATAGAGGATCCTGCTGAGATTTATGTCAGAGAGTGTTCTGCCTATGTTCTCCTCTAGGAGTTTTATAGTTTCTGGTCTTACATTTAGATCTTTAATCCATTTTGAGTTTATTTTTGTGTATGGTGTTAGAAAGTGTTCTAGTTTCATTCTTTTACAAGTGGTTGACCAGTTTTCCCAGCACCACTTGTTAAAGAGGTTGTCTTTTTTCCATTGTATATCCTTGCCTCCTTTGTCAAAGATAAGGTGTCCATACGTTCGTGGATTTATCTCTGGGCTTTCTATTCTGTTCCATTGATCTATATTTCTGTCTTTGTGCCAGTACCATACTGTCTTGATGACTGTGGCTTTGTGGTAGAGTCTGAAGTCAGGGAGGGTGATTCCTCCAGTTCCATTCTTCTTTCTCAAGATTACTTTGGCTATTCGTGGTTTTCTGTATTTCCATACAAATTGTGAAATTATTTGTTCTAGTTCTGTGAAAAATACCGTTGGTAGCTTGATAGGGATTGCATTGAATCTATAGATTGCTTTGGGTAGAATAGCCATTTTGACAATATTGATTCTTCCAATCCATGAACACGGTATGTTTCTCCATCTGTTTGTGTCCTCTTTGATTTCTTTCATCAGTGTTTTATAGTTTTCTATGTACAGGTCTTTTGTTTCTTTAGGTAGATATACTCCTAAGTATTTTATTCTTTTTGTTGCAATGGTGAATGGTATTGTTTCCTTAATTTCTCTTTCTGTTTTCTCATTGTTAGTGTATAGAAATGCAAGGGATTTCTGTGTATTAATTTTATATCCTGCAACTTTACTATATTCGTTGATTAGCTCTAGTAATTTTCTGGTAGAGTCTTTAGGGTTTGCTATGTAGAGGATCATGTCATCTGCAAACAGCGAGAGTTTCACTTCTTCTTTTCCTATCTGGATTCCTTTTACTTCTTTTCCTGCTCTGATTGCTGTGGCCAAAACTTCCAAGACTATGTTGAATAGTAGTGGTGAGAGTGGGCACCCTTGTCTTGTTCCTGATTTCAGGGGAAATGCTTTCAATTTTTCACCATTGAGGGTGATGCTTGCTGTGGGTTTGTCATATATAGCTTTTATTATGTTGAGGTATGTTCCTTCTATTCCTGCTTTCTGGAGAGTTTTAATCATAAATGGGTGTTGAATTTTGTCAAAGGCTGTCTCTGCATCTATTGAGATAATCATATGGTTTTTAGCTTTAAATTTGTTAATGTGGTGTATTACATTGATTGACTTGCGGATATTAAAGAATCCTTGCATTCCTGGGATAAAGCCCACTTGGTCATGGTGTATGATTTTTTTAATATGTTGTTGGATTCTGTTTGCTAGAATTTTGTTAAGGATTTTTGCATCTATGTTCATCAGTGATATTGGCCTGTAGTTTTCTTTTTTTGTGGCATCTTTGTCTGGTTTTGGAATTAGGGTGATGGTGGCCTCATAGAATGAGTTTGGAAGCTTAACTTCTTCTGCAATTTTCTGGAAGAGTTTGAGTAAGATAGGTGTTAGCTCTTCTCTAAATTTTTGGTAGAATTCAGCTGTGAAGCCATCTGGTCCTGGGCTTTTGTTTCCTGGAAGATTTTTGATTACAGTTTCGATTTCCTTGCTTGTGATCCTTCTGTTAAGATCTTCTATTTCTTCCTGGTTCAGTTTTGGAAAGTTATACTTTTCTAAGAATTTGTCCATTTCATCCAAGTTGTCCATTTTATTGGCATAGAGCTGCTGGTAGTAGTCTCTTATGATCCTTTGGATTTCAGCGTTGTCTGTTGTGATCTCACCCTTTTCATTTCTTATTTTGTTAATTTGGTTCTTCTCTCTTTGTTTCTTAATGAGTCTTGCTAATGGTTTGTCAATTTTGTTTATTTTTTCAAAAAACCAGCTTTTAGCTTTGTTGATTTTTGCTATGGTCTCTTTAGTTTCTTTTGCATTTATTTCTGCCCTAATTTTTAAGATTTCTTTCCTTCTGCTGACCCTGGGGTTCTTCATTTCTTCCTTCTCTAACTGCTTTAGGTGTAGAGTTAGGTTATTTATTTGGCTTTTTTCTTGTTTCTTGATGTAAGCCTGTAATGCTATGAACCTTCCCCTTAGCACTGCTTTTACAGTGTCCCATAGGTTTTGGGTTGTTGTGTTTTCATGTTCATTCATTTCTATACATATTTTGATTTCTTTTTTGATTTCTTCTATGATTTGTTGGTTATTCAGAAGCGTGTTATTTAGCCTCCATATGTTTGAATTTTTAACAATTTTTTTCCTGGAATTGAGATCTAATCTTACTGCACTGTGATCAGAAAAGATGACTGGAATGATTTCAATTTTTCTGAATTTTCCAAGACCAGATTTATGGCCCAGGATGTGATCTATTCTGGAGAAGGTTCCGTGTGCACTTGAGAAAAAGGTGAAGTTGATTGTTTTGGGGTGAAATGTCCTATAGATATCAATTAGGTCTAGCTGGTCCATTGTATCTTTTAAGGTTTGTGTTTCCTTGTTGATTTTCTGTTTAGTTGATCTATCCATAGTTGTGAGTGGGGTGTTAAAGTCTCCCACTATTATTGTGTTGCTATTAATTTCCTCTTTCATACTCATTAGCGTTTGCCGTACATATTGCGGTGCTCCTATGTTGGGTGCATATATGTTTATAATTGTTATATCTTCTTCTTGGATTGATCCTTTGATCATTATGTAGTGTCCTTCTTTGTCTCTCTTCACATCCTTTATTTGAAAGTCTATTTTATCTGATATGAGTATTGCGACTCCTGCTTTCTTTTGGTCTCCATTTGCGTGAAATATTTTTTTCCAGCCCTTCACTTTTAGTCTGTATGTGTCTCTGGTTTTGAGGTGGGTCTCTTGTAGGCAGCATATATAGGGGTCTTGTTTTTGTATCCATTCAGCCAATCTTTGTCTTTTGGTTGGGGCATTCAACCCATTTACATTTAAGGTAATTATTGATAGGTGTGGTCCCGTTGCCATTTACTTTGTTGTTTTGGGTTCACGTTTATACAACCTTTCTGCATTTCCTGTCTAGAGAAGATCTTTTAGCATTTGTTGAAGAGCTGGTTTGGTGGTGCTGAATTCTCTCAGCTTTTGCTTGTCTGTAAAGCTTTTGAATTCTCCTTCATATCTGAATGAGATCCTTGCTGGGTACAGTAATCTAGGTTGTAGATTATTCTCTTTCATTACTTTCATTAAGTCCTGCCATTCCCTTCTGGCCTGGAGGGTTTCTATTGATAGATCAGCTGTTATCCTTATGGGAATCCCTTTGTGTGTTATTTGTTGTTTCTCCCTTGCTGCTTTTAGTATTTGTTCTTTGTGTTTGATCTTTGTTAATTTGATTACTATGTGTCTTGGAGTGTTTCGCCTTGGGTTTATCCTGTTTGGGACTCTCTGGGTTTCTTGGACTTGGGTGGCTATTTCCTTCCCCATTTTAGGGAAGTTTTCAGCTATTATCTCCTCGAGTATTTTCTCGTGGCCTTTCTTTTTGTCTTCTTCTTCTGGGACTCCTATGATTCGAATGTTGGGGCGTTTCACATTGTCCCAGAGGTCCCTGAGGTTGTCCTCATTTCTTTTGATCCTTTTTTCTTTTTTCCTCTCTGCTTCATTTATTTCCACCATTCTATCTTCTACCTCACTTATCCTATCTTCTGTCTCCGTTATTCTACTCTTGGTTCCCTCCAAAGTGTTTTTGATCTCATTCATTGCATTATTCATTTTTAATTGACTCTCTTTTATTTATTCTAGGTCTTTATTAAACATTTCTTGCATCTTTTCAATCTTTGTCTCCAGGCTATTTATCTGTAACTCCATTTTGTTTTCAAGATTTTGGATCATTTTTATTATCATTATTCTAAATTCTTTTTCAGATAGATTCCCTATCTCCTCCTCTTTTGTTTGACTTGGTGGGCACTTGTCATGTTCCTTTACCTGTTGGGTATTTCTCTGCCTTTTCATCTTGTTTAGATTGCTGTGTCTGGAGTGGGTTTTCTGTATTCTGGAGGTCTGTGATTTCTTTTTATTGTGGAGTTTTTACCCAGTGGGTGGGGTTGGACGGTTGACTTGTCAAGGTTTCCTGGTTAGGGAAGCTTGTTTCAGTGTTCTGGAGCGTGGAACTTGATTTCTTCTCTTTGAAGAGCAATGGTGTGCCCAGTAATGAGTTTTGAGATGGGTCTATGTGTTAGGTGTGACTTTGGGCAGTCTGTATGTTGACTTTCAGGGCTATGTTCCTGTGTTGCTGGGGAATTTGTGTGATATGTCTTGCTCTAAAACTTGTTGGCTCCTGGGTGGTGGTTGGTTTCAGTGTAGGTATCAAGGCTTTTGGACGGTCTCTTATTACTTAAAGTTCCAAGTAGTCAGGAGTTTTCTGGTGTTCTCAGATTTTGGGCTTAAATCTCCTGCCTCTGGATTTCAGTTTTTTTCTTCCTGTAGTCTCAGGACTTCTCCAACTATACAGCACTGATAATAAAACTTCTAGGTTAATGGCAAAAAGATTCTCCCCCGTTAGGGACTCCCAGAGAGGTTCACAGAGTTACATGAAGAAGAGGACAGGGAAGAGGGAAATAGAGATGAGCAGGAGGAGAAAAAGGGGGACTCAAGAGGAGAGAGACAGATCTATGCAGTCGTCTGTTCCTAGAGTGTTCTCCGTAGCCCAGACACCAGCAAAGATTCACAGAATTGAATTGGGAAGAGAAGGGGAAAGGAGGAAATAGAGGTGTTCTGAGGTAGAAAACAGAGAGTCAAGATTGGGAGAGAATAATCACCACACTCCTGAATAAAAATGGAAACTGAATATTGGATTCTTAAATGTTTACAGTTTATATCATATACTGAAGAACAAAAATTAAAAATCTAGAGTATAGGTTAGACTCGTAAAAATACTATATTAAAAACAAAAACAAAAACACCTCCCAAAAAATTTTAGAAATATATATGAGGTTCGGTTTAAAAATAAGGCTTCTCTTCTTTTTTTTTCCTTTTTTCCTCTCCTCTTTGTAAGGTTATAGTGTATTGAAAATGAATAATTAAGGAGTAGTAGAGGAGTACTAGAGGACTTTAAAAGAAATAAGAGAAGAAGAAAAATAAAAAATAGAGGAGGAGAAGGGAAAAAAAAAAAAAGAAGAAGAAGAAGAGAAAAAAAAAAGAGGAAAAAAAAAAATTTTCCTAACTACAAAAATCGTAAGAATTTATGAAAATGAATGTTAAGGAGTAATGGGGGAGTAATAGGGAATTTTAAAGGAAAATAAAAGAGAAAAAATTAAAAAGAAAAAATAAAACTAAAAAAAAAAAAAATTTTCTTTCTTTTTTTTTTTTTTTTTCCCCTGCTTAAAAAAAAAAAGAAAGAAAGAAAAAAAAAAAAAAGTAAAAATATATGTAGGAAGTTCTCTGGAGCTGTTGCGGTCAGTGTGGGTTCGGCTCAGTTTCAGATATCTCCTCGTTCCAGCTTACACTTCTTGATATCTTACAGGACCCTTGTGGTGTGGTCAGTGTTTCCTACAGGGATTTTAATCTGTTGCACCAGTTCCTTCTGAAGCGGTTTGGCTTCTGTTTGCCAGGCTCTTCAGGGCCTCATTTCCGCCCTGACCCAAGCGGGCGGAGTGGACTCTTATTCAGGTAGCTAGTTCCGTCGCGCTGCAGGGAGGGGCTAGAGTTGCTCGGGCTCCAGAGCTGCTCAGGCTCCCAGCTGTTATATGGAGCGGCGCTGCGCGCAGTTCCAGCCCTCGGGTGTTCCGCCAAGGGTCGGAACTGAGATCTGCGCCTGCTCCCTGTGCCCTCCCCGTCAGAGCGGTCCAGGCAGCCAGGGGCTTGACGCTTGACGGGCGCACTCTCCCCGGGTGCGCGCGCCCACTCCTTTCCGCAGTCCCAGTCTCAGATTCCGCCGGCGCCAGTCCGGTGCGTGCGCCTTCTGCCCGCCGCGTCCCTAGCCCCAGTCCCCGCCTGCGCCGGTCGGGTGCCTGTGCCCTTTGTCTCGCCGCGACCCTCCCGGCGGATGTCGACCATCCAGAATCTCGGTCCCTTTGCTCTGCGAACCGCAGGCAGCGTGTTCTGGCCGGTTAATTTTCTCTCTCTTGCTCTCCCACAGTTCAAGCTGGGAACTCACAAAAGCTCCCTCCGATTGTCCACAGGGCGCTCAGGTCCGGATCCAGCCCCAAATAATGCCGCTCGCTCCTCTCCGTTCCGCTCCCACTTGCTGGTGGCGGATGCGGGTGTCTGGGGTACTTTCCTGCTCGGAGTTGCTTTTAGGCTCGTAATCTGTGGGTTTTATTATTGTTTCTCTCCCAGTCAGGTTGCCCTCTGAGATTCAAACACTTCCCCCAGGCCCGCCAGGTCGAGGGTTCCCCGGTGTCTGGGAACGTCCTCTATTAAGACCCTTCCCGGGACGGATCTCCGTCCTTAGCTGTTTTGTCTCACTTTTTATCTTTTATATTTTGTCCTACCTCCTTTCGAAGACAATGGGCTGCTTTTCTGGGCGCCTGGTGACCTCTGCAAGCGATCAGAAGTTGTTTTGTGAAGTTTGCTCTGCGTTCAGTTATTCTTTTGATGAATTTCTAGGAGAGAAAGTGGTCTCCCCGTCCTACTCCTCCGCCATCTTGGCTCCTCCGATGGAGAAGACTCTTGAGAGTCCCTTGGACTGCAAGGAGATCAAACCAGTCCATCCTAAAGGAAATCAGTCCTGAATATTCATTGGAAGGACTGATGTTGAAACTGAAGCTCCAATACTTTGGCCACCTGATGCAAAGAACTGACTAATTGGAAAAGACCTTGATGCTGGGAAAGATTGAAGTCAGGAAGAAAAGGGGACAACAGGGGATGAGATGGTTGGATGACATCATTGACTCAATGGACATGAGTTTGAGCAAGCTCTGGGAGTTCATGATTGACAGGGAAGCCTGGCATGCTGCATTCCATGGGGTTGCAAAGAGTCAGACACGACTGAGCAACTGAACTGAACAGAGGATATGGGCTTCCCCAGTGGCTCAGGGTAAAGAATCTACCTGCAATGCAGGAGTCACAGGAGACGAAGATTCGATCCCTGGGTTAGGAAGATTCCCCTGGAGGAGGGCATGGCAACCCACTCCAATATTCTTGCCTGGAGAATCCCATGAACAGAGGAGCCTGGTGAGCTACAATCCTTGGGGTCGAAAAGTGTCCGACTTGACTGAAGCAACTTGGCATGCACAGAGGATATAGACCTGGAGGAGACAGTCCATGGACTCAAGGTTCTTCCATGAAACCAGGGAGGATAACCCAAGCACACACACGTCTACAGTCCCTGGCAGAATATGAGGAGTGGGATGAGAGAGAAGCAGAAACAAAAGAACCCATTTAACGGGAGAGCACCCTGGAACACAGCAAGGAGGACAGGGCACCTATGATAAACCCCAGGATATGAGCAGAACTCAGACCTGGAGAGGTGGAAAGGGAGAAGAGTCTTGTCAGACATAAGAGAAGGAGAAAAGGCACAGAAGAGGGGAAGCCCAGGGCGTGACCTGCAATAGCAAGTGATGCATTTACTAGAATAAAGGAGCTACTCCCTGGGTGGTTATGAGAACTGAAGGACTTAATATATATAAAGAAAAGAAGGCACCTAGAACAGTGTTCTGTGGCCCCTGGCTGCTACTATATTGCTGCTGCTTTACTACTAAGAGTAGTATTAGGACTACTAGCAGTATTCCTACTATGGTTACTGCTCTCCCTGTTTTCGGTGTAGGGAAGGGATAGCAGAGCACAAGACCAGAAAGTGATTTGGGGTCATGCCACGGAAAGCTCCAAATGCCACAGACCATAAAATATTTTTGACCCAGCTGATGCGATCTGATTTTTACTTTGGGAATAGTAATCTGGCAGTAGTACAGGACTGAGTGAAGTGGAAAGAAACATTTTGCGAGAGGGGGGGACAAAAGGAGAGAGGAGGCATGGGGGTGGGGGAAGCACAGGAAGCCAGTGGAGCAAATTCACTGCTATTTTCTCAAAAGAACACAGGACTGGTTACAAAAGAAGGAGTCCTTCCATCCTGTGACAACTCTGCCTGCCCACCTCCAGTCGCCACTTTCCATTCTCCTCTACCTCCATCTTGAATCACCAATACACAAAGTATGAAAGATATGCAAAGGCGGGAAGAGAAAGAGGAGAAGCATGTGGCGCTCTTAGAAACTGAATCAATTAACAAACCCATAATGTTGCTCACTGGTATTCTGAACGTTGGTTACCTTAAACCCTGAACATTCACCTCCTGCAGTGAACACTAGTCCCTCAGCAGCTATGAGTTGCCAAAAGAATGTGGACATTTGAATCAAAAAACCTGATTGGAATCCTGCTTCTACTAACTTACTGGCTTTGTGATCAGAGACAAACCACCCAACCTCCCTGAGCCTCTCTTCTATAACCTGTAAACTGGAGACCATGATACCCATGACCTCTTAGGGTTACTGTAAAGATCAGATAAAGAAATACATTCAGCACGCTCAGTATGAAGCCTGGCATACGAAAAGCAATAGCCTTTGTCTATTATTATTAAAAGAGATCTTGTTAATAAACACTCGTTGCTTTTCTTCCTGCTGTTTTGGGAAGAACATCACATTTTTTCACTGTCACGCTTTCAGAGTCTTTGCCTGCTTTAGGTGATTCAGTTCAGTTGCTCAGCTGTATCCAACTCTTTGCAACCCCATGGACTGAAGCACAACACGCTTCTCTGTCCATCACCAACTCCCTGAGCTTTCTCAAACTCACATCCATCGAGTGGGTGATGCCATCCAACCATCTCATCCTCTGTTGTCTCCTTCTCCTCCCACCTTGAATCTTTCCCAGCATCAGGGTCTTTTCCAACGATTCAGCTCTTCACATCAGGTGGCCAAAGTATTGGAGCCTCAGCTTCAGCATCAGTCCTCCCAATGAACACCCAGGACTGATCTCCTTTAGGCTGGACTGGTTGGATCTCCTTGCAGTCCAAGGGTCTCTCAAGAGTCTTCTCCAACACCACAATTCAAAAGCCTCAATTCTTAGGCACTCAGCTTTCTTTATAGTCCAACTCTCACATCCATACATGACCACTGGAAAAACCACAGCTTTGACTATACGCATCTTTGTCAGTAAAGTAATGTCTCTGCTTTTTAATATGCTGTCTAGGTTTGTCATAGCTTTTCTTCCGAGGAGCAAGCGCCTTTTAATTTCATGGCTGTAGTTACCATCTGCATTGATTTTGGAGTCCAAGAAAATAAAGGCGGTAAGGATTGGTGGAAGCAAAAACCATAGTCATTGATCCAGAAGCTCTCTCTCCACCAAAGCCTGGAGGCATGTCTGGCATCCTGGGAGAAACATCAGCAAAGTCACTTGCAGCCTATCAATCAATCACGATTGAGGGTGATGTTCACGGCAAGGTCCAGATACTCAGCTCACTGGTTATAAGAAGGCCATCTCTGGAGGATGCGTCCTTGCTGGAGAACACGGCACTGGGTTTTCCTATGTACCAAGCTTCTCCAGCAGGCATCTCACCAGAACGGGACCTGGATGGGTTCTGAATCTCCCCTTAATTGAATGACAAAGCTGATCCTCACCCATCACAGCTATTCACGGAAGATGCTACAAACATGGTATCTGGCCCTGTATCTTCCGGAGGCTACAAGAATTCTGCTAACGTAGGTGATAACTCCAGCGAGACACATTTCCAATCGCACAGAAGAGCTACAAGGTCACATGATTGCAGAGGAGGTGGGGTAGCAATCAGCCAAGACAAGCTAACATCTCCACAACGTTGTATATATCAGAAGAGCAGCCTGGCCCCGGGTGGGAAGGGACAGTACTGAATAAAGATGTGATACCTCGAGGAGGAACCAAGCTGCAAATTGGTTAGCCATTTAAATGGCCAAATTACCCAAGACATAATTAGGGCAACATCTTCCCCCCTGGAACTCCTATATGTGAATTAATGGACCCTTCTCAGTGAGCCAAGCTAGCACTAATAGCATTTTCTTTCCCTCAGACCATTTACATCATTAATCCCTTTTCCAAGCTGGCATTTGTGTTTGCGTTTTCCACACCCAGAGGTCAAGTCTCTATCAGGCAGCCTTTTGCTCTCTGGCACATAGTAATGGTGGGCATGTGTCAGGACACAGAGGAACTTGTCTGGTTTTATTTACACGATGTTGCCAGAGAGATAGCAGGGACTAAGTGAAGGGATGCTGGGCTAGGACAGTAAGGGAGACTCCTTGGTGCATTGCAGCCTGCCAGGACTGTATGTGTGTCTCTGTGTTGTAAAATATACACAAACTGAACTATTTTAATCCTTTTTAAGTACACATATCACTTTGGCTACCTGAGGCAAAGAGCCAACTCATTGGAAAAGACCCTGATGCTAAGAAAGACTGAAGGCAAAAGGAGAAGGGGCGGCAGAGGCTGAAATGATTAGATTGCATCACCGACTCAATGGACGTGAGTTTGAGCAAACTCAGGGAGATAGTGAAGGACAGGGGAGCCTGGCGTGTGCTACAGTCCATGGAGTCACAAAGAGTCGGACACGACTTAGCGGCTGAAGAGCAGCAACAACAACAGTTCAGTGGCATTAGGTACACTCCCGTGGTTATGCAACCATCACCACCACCCATCTACAGAATTTTTGCATCTTTCCAAACTGAGACGCTACAACCATTAAATACTAACTCCCCATTCCCCACTCCCCTAGGCCCTGGCAACTGCAATTATCCTTTCTGTCTGTGAAATGTGATTCCTCTAAGTACCTCACATAAGTGGAATCACACAAGGCTTGACCTTTTGTGTCACTATGTTTTCAAGATTCATCCGTGCTATTGCATGTGTCAGAACTTCCTTCCTCTTGAAGGCTAAATATTTCATTGTCTGTATAGACCACATTCAAAAAATCTAGTCATCTGAATTTTTGCATCTTTAAACTACTGACTAACAATCATGAAACTTGGTTTTCATTATGATAAAATACATGTAAACATTCAACCATTTGAAAGTATACAGTTCACTGGCATTAAGTGCATTCACATTGGTGGGCGGCCGTCCCATCCATCCCCAGAACTTTCTCATCTTCCCAAATTGGAACTCCATACCCATTAAACAACAACTCCCCAAGTCCCCCTCCTCTCAGGGTCCAGCAAGCACACTGCTATGACTCTTGACCATACCCAGCTTTGGCTTCTTCTTCTGAAAAATGGGCACTGTGATCACAGCCTTGGACCTGCAAACTATTTCAGTGCCAACTGAGTATTTCCTATTTGGCACAGGCCCCTCCATCACCCCCTCAAGTCAGTTCTCTCTCTGGGCTGGTGCTTACAGCCAACTCTGGGGCAGCTGGATTGGGGAGACTTCTGGGAACACACACAGGTCCTGCCTGCGAAGGGAGAAGGGGGCCAACGCTTCCCACATGGCAAGGAGAGGAGCTGTTCTAACCTTAATCAGTCGATCAGCTCAGTCGCTCAGTCGTGTCCGACTCTTTGTGACCCCATGAACCGCAGCACGCCAGGCCTCCCTGTCCATCACCAACTCTCGGAGTTTACTCAAACTCATGTCCATTGAGTCGGTGATGCCATCCAGCCATCTCATCCTCTGTCCCCTTCTCCTCCTGCCCCCAATCCCCCCCAGCATCAGGGTCTTTTCCAATGAGTCAGCTCTTCGCATGAGGTGGCCAAAGTATTGGAGTTTCAGCTTCAGCATCAGTCCCTCCAATGAACACCCAGGACTGATCTTGAGGATGGACTGGTTGGATCTCCTTGCAGTCCAAGGGACTCTCAAGAGCCTTCTCCAACACCACAGTTCAAAACATTTCTCTTGGTATAATTAACCACATTGAGCTGGAGGTTGGAAAAGCAAGCACAATACTGACAATCTAAATGGAAGTGCCCGTTTGTTATTGTTTTTTTCTTTCATTGCAACCTTTCTGGGCATAAACAAAAGAAGAGAAAGTGTTGCTGATTCAGGTTACTCATTGCTATCGCCTATATGAGAAAAAGAATGACAATCATCACCCACCCATCTGTGAAACACGAATATGTGAAACTACCATCTCCTTGAAGAACAGAGAAATAAATCTCTATTCAAATGAAAAAAATCTCACTTTTGGCAACAGAGCCAGTTTCAACGTTATATATATTGTGCGTGTTTATTAGAATTTAACAAATAAGAGAAATTTCACGTAATTAGTCACCGGAGGATACCCACACAACCCCATAAATGTAACAGAGGCATATTGACAGTGGCATAAAAGGAAACGCTAATTAAATTCCAATTTCCTCCAAATACTGCCAGATCGTTCAGGTATAAGCTCACTTCCTGGGCTGTAGAGCACTTACTCCAATGAGCCCAGGTTCCAGATTCATGGTGCTGCGAAACACAGAGGAATCTGGAGCAAAGCCTCACGTGAGCTCAGTGAGGTGTCCTCCAGGCGGGCTGCGCTGTGCACAGCCTACGGGAGTACGATGGAGTCAAAGAGAGATGGGGAAGGAGGTTTAGTCAAGGGAAGTGATAGGAACTGCTGAGGAATCTTCTAGAAACACAGAAATGTAAGTCAGGTTAGGAGCTGTGGGTTGGGCAAGACATAAAATGACGGAGAAGGGTAAAAGGAGATGGAGAGAGGAAGAGAAAAGAAGAAAGAATGGCCATGGGGGCTGGTGGGGGTTGGACGGGGCAGGGGGAGTGGGGAATGCTCGCAGGGACAGAGCACTGGGCTCTGCCATCCCGGGATCAAAAACCCAGTCAATGTTGGGGATAATAGCTTCTCCCCACCATGCTCAGGTTGTCACTAAGCATCTGGCCTTGGAAGTGAAAGTGTTAGTCGTTCAGTCACGTCCAACTCTTTGTGACCCCATGAACTGAGTCAAAAATGGTGAGGGATCCAAGAAGCTAAGAGATAGTAGAAAAAAGAGAAGAAGGTGTCCAAGTTCCTGGAGAGAAGGAACACAAATTCTCACTCTCCTGATGTTTCAGAGGCGAGGTGCAGGTGGGGCATGAAGGCATCCGGACTGTTGCTTCCAGTGGACCAGGTGGGAGGCCCTTCCTCCCTCAGCGTTTCTCATCCATCACTCCCATGCTGAGCTCTGCCAAATGAAATGCCTTTCTTCCGGCAGCCCACCATCGCTGCATGAGGATATATGAAACCCCTGAGGATGTGCCCTGAGAGTAGCTGAACAGAACCAGAGGGGACCATGTGCCATTCCATGGGTTTACGACACGGGCAGCAGCCTCCCACTCTGCCAGGTGAGGCGGACGAGGGCAGAAACAGAAGCCCAGGTCCTGAGACCCTGATCAACAAGAGAAAGGACATCCGAGAGGGAGCGGCCACCATATGGATCCTCCTCCCCGAGGAATTACAGTCTGATCTTCATGTGATATCTGCCCAATAGTGACAGTGAATTTAAAAACAAACAAAAGAAACCACTATCTCAGACCACCCAGAACTGTCGCCAGGATCCCAGATTTTGGATCTCCAAGTGCGTGACCAGGAAAAGGGACAGAAGAGAGGACAACTCCACCTCCCACCATCAGCAGAGAATCAAAGGGAGACCAGGTGGGGTCTTCCAATCCTGCTTAGAACAGGGAGTCAGGGAGCTCAGAGGAGAGAGGACCCAGGGAGCTCAGAAGGAAGGACTCAGGCCTGGCCTGGCCTGGCCAGGGGAGCCTGGGAGAAGGGGAGCCTCGGAGAAGGGAACCCCTGAAGACCCCTGAGGGGAGCCTGGGCTCCTGGAAGGTATCACTTCAGCTCTGCCTCAGGAGCTGCCTTGGGTGCCAACAGGAACATTCTGGAAGATAGAGCAGGAAATGTCAAAGACCCAGTAAGGAAACCAACTTTCTCTCTCAGAGGAAAGAGCCATTGATGAGCCTTCTTCTCTCAAACACCATCCTCGCCTCTCTATCCCAAACAGGCAGCTCTCCTTTTCCCAAAACATGTCTGTTGTCTGTTCCAGTAATCTCTCTCTTACCCATTCCTCCCCTAAAGAGGTTCCTACTCCTGCAGACAAAACTCCACATATTCCTACAAGACTCAGGTAAGCATGCAAGCCAGGTGGCCTAGCAGGTGGGGGAAGGAACGGCAGAGGGGTCAGCATCCCAGCAGCACAGTGAGCTCTCTCTCCATTTCTTTCTCATCTGTACTCTTATAACCAACCAGAGTCACTGAGCCAGTAGTATTGACTTTTGGGGGAAAATGAGACTTCTAAAACTGGTACATGGGTTACACATCTGCAAATGGACACTGCCCAAGAGCTTCTAAGGACTTGATTCTCTTTTCACCGTATCTACTTCCTAGAACCTTTTCCTCCAATAGTACGAGAAAAGCATACTTCACCCCGGCTCCTAGTCTGAGGACATAACCCCAATGGATTTATGGAATAAATGGAATAAGAACTATTGTGGGAAGGGGTGGGGGTGGGGGGCCTTCCCCGAGGCTCAGTGGTAAAGAATCTGGCTGCCGATGCAGGAGGCACAGGTTCAATCCCGGATCTGACAAGATCCCACATGCAGCAGAGCAACTAAGTCCATGCACCACAATGCAGAGAAAAGCCCACACAGCAACAAAGACCCGCACACCCGAAAACAAATTAAAAAAATTATTTTAAAAAAGAACTACTGCAGGTTGGGCTTCCCTGGTGGCTGGGACAGTAGAGAATCTGCCTACAATGCAAGAGACCCAGGTTCGATCCCTGGGTTGGTCAGATCCCCTGGAGAAGGGAATGGCTACCCACTCCAGTATTCTTACCTGAAATTCAAGAAGCTTAAAAAACAAAATCCCAGAAAATTCTACCCAAATTTAGTCTGTATATATTATGACCCGGAATCTCTCTTTACTGCTTTGATGCTCTCTTAGTTTAGTATTAGTCGTTCAGTCGTGTCCAACTCTTTGCGACCTCATGGACTGTAGCCCACCAGGCTCCTCTGCCCATGGGGTTTTCCAAACAAGAAAACTGGAGTGGGTTGCATTCCCTTCTCCAGACAGAATGCTCTCTTAGAGTTCTTAGTAAAGTGACATTTCATAAAGACAGGCAGGCCCAACCTTGGTTTTCAAAGACATGAAGAGGAGGGTGCCATGTGCTATGGGGAGCATCACAGACTCCTTGTCCCCTGACCTCACTCCACATTCCCTGGCTCATCACAGTCCACCGGTGTGGACTCATTCCTTTATCAAGGGGAAGTTAAGAGTGGGGGGCTTCAGGAGTGGATCATCTGGGCTCTGCTTCTCAGCAGCTACCTCACTTAAACTCTCAACTTCTTGGGAAAGGTCCCGGGTCCTACTCCACAGTCTTGTTCTGCAGATAAGACACAACAATGTATGAAGCCCATGGCAAAGGTCATTGTAACAATGCCAATTACCATTCATTTTTTTAAGCCAGTAATTCTTGACTCCCCTAGTGATATACTGTGCTGGACATGTAGACGGTGAGAACTGGATCAGGCTGAGAACTGCCACTGTCTGCTTTCTCTCTCCAGAACAATGCAAGCCACCAGCACAATACGAATGCATCAACTAATGAAATGACTTTGCTTCATGACTGGAGAGACCCTGCAGCATCATGACAAGGTTGGAGGGGTGAGATAAGCAAAACCCACTTAGAAGAAAAAAAGAAAACAGAGGGTAGGAGGGAGCCCAGAGGAAACACACTTTTAAGTCTGCCAGATTGCCCTATATTGATACAAAATGTTACCACTCAGTGTAGGGCATCAGGATCTTTCTGTGAATTGAAAATTATCTCATAATAATAAGGTTTTTTTTTTAAAGAAGAAGAATAAGTCAGTCAGAAGCCCAGGTCCCCAAGACTCCATGGAAATGAATCTGGTGCCATCAGTAAGCTACTCCCACGCCATCCCCACTCTGGGCCAGGCTTCCCAACAAGCAGGAACCTTTTTTTTTTTCATCTCTGCATCCCCAGCAGATTAGGGCTTTGCCTGGCATGCCGCAGACTCACAGTAAATGTTACATCAACACATAAA
The DNA here is from genome assembly GCF_963930625.1 of Muntiacus reevesi. Classification (NCBI taxonomy): domain Eukaryota; kingdom Metazoa; phylum Chordata; class Mammalia; order Artiodactyla; family Cervidae; genus Muntiacus; species Muntiacus reevesi. The sequence goes on along the minus strand of NC_089254.1, from coordinate 99,073,333 downwards.
AGGATTAATCCTCTTTCCCAAGCCCCTCACCCCTGAAGGCTAGCTGAAAGCACTCCTTCCCCTTTGGCTCCAGCACTAATGCTTAGGGTTTTGCTGCATTTCCTTTTTTTCTGTGTCTTTAGAAACCTCAACAAGAAGAGACACGTGTGCACTGTTGGCAGCTGCAGACGCCAGCCAGCAAAGATTAACGGGAATGCAAATCAGCTGCCATTAGCATCAGGAGGTTAATGGCAACAGGGCTGCAACTGGACCACCTCCAGGTCTCTAGAAATGTGGGACAAAGGTGAGCCACTCTTCCGGGCTGGTATTACCTCTCTGCTCTTCCACCCGCCTCCGGGTTGCCAGCCAAAATACCCACTCTAATTTCATTCCCTGCTCTTGGCCATGTGCTTTGTGAATTTCCTCTTTTGACAAAAGATAAAGTGAATGAGCAGAGGAATTGGCCCCCTGCAGAAACCAAAGGCGAGGCCAAGTCTGTTTGCTAAAACACTCCCCGCTCACCAACCTCAGCTTGACAGTCACCTCCTTCCTCTGCCTTATAATAATGGTACCGCGTAATCATCCTCAGGCATCTGGGACTTGCCAGACCCGGAGCTAAATGTAGTCACGAATAAAGAGACAAGAGATCCCCTCTGGGGGCATCCAGCAGGCCCAGCCACAGCGGCTGCCCAGACCAGCCTGCAGAAATGAAATCACGGATGGCACCTGCTAGATCCAAGGTTCTGGGCGGCACGTGCAGTCTGCTCACATTGCTGTTCTAGATGGCCTCTTTATCTCTGCACATTTCCAAGCTGCATGTGTGTGCGTGTATGCATGTGTGTCTGTGTGTGTATGTTCAGTCACTCAGTCATGTTGGACTCTTTGCAATCCCATGGACTGTAGCCCACTAGGCTCCTCTGTCCATGGCATTTCCCAGGCAAGAATACTGGACAGGGTTGCCATTTCCTGCTCCAAGGGATCTTCCCAACCCAGGGATCGAACCTACCTCTTCATTTGCAGGTGGATTTTTTTAACCACTGAGTCACCTGGGAAGCCCCCAGGCTGCATACCTACACTCTAATTCCCCTAACCATGCTAGGGGCTACCCGAGATTCACTCCGCAAAGCCCAAGATCTCCCCACCCCCATCTCCCTCTGGAATCTGGATGCTCTCATTCACATCCAATAGCAAAACAAGCATGCACGTGTAGACACCCATCATATCTGAAGCTGACTCCCAGGGAGGCAGCTCTCTCGGCCCTGGGTGGGACTCCACTAAAGGTAAGGACACTTCTCAGCACATCATCCCATCCTATGTCAGGGACAGCAGGCCCCAAACAATCCCTCTCTCTAGAGGGATGTGCATGCCAGCTAAGTCACTTCAGTCTAAGGGATAAAAACTGCCAAATTCTATGGGCAAGCAGAGTGCCACTGAGTTATATTTGATTGAAAAGGGCCCATGTCTGAGCGATGTCTGTTCACAGGTGGCTGGCCGGCAGCCCGGCAAAGGCAGGCTCACCAGGATTTTGCAGGAGATTCTAATTCTCTCCAGAAGAAAAATGAGGGTAAAATGCACAAAGTTCAGGACTTATTTTCTTTGTTTTCTTCTCCATATTCTGCAAAGGAATCTGCTTCCCCAGTGGGCAAGAGGTTTGAAAGTCTCTGTCCTCTCAGAAACCAAGCAAGTCCCTTCTGGGCCAGGCTGGGAGCCGAGAGTGCTGGGCCTACAGAGAAGGAATGCCCATCTCAGCTCCTCTCCCCACTTACAGGGTGTTTAACTGAAGGTCTTTATTGATGTTTTTTGAAAAATAACAGGAGAGAAGGGGATGCACATTCTGAATCTGAGTTGGTCTCTTTCTTTCTTTTTGTTTTAGCTTTATTTTTTATTGAGATAACATTGGTTTATAACAATATGTAAGTTTCACCATGACATTTCTACTTCTATATAGCGTACAGCCAGCTCACCACCAAAAATTTAGCTTCCATCCATCACCGAAACACTTCACCCTTCTTCTGTGGTAACTACCACTCTGTATCTCTGTGTTTGTTTTTGCTCAGTGCTTGTTTCATTTTTCAACTGCCTCTTCTCTTTCTCTCTGTTACACATATCTATGCACAAGGACGTGTAATTACGTGCCAGACAGGCCTGTGAGCACCAGAGGCTGATAGAGATGGGTTCCTGCTGCCTCTGGCCTTGGTGCTGAGATCCTGCACCTTGGAACAAGCCAAGGTCCCCTTCAGAAGGACCATGTTCCCTTTCATGGGTTCAAGTAACTGAGGTCAGCAGGTGTGGGAGGGGGCCTGAGGGACTGGAAACTATACCTGTATTACTATTAATCACTGCAATTAATTTTGTAAAGCACTCGAGCAGTTTCCCAATTATTCCCCTCTATAGCAACTTCTTTGATCTTTATAGCACCCTGGGGGTGGGCAAGAACCATCACTCACGGACAGAGAGAAACAAACTCTCTCAGGGCCACTCAACTATCAAGCGGCAAGCTTGGGACTCAGCCACAGGGTGTCTGATCCCAGTTTTCTGTCACATCACCACCCCAGCCTCCTTCTATTGACCTCAGAAGTTCAGAGGGCAGAAATGTCAAACAGAAGAACATGAGGTGCTTTCCTCTACTTCTTTCCAAATCAAAAAGATCAAGAAGGAAGTAACCACGTGATGACCTCATACCTTCTTGGATTTCTTACAGTCGTGATGGAAAAAAATGAGATCTATTATTGTCATTCATAAAGACTCTCTGTTCGCTCTCTGTATGCCAGGCATGGTGCCAGCTACAGGTAGGTAACCTTGACAAGTGTTATACAGGAAACCTCTCTGCTGTTAATAAATAAAGCTCCCCCTTCTCCTCTCCAAAGGCAAATTAAAGAGATGCAAAGAGAACCTTTGCTGTTCATTACACCAAACAACATCAAGCAGGTCACAGGAAATGTTTAGCAGGACTGAGTCCAGTAAAGGCAGCCTGCTGGTCTCTCCCACAGTCCCACCTTTTTCCCTTCCTTCCCATTTCCACCACTGGCACTCACCCTCTTTGCCACTTCACCCTCATAATTATGGGGTTGCAGATGCACTTGTGGTAGATAAGCTCATTAGTACTTCCATCTCCAAAGCTTAATTTTTTTGCGGGTGTGGGGGGTGGGGGTGGGAGGAATCCAAGATAGTCAGCAGTCTCAGAGGCAAAGGAGATTGTTCTGAATGTAAGGACTGACAGAGACCTTGACTCCTAGTGAGTTTTGGGCCTCCTGGGAGGGCAACAGGGAAACACCTGGCAAATGCTCACAGGCCATGCCTAAGGACTGCCCAGGAGTCCAGCCGGATCCCCAGTCAGATGGGTTGAGGTGTAGCCTGCTGAGGATTCAGACTCCAGTTTGGGATCTCTGAGGCCATTTCAAGTTTAAGTCTCCCCCAAATCCTATATGAGTCCTTCTCTCCAGATCAGAGTGATTTGGATTGTCCCCAGACCTGTCTCTAAAAATAGAATGATTTCCAGGACAGAGGTGGGTCCACAGACCCCAGTCGTGTTTTGATTTCACAGGACCCTTTTTGCCATGACCCTGACAAGCTCAGTGCTTCTGGCTCAGTTTTCCCCAGAGCAGTGGCCAGTGCACTCAATAAAAAGATCTGGAAGCAAACTTGAAGGGGCAGGGGAATATTTAAAGGCAGAATACAGAGAAGATGCCAGGAAGGATATTGGTTCATTAGTGATGCAAGAACATGGACACCCAGTCAGTGACTTGCAGGGTACGTGCGGGGATCCAAACTTGTTTTCCTGCCCGAGGATAAAAACTTGCAAGGGCAAGTTCCTTCCTCGGCTAACAAGATGAAAGGCGCTTGTGGAATGATACTTTACAGTCTGGTTTATTAGACAAGATAAAGGCCTCCTAGACAAGATGGCAAGATGACAGTGAAAAGATATTTCTGAGAAATTAGAATAAAACCAAAGATAAGAGGAAATAATGTCAAAGAAGATGACACAGGAGATCAAGAGGAGGAGGAGAAATCCAATCACTTTGCAACTACGATCCACATGAATGAATATTCTGAATCGTCCAAATAAGAACAGTGTTCTCTCTGCAGAACATTGAGGAAAATGTCTGCATAGGCGGAAGGAAACTCATTAGTGCCCCAGGGCGGGGTGGGGGAGGGACAGGTACAGCATGGCTCTTGGAGGCTTCCTACTGAGAGATACAGGGTGGTTCTTTGTACCTGACAAAACAAGCAGAGATGTGCTATCTTTCTAAAATGTGTATCCAAGATGAAATGACAAAGAGCCAATAATGGGAGAAAAATGAGCAGGCAGGGTTTTGATATTGAAATTTGATATTTGAAAAAACTGTACGTCTAGGACATAACACAAACCAGAGTGTAGAATTCCTAGGGAGGACATTTAGAGGAAGAGCTGGAATCAAGGAGAAATATCAATAACCTCAAATATGCAGATGGTACCATTTTAATGGCAGAAAGTGAAGAGGAACTAAAGAGCCTCTTGATGAGGGTAAAAGAGGAGAGTGAAAAAGCTGACTTAAAACTGAACATTCAAAAAACTATGGATCATGGCATCTAGTTCCATCCCTCCATGGCAAATAGATGGGGGGAAAAGTGGAAACAGTGGCAGATTTTATTTTCTTAGGCTCAAAAATCACTGTGAATGGTGACTGCAGCCACAAAATTAACAGATGCTTGCTCCTTGGAAGAAAAGTTATGACAAACCTAGACAGTATACTAAAAAGCAGAGACATTACTTTGCCAACAAAGGTCCAAATAGTCAAAGCTTTGGTTTTTCCAGTAGTCATGTATGGATGTGAGAGTTTGACCAGAAAGAAGGCTGAGCACCAAAGAGGTGATGCTTTCAAATTATGATACTGGAGAAGACTCTTGAGAGTCCTTTGGACTGCAAGGAAAACAAACCAGTCAATCCTAAAGGAAATCAACCCTGAATATTCATTAGAAGGACTGATGCTAAAGCTTCAATACTTTGGCCACCTGAAGCTAAGAGCTGACTCATTGGAAAAGACACTGATGCTGAGAAAGATTGAGGGCAGGAGGAAAAGGGGGCAACAGAGGATGAAATGGTTGAATGATATCACTGACTCAAAGGACATGAGTTTGAGCAAATTCCTGGAGACAGTGAAGGACAGGGAAGCCTGGTGGGCTGCATTCCATGGGGTCACAAAGAGTCGGACATGACTTAGTGACCAAAACAACAAAAGGAGGTGACGGGTGAGTTGCTAAGATGGCGACTTCGCCACTGTGGGTTGAACAAGACTGATGTTTCATCACTGTCATTAGTGGAAATTTTAGCACCCCGAAGAGGAAGCTTGGCCCCGAAGTAATACTGTCCCTAAATTTCCCACTACCTGAAGAATGAGATTCTTCAATTCACAATCCTGGGTTGCCATCTTGGGGGTGGGCAGCAAAGTGAATTAAGATGCTCTCACCTCTTATCACCTCCCTTGATGTCAATTTTCTTACCTCATTCTAGACAGTGAGTGGTACAATTTCTGTGTTCTCTAGCAGAAACAAAGAAAGGAAGTCACTGTGATTACTCAGCAGAGAGAGTTTTATAGGGACTCTGGCAGCCACTATGGATGCTTACTCCTGGGCCACTGCCCAGGTTCTCCTCCAGTAAAGGGAGCACCCATCCCAGTTTAACCTAGTTAAGAATGACAGGCAACAGGCACTGTTTGTTAATTCCAGCTGCTTCTTATAAGACAGAAAAGTCAGTCATAGGGTGATGTCAGAAGGCCTCAAGATCCTCAAAAGATTTCCCACAGGGTCTCCTAAAAGAGGAGGAATGACCAGAAGTCATTTTGGTGGAGGTAATTGGGTACAGAGCACTCCTCCAGCTGCAGGAGATAAATAACACATTCCCAATAGAGATGACGAGACTGTCTCAGAATCCTGACACAGCAGTGCTATCAAGGATGCCGGTATCTCTGGTAGCTCAACTCTATTACATACAGGACATCAAAAAGATTCCTCCCTTGTCCTGTTGACAATATTATCTCTACAAAGGTAGAGAAAGCAATTAAGAAAACTGCTCTTCGTGACACAATTCTGACCATCAGGGAAGAACCTCCTGACAATGCACGAGTGGTAGGGGTCTCCTGCTGCTGCTAAGTCGCTTCAGTCGTGTCCGACTCTGTGCAACCCCATAGACGGCAGCCCACCAGGCTCTGCCGTCCCTGGGGTTCTCCAGGCAAGAACACTGGAGTGGGTTGCCATTGCCTTCTCTAAGGGATCTCCTAGGTGACCGCTTTATCTCAGGATTTGGAGTAGCTATGGAAGGCACAGGTAGAAATGGTCATCACTCACACCCAGCATCTAAGAGCAGAAATTGGGTTTGGCTCCTGGCTTTTGAGAGCTTCCACTTTATACAGAATATAAATAACTTGCAGGGCATTTTGTCAGTGACAGAGGAGAAGCAGAAGGACCAAGTTCCTGGAAGGAAGAGTATCTGGCAGGGAGGACAAGGGGGTCAGGAAATGTCTGCTGCAGGAATCTGACTGGAGCTGACTTACGGAAGGTGATGGGATTAGATAAAGGGTGCAAGGTAGGTGTGTGAAGGAGGAACCTAGGATCCATGTCTGGGCAGTCAGTTGAGAACTAGAATGTGAACATAAATGTGTTTGGCCTTGAGTCTGGCCCAATGAATTCCTTTAATGATGTAGTGAGTGACGTGACGGATGACACAAGGTAGCCCGTGCCTTTTAGGCGTTCAATAAGCCACACCTATCGTCTTGGAGCACTGCCCCAGCCCTTAGGGTAGGCCCTCCCTCACCCCTGCACCACAAGCATCTTTGTTCCAAGTTACCATTCACACCATTGAGCCACAACTGTTTCGACTGGGGTGAACACATGACAAAAGCTGAGCCAAGCAGATGCTTTCTCCCAGGAATTTGGAACTTGGATTCTCTGCTGGTCGGCTGCTTTTTGGGTACAGAAATTCAGGAGCTCTGGGGAAACCATCTGCTCCTAAGAGCAAGAGAAAAAGAAAGATGGGAAGGCAGTCTGCAGAAGGAGAGTGAAGCAGACAAAGAGAGAAAAGCAGAGATGAGCCTTGCCGTGTTCAGTGCCATCCTGGTCCCTCCCAGGGCAGGCTGGCCTCCTTGTGTTGGGGTCCATGAAAGCTCTGTACTCTGATGCACTTGTTCAACTCAAACCAGATTGCTGAGTTCTGGGACTGCATCCCAGAAGAATTGATGCTTTCAAACTGTGGTGCTGGAGAGAGGACTCTTAAGAGTCCCTTGGACAGCAAAGAGATCAAACCAGTCCATCTTAAAGGAAGTCAATCCTGAATATTCACTGGAAGGACTGATGCTGAAGCTCCAATACTTTGGCCACATGATGTGAAGAGCCGACTCACTGGAAAAGATTCTGGTGCTGGGAAAGATTGAAGGCAAAAAGAGAAGAGGGCAGCAGAGGATGAGATGGTTGGATAGCATTACCAACTCAATGGACATGAATCTGAGCAAACTCCAGGAGATAGGGAAAGACGGGGAAGCCTGGCATGCTGCAGTCCATGGTGTGAATAGTGGGACACGGCTTAGCAACTGAACAACATTTTATGAGACCGCATCCCAAAGGCTGTGAGGATGACCATGGCTAACACTTTGCTATGTGCCAAGCACTGAGCTGATCACTTCTACACTTCCACAAACCTGCAGGTAGATACTATGGGCTCCAAGTAACCCGCACAGAGTCACTGGGCTCCTAGGATGATGGCAGGGCCAGGGCCAGCACCCACATGGTCTGTCTTGGGGCCTGTGCTCTCAGCCCCATTGCTCTTCTCCCCCATGCCTTGGAAAGGCATGTGAGTTGCGCATAGAGCTTATGATTGAAGACTCAGCTCAGTCCTTAAAACAAGTAATGGAAGAGTTTTGAGCACGGACAGGACGGTCATGGGGGAGAAGATCCGGAGGGTCAAGCCCAGCCAGAAGACAGTTTCGGAGTTGTCTGTAGATGCACGGAGCCTTACTGGGAAGGAGAGGAAAATAAAGAAGGACAGATGAGGTTGTTAGCCAGGAAAGACAAGAGCCTGGAGGTCAGTTGCGGGAGGAAGGGAGAGAAAGGATGGAGCACAGGAAAGTCAGTGGCCAGGTCGGAAGTGTGGGTGAGGTGGGAGGCAGGGTAAGGAATGGAGGAAGCAGAAGGCACCAAGGAAGCAGGTCGCCCAGTACACAGCTCGGGTCGGCGCTTTTATGTCTGCTGCCTGGATGGACGGAGCAGCTCTTGGCAGAATCGCCCTGGAGCGCACAGCTTCAAAGGCACCAGGGGGCCAGAAGTCAGTCTGCAAAGGACGGTGGAAGGAGTGGATGGGGAGCCCCGTGAGGCTGAGGTAAGACTGTCAAGGAACATGGGCATGAACTTGAAAGGAAGGAGAAAAGTATGACAGTTATTGGAGGGGGACAGTAAAATCAAAGATGGTTCCTCTCTTATCTTTTTCTTTTTGCTTTCATTTTTGGTCTTTTTTTTTTTTCTCCTTTTTTTCTGGATAAGGAAACCCTGCTTATCTTTGTAGGCGGGAGGTAAGGAGCCAGCAGGCAAAACTGAAGCTGCAACAGACAAAGAATAAAAGATGAGGCAGGGTCCAGGCCTAGAGAGGCACCTGGACTTCAGAAAAAAGTGAAATAGAAATAGTAGTGGTGAGAAAAATGGATAGAATTTCATGGCGAGGTGTCCAAGTCAAACCTTTGTGTCAGAAAGATTCTGAAAGGTGAAACTGCAGCTGAAAAATGACAAAAGATCCCAAAGATGAAAAGGAGTGAGACACATCTAAAGGAGGCCACAAGGGCACCCAGACCAGATGGCTGTCCATTGGAGCCCATGCATTGAAGAGGCAGGTACAAACATGCGGGGAGGCCTCCGATCCTGGGGTGCACACACTCCATGGCAGGGGTTTGGGGTGTCTGCTATTTCCAAAAGTGCAAGATAATTTTTAAAAGTACTTATGAGCTATGTCTGAGAACACAACCAGAAAAAGATGAACTCGCTGTTTGGGGAAGACAACTTAGTGCTCACAGATGGCAAAAAAGACTCCTATTATGTTTGCCTTTCCTTAAGGAAATGATCTGGGAAGTGAGGAAGGTAAACATCATAAAGAAATAAGTGAAGCGAGAAAGAGAGAGTGAAAAGATACCGAGAGAACAGTTGGTCTCCTTAAATGAGTTCAACTATTCAAGCCCAGAACTGAAGGTATGGCTCATGGGTCTGTATTTGGGAAAGTTTTCAGAGATGACAGTTGACGGGCAAGGAACAAATGCTGTCCATCTCAGCAAAAGGAAGAAGGCACTCTCTTAGGAGCCCCAAGCTGATCCCCAAAGTGGAACAAATTACTAAACTCGTGGCTTGTATTTAGAAGAGAATATGTTAATTACAAAAGCCAAGTGGGTCCATCAAGTGGGCGAGGTAATCTCAGTTTCATATTGTGAGAGAGAGGGGTGACTAGGTTTGAACTCATTTACTTATACCTAGTCCCATTCAAAAAAGAACTGAAGGCTGATTAAAGAGACACTAACTGAAAAATCTACTGAGACACTGCAAGTTACAGAGATATGAGAAAGAAAAACAGAAAAAAACAAAGGACAGAAGAGACCTAAAAATGGAGCCATGAGTAAACACTAATATTAAAATATGTGGTAGAGAGCGCTACTCATTTGTTAACGCGAACTCTATTCCCTTATTAAAGACTGACAGTCATTTGGCTTTCTGCGTTTTAACAGGAAACAGCAAAGGAGAAACCTGATGGATCATTCACTTCACACCAACTAGGAAATTGACAAAGAAGTAGGAAAAAGAGAGAAAGGAAGGCAGATGTGGAGGCAGGGAGCAAGATATAAAGACTGAAATCTAAGCACAATAAATAACATTTTAGCACTTATACACACTCGTGGATGGGGGAGGGAAAAGGCTGTGCAGGACATGGAAAAATATCTTAAGAACTGAGGCCAGGAGAATAACTCTCTTGAGATACTCAAAATGATAGCAAGAGAAATGCTAAAAGGCCAGATATTAGAGGTTATAGAAGCCACACCCTCATGGCTTGTATTTCTTCACTAAGGAGGTCAGAGTTTTGTAGTAGGAACTCTAAGTTTGAAGAGTTTTGAAGTTTCACAGACTTCAGTTAAACCTTACTTTTTCTACTTACAGATTTGTTTGCTTAGTCAAATCTATTAAACAATTTGAGTTTTTGTTCATTCAACTCTAAAACTAGTATAATTTTATCTACCTTAAAGAAAAATTTTGAAAAGTAAATGGGGTGGGGGTAGAAAAAGCAATATTATTCCTCAGACTAGACCCCAAGGAAACTTCACCTGAGAGTCCCCATGAAAGGGACAGTGAGTGATGATAAAAAATACTTCGAGGAATTTCCTGCAGTTAGATGTAAGATAATCTAACTTGCAATACCTCCAAGAATCCCTTTAATTCTATCTTCCATGATTATTTGTAACTCAAACTAAACTTTGTTTAAACACACTCCCAATACCATCAAAGTATTCTCAGTCCCCAAATATTGACCTGATTATTTTAAGCAACATTCAGTACAGGTGAATTTCAGAACAAGCTGAATACTAATTAAAGAAGGAGGGGGGGAAAAAAAACCTTTGAAGAACTTTCCACATTCTTCTGAATGGGTTCCCCCAACCTCTATGCTGGTCTGTCCAGAGTTTGGCTTTAAAAAGACTGAGGGTCTGTTCACTCATGGGACCAGCAACAAGCATGATTCTCCCTGAGATTGGGCAGGCCCAAGTGGATGACTAGTGACCCTCACTGGGGGAGGGGTTGGGAAGCGAAAGGTCCCTGTCTTCAGGTAAGACTCTACTGAGGCCATACCAACCCCATCAATGATTATCTTCAGCTGCCTCCTCTAAGTTACCATCTCTAAGGAAAGAGGTTTCACATGTACCTGGCCAATCTTGAAGAACTCATCATTTATTTCACAGCCAGTCCCCCCAAAATATGAGCCCTGTAACCTTGACCTCAGTTGTGATCCATTATCCTCAACTGATCCTAGACTCTACTCTCTCAACTACTCCAAACCCACTCGACTCCCAGCTGAATCCCCACGTGGGGTCACGGAATCCCTTTGATCCCACTGTTTCCAACTGCCTTTGACATCCTTGATATAAAACTGACCAGTTCAGGTCCTTAGGGCCAATGGCCCATCTGACTCACCCTTCATACTGTATCTGAGCAGACGGTGGGATGTGGTGGTCATTCCTATGTCTAATACACTTAGCAAAGTTGTTCATGATATGACCCCGTATTATGCCTTATATTGCTCTGTCCTCAGACAATTTGGAATAAGACCATGGCATTCTATGATAAATGTCACTTTCATTTTCAATTCTTGGTAAAGATCTAATGGAATCAGAAAAGGTCTGGAGGAGGGCAGCTAAAATCATCAAAAACAAAAAAGCCTCCTTCATAAGGATGAATTAAATAAATTAGGAGTCTGCAAGACAAATAAAAATGTTAGGAGAGGACAAATGTCAAAGTTTTCCAAATGTCTTAGAATAAAAATGCAGTCATAAACCAAATTCCACAATGCCACACTGAAGCATCATCCCTTGAATCTTAAAGCAGACAAATGTAGGCAGTTAGAAATTACGAATAACAACAACAAAACCGGTGACATCGAGAGGTGGTAAAGACTAAAATTATAAATTGAAGGAGGGTTTGGATAAAGTTATGGAAAAAATCTATGTAAGAGCAGTAGGAGAAAATTGAACATCTGTAACCTCCAGAGGAAAGCTCAACTCTCAAATCACATGGCATGTTGTCCACCAAAGTTGAATTTTACAAGCCACAGGCAGTAAGCCTTTGTGTTGTTCTTCTATTGTGATGATTAAATGGGACCATCCCTGATTAAGTATTGATATTCACACAGTGCCTCACACACCAAGACCCAATAAATAGCAACAGCAGCCATCGTATTACAGCAATTCATATACAATTCAGCTGAATGAAGTGGAGCCCAGCTCAATATAGCAGTTCTTCCACTGAGCTATTCTGTCTTCAACGGATCAACAACCACCATCTCTCCACCTCTCAGCTCAAATCCTTGGGATCACCCTTGGGCATTCCAGCCCTTCCACATTTAAAAAGAGGATCCAGCACTACAAATTTTCCAATACTAAGATCATCTGGTCTCAGAAAAAAACTTTTTATAAAAAATAAATACACATTATTCCATTACCAAATAATTCTTCACCCCAGCGATATTTGCCAAAAAAACCTTGTGTTCTGAGAAGTAACAAGGCAAAGAGCTGATGTGGTAGTGATCTCAGGAAGAACGTGGGGGATTTTAACAAATGCTTCAGACATTTGTCTCTGCAATAAGTGATGTCAAATGTGAAAGATAAAGAGTTAAAATGTGAATGGTAAGAAAAAGATTTCTAGACACATATGAAATTAATAGCAGCTCAGAGTCCATCAAGGGAAAATGGTACCCTTGACCACAGGAGACAGGATGGGAAATCTTTATGAAAAGGGAGACTGCAGCTGGGACGCCCACAGCCCTCTGGTGCATCTCATGGGGTCAGGCCGAAAGTTTCCAGGATGCCGACATTCCTGCTCTGAAATTCACCTGTTGCTTCTCCGAGGAATTACATCCTTTCCCATTGGTCCCTCTTACTTTGAGCACAGGCACATTTGCAACCTCAGGTGGAAGGAGTTGGATTTTTCAGGCAAAGAGCATTTTAGGGGTATTTCCACCTTCTGCTGATAAAGCAGCGGACCCCCAAAGCTTTATAATGGGGAGGAGCCGATACAGTTGGTCTGCCCATCATCAGAGATCACAACACCCACTTTGCCAGCCATGATCACTTGGCCTCCAAGTTCAAGGACAAAATGGGGGACAGTAAGAGTCCCTCCCTGATTACCTGTAGGAAATTCTATCGAATAAATGAGATCATCTAAAGACAATAGTGCATGAACTATACTCAGCACAGTATCTGGCACCACCTGAACATTTAATAAATTATCCCCATTATTAGAGTTCTTCATGACGCTTCCCTTTCCTCTTTTCTCATCCCCATGCAGTTGGGAAGAAAGAACGAGCAACAAGAACATTTTTGGATCACCTGCTGTCAGCCGTGCCTGGATCTTCAAGTGTTCGTTTATTTAATAGGATGTGCCGTGACTACCGTCCTGTATGGGTTTGAATTTACATTCCCAAGTATGTTTGAATTTCACTCGCATTCCTCTCCAGGGAGTCATGCTATGTCAATACCTCTTATCCAATAAGGCTTAAATTGGTGTCGTAAACTACCATTTGGACTCTGTAACAGAATTGTAAATAGAGTGATAATTAACGAATTTCCCGATTATTCTCCCCAATTCCACATTTAACAGGCATCTCATCTTCAGAACTGTCTTTCACCCTCAGAAATTTGGAACGAAAATAATGAGCAAATGGGACTTTTAAAAAAGGAAAGCTCTACGAATTACAAGCAGGTGGCTTAATTTTACGACTTATCCTGCACAGTTGAATACTATCTTTCTTCTCCCCTTCTAGCCTCTCTTCCCCCACTCCCTTCCTCCTCTCCCCTAGCTGACACTTTTAAACTGCAGTTTTAAGGTCAGGGTTACAGAAACCTCATGATGGCCAAACCCAAGGGCATTCTTTAAGCCTAACTACTATTTCCATCTCTAGATTGTCTCTATCTCTGACACCTGGCTTCACTCCTTTGGTCAGAGCATCTATTGCTCTGTTGTATCTTCTGATTTTTTTTTTTTTTTTTTTTTTGGTCAGTTCTTCATTGCAGTGCCCTGGCCTAACTCAAACCTTTCTCATTGCTCACCTGGATCACTGCCAAGGCTCCCAAATAGGTTTCTTTGTCTCCGGGATCAACTCCACACACCCTCCAACCCCATCTCTGGTCCGCTGGCAAAATGGTCATTCAAAAAAGCAAAGTCAATGGGGGAAAAGGATAGTTAGGGAGTTTGGGATCAACATGTACACACTGCTATATTTAAAACGGATAACCAACAAGGACCTACTGTATAGCAAGGAAACTCTGCTCAATGTTACGTGGCAGCCTGGATGGGAGGGGGGTCTGGGGGAGGATGGATGCATGTTTATGTATGGCTGAGTCCCTTCGGTGTTCCACCTGAAACTCCCACAATATTGTTACCAGCTATACCCCAAGACAAAATAAAAAGTTAAAAAATAAGAAGCAAACTCTACCACATCACTCTCCTACTTGATTTTTTTCATCTACAAAATCACATCCAGACAATTCCCTACAGCGCACAAGTCCCTTCTCGATCTGGCCCTGCCTGCCTCCCCTGCCACAACCTCCAGCATTTCTCTACGCTTCCCACTGGCCTCTCCCTCTGGGCCCATGCTGTTCCCTCGCTGCAAACACTGTTCACCCGTCTCCCCACACAGGAACCCGCACGTTAGCGGGGTGCATTTGCACTTCTGCCTTCACATCCTCTAGAAAGTTCCTTAAGGACCTCACCTTACTGGACTGTGGTCCCTGGTCCCTCTTGGGCAGATGGTACCACTGGTCAGCCACTTGGTACCCAAGCTGATAAACAACTAAAGAAGATAGAGAAGCCTTCCTTCAAAATGATATTTTTAAACCCCAAAGAAGAAAAGATGACAAAAGCCCTGTGTCTGCTCACGTGAGTGGCATTCTGGGAAGCTTTTGGAAAGGGAAAAAAAAAAAATCTTGTGGGTTTAACTGATGGTACCAGAAGAACAAGCCTATCCCTGGGGCGCTATTTAAATTCCACTCAGTGATTTTCTTTTTAATTCATTTTTATTCCAGGTGCAGGCCTGCAGCTATTTTAAAACTGAGACTTAAAGTAATACTAATAGCTGGAGTTATCACAGGCTCCTGCAGTAACAGGGCGCCTTGAATCCAGAAAAAAAAAGAAAAAGCCCTTCATGGAGCCTTGACAAACCTCAATATCCTGTGCCTGGGAGACGGAGGAGAAGGAATGAAACAGTGGGCTCCATCATCAAAAGATTATGCTTCCCTTTGCAAAAGCTTTCATTCCTCCAGGCTCTGAAAGAGTTCACGTTGTACAGTTAACCATCTGTTTGCAAAATACTAACAGTCTGAAGGGGAGACTAGGACGCTGGGCAGAGAAGCAGACAGACACCAAGGGTAGCTTCCTCCAAGTGCGGCCACCAGCCATCTGCATCAGCCACGTGAGACCCTGTATTCGGAGGACCAGTTCCAGACCCCACCCCAGACTGTGGGGTCAGCATCTCTGCTAGGAAACAAAACGAAGTATAATTTAAATGCATGTTTTCTGGACAGCAACACTCTAGGCGAGAGAAAGCTGCCCCAGGAAATAGGGTTTTGTGAGTGGTGCCCAGAGACTCAGCCCTGCCTTGACCTGCTTGTGTCAGCAAGAACCGGGGCTGTTTCCTCTCAACTCGTTAATGAACAAACTCAGGCTTTAATCACTGGCCTGAGCCAGCAGGGAGTCCACAGAATGACCGCAGCCCAGCCAGGGCACTCCCCCAGGCATCGACTCATGGACACTTCTCGGTCAGTCAGCCCAAGCCTTCCCTTGTTCTGAGATTGGCACTGACCCTCCAACATGGGAAAGTCCTATCTCTTCATCCCCCACCTGGATGTATGGCACAGATCTGAGAAGAGCTGGCACCACCTCCATCATCAGGGTTACAGGTGGAAGGACGGGCATCTGATACAGGCCAGGCCACCTGGAGTCCCTCATTGAGCACGAGCCCAGGAAGGTGGGCTCCTGGTACGGCCTGGCACCCCCAGCCCCCCTCCATCCCACGGGAAATGGACTGGTGACCAAGTTTACCCGGGGTGGGTTGTGTGACTCTTTTGGACAACCATAGAGCCCTGCGTGTGACCCAAGGTTATTAAATGGAAAATGAACTCTGAGGGTTTCGACTGCTAGAATCCCAGAAGGTATCAGATGAGAACTTGCAGTTCCGTGGAGCTTTGCAATGGGAAGCCTCCAACAGCCACAAAGAGGGTGATCTAAGAGGTACCCAAGCTATTTGCTCACAGACGGCTTCCCCAGGGGCACCCCGGTTTGGTTCAGTGTGTTGGGTCACATCAGTCAGACAGGATTCACGGGTGGGACCCGCCCTGGCCGTCACTGCATTCCTTTCCAGCCAGTCCCCTGTTCGAGGCCGCCCGCCCATCCACCCATCAACCTCAGAGACCCAGAGCATAGTCTTTCCCATCCAGGAGTGTGCGCTAGAGTCCAGCTCCTAAATTAGATATTTTCTTTTTTAAGGAAACGTCCCCTGCTGCCTGGGAGGAAAGTGGCCATCTCTGCCTTCTATCAATTTTCACAGCATCTGTGGTGCCTACCACGAATTTAGCACTTATTATTACAATTCATGACAGTCTTTGAGCCAGAAAGAGAATTGGACAGTGTTTCCCAATTTTTTTAATTTGGCAGACCTGTAAAATCTTCCCATAAAAAGAGTGCCAACTTACCAGTCACCCACTCCAATGGTTACCGAGCCTTTTTCTTACTTGGGGTTCAGTTCTGCCTCCCTCTCACGCCCATTCTTTGGCCCTTGTCTTACCCTTCAGAACCCTCCTTCTACATAGTGGTGTCTAAATATCACCACGAAGTCCTTTCTTCTCCAGAACAAGGAGGCCTCGTGTAGCATTTTCAAGGATGACGAGCTTCCGTCGGAATCCCTAGCACCTGTCATGGTTAGGTGGCAGACATTCCATAACTGTTTGTTGCAGAATGAAAGGATGAACTGTTCCTCATTTGATGTGTTTTCTAGCCCCTTCACTCTCTGGGCTATGTCCCACAAGAGGCAACGCCACATTTCCAAGTGCTTCTCGAAATGTCATGCCCAGAACTGTGTGCCATGCACCAGATGGGCTCATCTGTGGAGAGTGCCAAGGCCCCATGGCCCTCCTGCCCTGGGCACCAAGCCTTTATTCCCGAAGCTCGAGACTGTACTTCCTTTCTGGCAGCCACTTCGTACTGCTGACTCCTATGAAACTGGAGTTCACGAAAACCCTTAGATATTCCCAATTCTGAATTTAATATTCCTTTTTTTTTAATTTTTAAAAATTTTATTTTTAATTGAAGGGTAGTTACAATATTGTGTTGGTTTCTGCCATACATCAACATGAATCAGCCATAGGTATACATATGTCCCCTCCCTCTTAAGCCTACCTCCCACCCCCAACCCACCTCTCTAGGTTGTCACGGAGCCCCAGAATGGAGAGAGCAGCATGGGAACACGTATACTAACATATGTAAAATAGACGGTGGGAATTTGCTATATGACTCAGGGAATCCAATTCTGAATTTCTTAACTGGATTTTCAATCCAAGAACAGAGCTTTTCCACTTAGGCCAACTGTGTTTATTTTTTGTGGGTCAGCATCTTTGATTCTTATCTGACTCTTTGCATCTTCTCCCTCCAACTAGAGGTTAGGGTTCTGGAAATGGTATCTTACACACTTTGATGTAAGGAATAAGTATAAGTATTTAGCATGGTGGCACTCAGCAGATATTTGACAAGTATGTGTTGGTTCATTAGGCTCCACCCATATCCTAAATTCCCCCAGGACTCTCAGCTCCTGATGAATCACACGGAAGGCCCAAGGGCAGCACCTGAGGACTTCTTCCAGCGGCCCCTTCCTACATACATGCTTCCAGCTCTGAGTTGTGCTTGTCTCCATCGGACCCATTGGATGCACCCACAGGGGGCTGCTTGCACCCCAACACACTTCTCTCCATAAATGTCCAGCCCCCTCCCCAGTACTCATCACTGCCTTCTGCCTTCTCAAAACTCAATGCATCCACCAGCACCGATTCATTGCATTTCCCCCACGGTCCCTCAGCATTCCTGGTACAAGCCATCATGCAGGAAAAAGGTTTGGAGCAAATCTGGAATCATTCAAATGAACCAAAACAGAGAATCATCACCTACTTTAAAAATGAGATTCTCTCTACAAAGCAGCTTGTCATAGACACTTATAAAAGCCCCCTTTCAGTTCAGTCGCTCAGTCATGTCCGACTCTTTGTGACCCCATGGACTGCAGCATGCCAGGGTTCCCTGTCCATCACCAACTCCTAGAGTTTACTCAAACTCATGTCCATTGAGTTGGTGATGCCATCCAACCGTCTCATCCTCTGCCGTCCCCTTCTCCTCTGGCCCTCAATCTTTCCCAGCATCAGGGTCTTTTCCAATGAGTCAGCTCTTCGCATCGGGGGGCCAAAGTATTGGAGCCTCAGCTTCAACATCAGTCCTTCCAATGAACAACTAGGACTGATTTTCTTTAGGATGGACTGGTTGGATCAACTTGCAGTCCAAGGGACTCTCAAGAATCTCCTCCAACACCACAGTTCCAAAGCATCAATTCTTCAGTGCTCAGCTTTCTTTATAGTACAAGTCTCACATCCATACATGACTACTGGAAAAGCCATTGCTTTGACTAGATGGACCTTTGTTGGCAAAGTAATGTCTCCGTTTTTTAATATGCTGTCTCGGGAGTCATAACTTTTCTTTGAAGGAGGAAGTATCTTTTAATTTCATGTCTGCAGTCACCATCTGCAGTGATTTTGGAGTCCAAAAGAATAAAGTGTCACTGTTTCATTGTTTCCCCATCTATTTGCCATGAAATAATGGGACTGGATGCCATGAACATTGGAACAAGATGTTATTCTTGTTCCCATCATAACAAGACCCAGTTGCCCCCTCAGTCAGTCTCTCCCATCGGGAAGCTTCCATAAGCCTCTTATCCTTCTCCATCAGAGGGCAGACAGACTGAAAACCACAATCACAGAAAACTAACCAATCTGATCACATGGACCACAGCCTTGTGTCACTCAATGAAACTATGAGCCATGCCATATAGGGCCACCCAAGACAGATGGGTCATGATGGAGAATTCTGACAAAACGTGGTCCACTGGAGAAGGGAATGGCAAACTGCTTCAGTATTCTTGCCTTGAGAACCCCATGAACAGTATGAAAAGGCAAAAAGATAGGACACTGAAAGATGAACTCCCCAGGTTGGTAGGTACCCAACATGCTACTGGAGATCAATGGAGAAATACTCCAGATGGAATGAAGAGACGGAGCCAAAGCAAAAACAACACCCAGTTGTGGATGTGACTGGTGATGGAAGTAAAGTCTGATGCTGTAAGGAGCAATACTGCATAGGAACCTGGAATGTTAGGTCCATGAATCAAGGCAAATTGGAAGTGGTCAAACAGGAGATGGCAAGAGTGAACATCAACATTTTAGGAATCAGTGAACTAAAATGGACTGGAATGGGTGAATTTAACTCTGTGGGCAAGAATCCCTTAGAAGAAATGGAGTAGCTATCATAGTCAACAAAAGAGTCTGAAATGCAGTACCTGGGTGCAGTTTCAAAAACAACAGAATGATCTCTGTTAGTTTCCAAGGCAAACCATTCAATACCACAGTAATCCAAGTCTATGTCCTGACTAGTAATGCTGAAGAAGCTGAAGTTGAACAGTTCTATGAAGACCTACAAGACCTTCTAGAACCTACACCCAAAAAAGATGTCCTTTTCATTATAGAGGACTGGAATGCAAGGAAGTAGGAAGTCAAGAAATACCTGGAGTAACAGGTGAATTTGGCTTTGGAGTACAGAATGAGGCAGGGCAAAGGCTAATAACGCTTTGCCAAGAGAACACACTGGTAATAGCAAACCCCCTCTTCCAACAACACAAGAGAAGACTCTACACATGAACATCGCCAGATGGTCAATACTGAAAACAGACTGATTATATTCTTTGCAGCCAAAGATGAGAAGCTCTATACAGTCAGCAAAAACAAGACTGGGAGCTGACTGTGGCTCAGATCATGAACTCCTTATTGCCAAATTCAGACTTAAACTGAAGAAAGTAGGGAAATAGACCATTCAGGTATGACCTAAATCAAATGATTATACACTGGAAGTGAGAAATAGATTTAAGGGATTAGATCTGATAGACAGAGTACCTGAAGAACTATGGATAGAGGTTCATGACATTGTACAGGAGGCAGGGATCAAGACCATCCCCAAGAAAAAGAAGGCAAAAAGGGCAAAATGGTTGCTTGAGGAGGCCCTACAAATAGCTGTAAAGAGAAGAGAAGTGAAAGGCAAAGGAGAAGAGGAAAGATATATCCATTATATAAAGATATATATAAAGATATATCCATTAGAATGCAGAGTTCCAAAGAATAGCAAGGAGAGATAAGAAAGCCTTCCTCAGTGATCAATGCAAAGAAATAGAGGAAAACAATAGACTGGGAAAGACTAGAGATCTCTTCAAGAACATAAGAGATAACAAGGGAACATTTCATGCAAAGATGGGCACAGTAAAGGACAGAAATGGTATGGACCTAAAAGAAGCAGAAGATATTAAGAAGAGGTGGCAAGAATACACAGAACTATACAAAAAAAAAAAAGATCTTCATGACCCAGATGATCATGATGGTGTGATCACTTACCTAGAGCCAGACAACCTGGAATGTGAAGTCAAGTGGGCCTTAGGAAGCATCACTATGAACAAAGCTAGTGGAGGTGATGGAATTCCAGGTGTGCTATTTCAAATCCTAAAAGATGATGCTGTGAAAGTGCTGCACTCAATATGCCAGCAAATTTGGAAAACTCAACAGTGGCCACAGGACTGGAAAAGGTCAGTTTTCATTCCAATCCCAAAGAAAGGCAACGCCAAAGAATGCTCAAACTGTCACACAATTGCACTCATCTCACACGCTAGCAAAGAAATGCTCAAAATTCTCCAAGCTAGGCTTCAACAGTATGTGAACCGTGAACTTCCAGATGTTCAAGCTGGTTTTAGAAAAGGCAGAGGAACCAGAGATCAAATTGCCAACATCCGCTGGACCATCAAAAAAGAAAGTTCCAGAAAAACATCTACTTCTGCTTTATTGACTATGCCAAAGCCTTTGACTGTGTGGATCACAACAAACTGTGGAAAATTCTGAAAGAGATGGAAATACCAGACCCCTTGACCTGCCCCCTGAGAAATCTGTATGCAGGTCAGGAAGCAGCAGTTAGAACTGGACATGGCACAACAGACTGGTTCCAAATCAGGAAAGGAGTGCTTCAAGGCTGTATATTGTCACCCTGCTTACTTAACTTAAATGCAGAGTACATCATGAGAAAAGCTGGACTGGAGGAAGCACAAGCTGGAATCAAGATTGCCGGGAGAAATTATCAATAACTTCAGATACGCAGATGACACCACCCTTATGGCAGAAAGTGAAAAAGAACTAAAGAGGCTCTTGATGAAAGTGAAAGAGGAGAGTGAAAAGGTTGGCTTAAAACTCAACATTCAGAAAACTATGATCATGGCATCCGGTCCCATCACTTCAAAGGCCCCTTTAGTGTATTTAAATATGACTTGATGTGCCCATAGGTGGTTACCAGGCAACTTTCCATAAACACATCTATTGTACAGGGCAACGCCTCTGGACCTTCACAAAGAATTGTTCTCTGCATCAATGCTGTCTCCACACACCAAACAAAAGCCTAGACACACACTCGGTTCCTGCTGGAACAATAATGAATTCTTCTAAGTATGTATATAAGAAGGCCTTTCTCTATACTCTCTATACACCACAGTTTTTCTGGGCTTCCCTTGTGGCTCAGCTGGTAAAGAATCTGCCTGCAATGCAGGATATCTGGGTTCAATCCCCGGGTTGGGAAGATCCTCTGGAGAAGGGAAAGGCTACCCACTCCAGTATTCTGGCCTGGAGATATCTATGGACTGTATAGTCCATGGGGTCACAAAGAGTCAGACGCTACTGAGCAACTTTCACTTCACTTCACTTCCAATGGAATTAAAGAAACTGTAGAGTCTTATATGCGGAAAGGACTTTGGTGGAGCAACTCACATTGAGGGCAAGGAAATGAAGCTAAGCAGAAAGGTTTACAATTCCTTTACCCTGCTTTCGAGTACCAACAATCCTTCAGTGAAACCCACCTCCTCTGGGAGCTGAAGATGGGGCCCCCATCCTTCCTTTCCAGGGTCTCAAGGACCAGTGATCTCCAACTATTTTATTGGAGACACTGAACATCAGCCTCCTTTCATCTGAAGCTCCTAAAGACTAGTGGAGAGACTCATGACAAACTATTCAATCTTGTGTTACAACGGTCATCTGGATACCCCACGGCAGCTATGAGTAAAATGAAGCCATGTGTATCTTCACTTATTCAGATGCTGCTTTTGATTTGTCTGCTCTTGGGAGAGGCCTAACTTGGACAGGGACTTGCAGGGACCCTTCCCAGTTCCTGCGACAGCACTGGGCTCAGAAACCTTTGGCAGACCTGCTTGATGCTTATGCCCAGAGTACATAAGAGCATTATAGCAAAGGCACAGTCTCTCTCCAGCTGTAGCTAATGGTCACTGGGATACAATGGATGGGGCTTCTCTGGTGGCTCAGTCAGTAAAGAACCTGCCCGCAATGCGGGAGACCTGCGTTTGATGCCTGGGTCGGGAAGATCCCCTGGAGGAGCAAATGGTTCCCCCTTCCAGTATCCCTCCCTGGAGAATCCCATGGATACAGGAGCCTGGTGGGCTACAGTCCAGGGGGTCCAAAGAGTTGGACACGATTGAGCACTAACACCTTGTTGAAATAGTATCTGTGTAGATGGCTAATCATTATCAGTTTGTAGAATGCTGTGTTTGGTTGTGGTTTTTTAATCACGTCTTAGATCAGTCTTGTGCCCTAATGTACTCTACAAAAATGTCTCAATTTCTCGTTCACTATATCCCTTGTGCATTTGACTTGTGCTCAGTTGATCAATCATGCCCATGAAATTTCCCAGGCAAGAATGCTGGAGTGGGGTACCGTTTACTACCCCAGGGGATCTTCCTGACCTAGGGAACAAACCCGAGTCTCTTGTGCCTCCTGTATGGGCAGATGGATTCTTTACCACTGAGCCCCCAGGAAGCCCCATTCATTCTATCCCAGGGACTGTGCAAGTTGGAGAACGCTGTTTCTGCAGATTTTCTCTTTCAGCACAAGCCACTGCTGTGTCCACAAGTCACATCCCAGAAAAGGAGGTAAATATGCTGCTCTGGGTAACTTCTAAGAAAATTAAATGTGCATTAATTTTTTTAACACCATCCTTGTAGAGAAGGGGGACAAAGAGAAGCAAACGTAGAAAAATATGGGAAATCTATTGAAAATGTGTCCATTTCCCCAGTACCCCTCAACTCCCCCATCCCGCAACACAAAATAAGTGCAGCTCACATTTTCACCGAAATTCCACTGTAACTCAAAAAGCAATATGGCTGGAAGTCTCCTGGTCCCTACATGGGAGTGTAGTTTTTATAGATATTAAACAAAAATCTCTAAATTAAATTTGCCTTTACATATTCTTTTAAAATATAGAAGCCACGGGCCCCAGGCAGCTGCCCTCCAAGGCCTCCCAGTGAGGGAAACCTGCTGGCAGGTGACTGGAAGGGAGCTATCAGAACCCCTGACTTTTGGAGCAGAAAAGAGGTTGTGCCTGGTGACATAATCCCCAGCACAGGGGCCCTCAGGACTCTGGTGGAGTGACCCCAAATTAGGTTTCAAATGGGAATGCTGTTTTTTCTCCAGTGAGACAGCAGAGTTGATACTGAATGTTATTTATAGATTTGACTATAGCTGCCTAAATCATTTTTCTTGTTTGTAATAAATCATTTCAGAGAAATAGCTACGGATGATTCCTTCTTTGTTTTAGAAGTAAATGACATTAAATAAGTAAAACCCTCCAATTGTGCTACACAACGTCAATTCAGCAAAATGCATTCCTCCCTTCATAGGTAAATGAAAGTCGCTCAGTTGTGTCTGACTCTTTGCGACCCCATGAACTATACAGTCCATGGAATTCTCCAGGCCAGAATGCTGGAGTGGGTAGCTGTTCCCTTCCCCAGGGGACCTTCCCAACTCAGGGACTGAACCCAGATCTCCCACATTGCAGGCAGATTCTTTACCAGATGAGCCAGCAGGGAAGCTCACCTTCATAGGTAAGGGCTCAAATTTAAAGTAACATCAATGACCAGGATTTGTTGAACATGGACTATATGGGAACATATAACCATCACTTCAGAAGAAACGAAAGGCACTAGGATCTGCCTTCTGAAACATGTGCCACCCAATTAGAAATCAGAAGCATGAACAAGGTGGTGAATGGTAAGTAGTGGTAAGTAGGTGAGCTCCATGAACTACAGGAGGCCATAAAGAGCTCCCTCCTGTCTGGAGGGTCCACACAGGGGCCGGGTATTGAGCTGGACGCTGAAATACGGGATCAAGGAGACCTGAGAAAGGGGACAGTGTGTCCAAGGATATTGCAGTGAGTAGGGCTGTCCTGCCCGATGGGAGAGCAAGTAAATCCTGACACTTGCGAGCTGTGTGACCGTGAGCAAGTTGCTTGGCCTCTCTGAGCCTCCATTTTCTAACTGTGAAACAGGGGTACTAGAGGAACTTAGCTCTGAGGACTGTTATGAAGGATAAAGGAGATCATGCAAAGGATGCACTTAGCAGAACCACCCAGAACAAAGGCTAAACCCTCAGTACACTATCAAGTATACACTATTAACAGTACATGGTTAACTACTGTTATACTTTCAAGGTTATAGAAGAACACAGATGACCACTGGGTTGAGCTCTATGTTGGAGCCAAGATCAGCGATGAAGGGACCTTGTTTTGTGACAGCAACTTATGGGTCCCAACTTACGGAAATGGGTCATGGAGCTCCATGGTGAGTGTCATGAAAATGAACGTGAGGGAGTGACAGGAAGAGGGTCATGGCCCCTTCCAGTGTGGCTACTACAAGTGGAATCCACTCGCCCTTGCTCAGCTCCTAAACCACTTACCTCTTTAAAAGCCTCATAAAGAGAACTTTGGAAAGTAACTAGTGCAGGGAAGTACCTGAGGAAGGTGCCTTGTGACCCTCCCACTCAGGAAACCACAGGAAACCAGAAGCCCTAAAGGCAGAGACAACCAGCAGTCATTGCTGGAAGGCTGGAGAGCATGGAGAAATTTTGAAGCATACCTTCTTCCCAACCCCAGCTTCTCAGCAGACTGAGTGATGCAGAAACAATGCTTACTGGAAGGTGGATACAGCCATCTATGGAGCGGGTGGGATTTGCCTCATCCAGGAACCGATGTGGGAGTTAAAAAAATAAAATAAAACTCCTCTGTTACCAGGGCAACAGGCAAACTGAGGACAAAATCAACTGTCCCTTCAAAGTCCCAGGAGATAATTTGATAGTCCATGTCAGACAGACCTGGCTTAGAGCACTCAGGAACAAGCAAACCTTCAAAGTGGCTGGCGGTGGGCTATACTGAGACCCACTACAGTGGTGGTCTAGGAGAAACATATAGAAGCAGAACCAGGATGTTCTGGAAGGCATTGGAGGTGCTGGCAAGGATGATCATGGAAGCATTCCTTCTGAATATCTGGGCTGCCCGGCTGACCGAGTGGCCAAGAACAGTGGCATTTTCTTCTCGGTACTAGCGTCAGAACGGCATGGCACAAAGGACATGATTAACACTCAGCAGCAGAGGCCAGCATGAGCTGTGGCTTCGGTTTTTAGGAGGTTTAGAAAGAAAGTTTCTCTTTCTTTGCATCATTTTGATTAAGCTTCAGCTGGAATTAAACAGTGTTTTTTTAAACCCATATTTTACTTAGACATGGTGCTTTCAGGGAGAATGGTAAAAACAGCAACAATGAAAACAATGAAACTAACAAAAATACTTTTGGTGAACATATGTGACAGACAAGAACGATGTTAAATGGTGGTTGAATATGTATGTTGTTTAATTACAGGTGGCGCTAGTGGTAAAGAACCCACCGGCAATGCAGGAGACGTAAGAGATGCGGGTTCAATCCGTGGGTCGGGAAGATCCCCTGGAGAAGGGAATGGCAACCCACTCCAGTATTCTTGCCTGGAAAATCCCATGGACAGAGGAGCCTGGCCGGCTACTGTCCACAGGTTGCAGAGTCAGACACGACTGAAGCGACTTAGCACACAGCACACAAATGCATGAAATTTTAGTATCAAAAGACAATGCACTCAAAGAAATTTCCTGAATGTCAGTTTCTTATCATCCTGGGGTCTCCTCTTTCCAAGACTATAGACTGCCCACCTGAGCGACCCAGCTCAAACCAGGGACTCCCCCGGGCTGACTGGCCCACGTGAACTTCTGAGCCTAAAACAGACACTCTCCACCTGAGCATCTCAGCTTGAACCAGAGCTGAGATTGACCACACAAAAAATCAGAAGCTCAACCAGGTGTTTCCCCAAGAGTCCTTACTTCTGCTA
The DNA here is from genome assembly GCF_963930625.1 of Muntiacus reevesi. Lineage (NCBI taxonomy): Eukaryota > Metazoa > Chordata > Mammalia > Artiodactyla > Cervidae > Muntiacus > Muntiacus reevesi. The sequence continues at coordinate 99,047,066 of NC_089254.1, read as the reverse complement.
CCAGATTCTAAAGCTGCACAATTCTTAGAGTACTTCAGGGACCACAGCTCTTTAATCAAAAGACATAAATACACCCTATCTGGGGGAATCCATCCTATCGTGAATGTCTAGACAGTCACTGCATTTCTTATTGATGGCCAGTGAGAAATATGGGCCTCTGTGTAATTCTGTAGCGCTCCATAAACAGAGTGGCCCAGGACACAGTGCCCACCCAGCCCCCCTTGCCAAGCTGGGCAAAACAAGCTTCATACTCCCTTAAGAGCTCCAACGTCGACTTTCAGGAGAAGCTTTGAGAATATTTATTAAGTACATGCAAGTGCAGGCACCAGCCAGTTTCTACGGGTGAAATGGTTGTCCGCCCAGCTCCTCCCTCCCCCAGTTACAGGAGGAGGACTAGAGAATCAGGCCAGCACAGCCCTGAAGAGGCTGTTAAAGAAAAGCGTGACCCAGACAAGAACACAGTATGAATTAACTACAAGGCTCAGCCAGATGCTGGAGAAAGAAATGCAGCAAAGCCCAGAGAACAGTGTGGCTCCACGGTGGCTGAAGCCAGCTGAGCGGCAGCACAGAAGGCCTGCCTCGGGGCTCTGTAAGCACTCCAGTCTCTGCAGACGTGACCTGCCTTTCAGCCTGATGCTTGATGTCAGCACATTAACCAGGTTTGCCCACATCTACGCCTGTGCCTTGGAGGATGTCGGCTTGAAGCCAAGGCCAACCCATCATGGAAGAAGAGGAGGCCAAAGGTAGCTGAGTCCTGAACAAGTTATATCAGAAAAGAGGCTGCTCAAAGCTATAGCGCCATCTAGGGCTCCAAGTTTCAGTATTTTTCTCGAGAAACTCAAGACCGTCTTTAAGAGACATTATCTCCTTTAGTTCCTCAAACAGCTACTCTGGTTAAGGTCTCTGCCATCAGAACATCAGTTTCATCACTGAGGTCTTGAAACCCACCATCTTTGTTTTGAGCTATGTGAGACTGTCTCTTCTCAGTTAGAAAGGAAAGCCCATACTTTGGGTAGGAATAACTCCTCAAGCCCCTATTATGACAGTGTGAAGTAAATTAACAAATTATTGAGCTCCTCATTAGGAGGGACAGGAAAAAACTTTAAACAGAGAAATTTAAAGCAAGTAGGAGGACCAGACATCTGGGGAAAGGACCAAGGAAGGCTGGAGGGTTTCCCTCCTCCTCTACCTTGCCCGAGTCAACGATGCTTTTAGCTCAAGATCAGCTGCGGAGGAAGGAGCCTTCCTGATGTCACGTTCTTGTTCCCCTCTACCCACCTTCTTAGGCATCAAGAAGATACAGGCAGCACCCCTCAGGCCCTACTGCTCTCCACCTGGCCAAACACAAAGCCTCTGGGAGCATCGCCTGATTTCAGGGGAATGAGAGGCAGGTCACAGGGGCTCTTGAGCAGTTTTAGGAAAAGAATCTGGGCAAGTCACACCTTCGAAAAACTCTCAATTGCAGCAAAAACAATGAACATAAACCATAACTTGGGTCTCAGTCTTCTTTCTTATTTCAGTTTATAAACACATTTCTTCAAGTAACTGACACCTTCTCGATGAACTAGCGACAAAACTGCAGTGTTTGTGAACAATCTTCTAAAAACAACGACCACCTTTTGATGACTTGGTGCTGTACAGGTCTGAGACTAAAGGCAGCAATGACTTGTCATGAGCATAACAAGAGGTGTCAAGATTTGCTCAGAACCTTGAGGCAGCCCCCTGAGCCCACTAGGGGGTCTGCACAGCCTTCCTTAAGACAAAAGTCAGCAGGAATATCCACTCAGTTACCTTCCCTGAGATAGAAAGGATGGTGAGCTGAATCCACCAGGAACACTGTTGATACAAGGTTCTCAAGAACTAATAGTTCCATGTGTACACCATTTGCTGAGAAAGCAGCTGCAACTAGAATTCCGAGTTATTAACAGAAGATTGATGGACAGCAGAAACTAGGTTTATCTCTCTACTCAGGGTTCCAGGGTCATTAGGCTGAGGGCTTCACTCTCAGCCACACCTTCTGCCAACAAGGAGATCAGTTACTGATCATGGCTCCAGGCTGTCTCAGAAGGAAAATGAATGGCATGATTCTCCCTCAAAGTATTATCCCAGAATAAATCTTATCAGAAGAGTGGCTGTTCCACTACGAAGAACAGTGTTAAATGGGAATATGGGACAGTGTTAAAAAACTAAAAATAGAGCAATCATATGATTCTGCAATCCCACTCCTGGGCATATACCCATAGAAAAACATGATCTGAAAGGAAACATGCTCCCCAATGTTCACCGAAACACTGTTCACAATAGCCAAGACAGAGAAGCAACCTAAACGTCCAGCATCCATGAATGGATAAAGAAGATATAGTATATATACACAATGGAATACTACTCAGTCATTAAAAAGAATGAAATATTGCCATTTGCAGCAGCATGGATAAACCTAGAGATTACCATACTAAGTGAAGGAAGTCAGAGAAAGATAAATATGATGTCACTTATACGCAAAAATTTTAAAAAATGACACAAATGAACTTCTTTACAAAGCAGAAGTAGATTCGCAGACATAGAAAACAAACTTATGGTTTTCAAAGGGGAAAGGAAGGGAGGGATGGATAAACTAAAAGTTTGAGGCTAACAGATACATACTATTCTACATAAAACAGATAAACAATAAGGATTTCCTGTGTGGCACGGGGAACTATATTCACTATCTTGTAATAACCTGTAATGAAAAAGAATCTAAAAAAGAATACATATATATGTAAGTGAATCACCTGAAACTAATACAACCTTGTAACTCAACTATGCCTCCAAAAAAAGTTGCTTCTTTTGGGGAGAAAAAGGGAAAGAAGAGGGGCTGCTATAAGCTATAGCACCATTTGGGATTCCAAGTTTCAATATTTTTCTCAAGAAACCTAAGAGAAACATTATCTCATTTAGTCTCTAAGCAACCACTTTGGTTAAGGTCTCTGCCATGAGAAGCCCTGACCATGTTCCAAAATGGGCCAGTTCATGAAGCAGGAAGACATCAAAGAGGGGGAACCTCAGGCTCCCCAAGGTCATGGGGACCCCAGTCCCCCAGCTAAGTCATATCCAGGGCCAGTGCTAGAGAGCTTTAGTCCAGTAAGCAAAGAATCATCAGCTGGAGAAACCCGACCTGTTGTCACAATAATGCACTTAAAAATCAAACTCTGTCGGGAAGGCAGAGTTGTTAACCATCATGACCACATTATCAGTCAGGGGGCTGGAGGAACACCATTATAACCTGTGCCCGCCATCATCTCTGGGGTCCTAGAAAGAGTACTGGATTTGGGTGTCACAATTTCTTTGTCCTTTATGAACTATATAGCCTTCAGCAAGTCATTTAATCTCAGTGAACCTCAAGTGTCCCCTCCATTTATATCAAATGAACACTATAAAACTTAAGGATAAAAAAAAAAACAATTTAAGGATCTTGTAAGGATCGAGAAGACTCTTGAGAGTCCCTTGGACTGCAAGAAGATCCAACCAGTCCATCCTAAGGGAAATCAGTCCTGAATACTCATTGGAAGGATTGATGCTGAAGCTGAAACTCTAATACTTTGGCCACCTAATGCAAAGAACTGACTCGTTTGAAAAGACCCCGAAGCTGGGAAAGATTGAAGGCAGGAGGAAAAGGGGACAACAGAGGATGAGATGGTTGGATGGCATCACCAACTCAATGGACAGGAGTTTGAGTAAACTCCGGAGTTGGTGATGGACAGGGAGGCCTGGTGTACTGCAGTCCATGGGTTCGCAAAGAGTCAGACACAACTAAGTGACAGAAGGAACAAATGAAATAATGTACATAAAAATATCTTAAAACGACAAAGGGCCACATCAATATCAAGTATTATTTTGAAAGTACCTGGGAAACTTTTGGAGAACACATAAAATGGCAACAACAACAAAAAAAAGCTGATCATGCTCCTTCATCTGACCCCAATCCCAGAAGAGATACATCCCACCTAACCACTTCACAGATTACCCATTCATTCATTCATTCAAGATTCATCAAACTTCCCCAGGGTGCCCTTCACTGTGCTAGATGCTGGAGAAAGAACAATAAATGAGACACTCTTCTTGGTCTCGGGGAACATGAATCTAGAGAATTCCAACACTATTCCCACCTCTGTTTTATTATCTTAATCGGTGAATCCCATCCTAGCAAGATGCCTACACCTCCCTCCTGGTGTGGATTGAACCTGCCACCTCTGGCTGTGAGCTAAGTTTGAGATTAAGTGTGTATCACTGTCATGAAGCCATAAAAATCAGTTGTCTCCCAATCCCCCCTCCTATCTCATCACCTTGGCCCTTCCAAAGCCTTTTATGTAGAAACCTGAGTTTCTCGTAGACCTAGCCTCAGTGTTAGCAGATACAACATCTTTTTTCTTTCTTTCTTTTTTGGCTTTCAGGGTCTTAGTTCCCCAACCAGAGATCAAACCCGGGCCCCTGGCAGTGAGAACACCAAGTCTTAACCACTGAATGGCCAGGAAATTCCCACATAGTCTTTTGAAGTCATTATTAAAATAAGCACATTTAACACCAAAGCAGTAAACCAGAGGTTTACCTCTACCCTGTAGACCATGTTAATCATGTCCATCTAAGGACCTGTAGCAGGTTAAGTCTAGACAGCCAATGTCAGAAAGCCTTGGGTTTGAGTCTTAACTCTATCACTCATGAGCCTTTAAGCTATTATTGACTTAGCTTAAAGTACCACACTAAGTTCCAATTTTCACATTTATAAAATTCAGATAATAATACCTATCCCGTAGAGAGGTTCAAATAATTAAATGTTATAATGTTGCTAAATAATCTAACAGTACTTGGCACTTAGAAGCATCTATAAATGGTAGTCATTATTGTTTATAATTATGATAGTTATTACTATTGACATGCTTACAAAACACAGCCCATTTCATCCTATGCCCCTTGATTTCTCTACTGCCTGAATGGATATACAGAGAAAGCAATGCTTCTATTGACTCTAGAGCAAATTGTTTCTACCTATGGACCCCAATTCATCTTGCTTTTTTGCAAAAACTAGCTCTCAACCTTGAAGGTTAAGATATATTTATCCTTGGTTTAACACACACCTTGTGGACAAAATCAAAGAATAAATCACTACCTAAAACAGTATTTCACAAACCCTTTGGGTTTCATGTCTCCCGCTCTATTCATACATAATATTGCAGTTCATATTGTCAGAGCAGCCCCTCTTTCTTTCCAGTACAGTTTTTTTCTCTTCCCAGTCACTCACTTGGGGTTCTTTCACTTTCGTCTTCACAATGGCCAACTGTCTCATACAGATCAGGTACACTCAGCCTTAACTGAACAGATTTTGAAGCTGGTTCAGCAGTATAGACAGGCTGCATAGTAAGGAATCAACCTTGCCCAAAGAGAAGGCTGGCCTTTGTCATGGGCTTCTGGGAGGCAATTCTCTAAGCTCATGGAATATAACACCAAATACAGGCCTGTCTGTCTGGGGTCTATGGTCATGTAGTATAGTGTGATGAGGTGACTTAGACTTCAGGTTTTGGGCCATGTGGTATCAGCTCAGCGTCAGGAAGGGCTGGAGACTGAGGTCAACCATGAGGTCAGTCAACTCTGCCTAGATGACGGAGCCCGAATAAAAACTCCAGACACCAAGACTCAATGGGCGGCCGGGGTTGGCAGTACTCCATGCACATGATCATACATTGATGCCAAGAAAGTGGTGCTTCCCATGACTCCACATGGAGAAGACCACTGGAAGCCTCACATTTGGAACTCTCCTGGACTCTGGCCCTTGTGCTTTTTCCCTTGGCTGATTTTATTCTGTATCCTCTCACTGTAATAAACCATAACCATGAGTATAATGGTTTTCAGAACATCCTGTGAGACTTTCTAGTGAATTGCTGATGCTAAGAGAGACCTTGAAAAAAGTGTTTAATCACTCAGTAGTGTCTCCATGGACTGTAACCCACCAGGTTCCTCTGTCCATGGAATTCTCCAGGCAAGAATACTGGAATGGGAAGCCATTCCCTTCCCAACCCAGGGATCTAGAGGATCTTCCCGACCCAGGGATCAAACCTGGGTCTCCTGCATTGCAGGTGGATCCTTTACCATCTGAGCCGCCAGGGAGACTGTGGGTGTTCATAAACTTCCAACTAGTGTTGGAGGTGAGAATAGTTTTGGGAGCTGTTCCTCTAACATTGCAGAGACCACTGGGAAAATTCCTATGGAGGGGCAGCCAGGTTCTGTGTTCATCTCTAACAAACTGAAAACCCACATCCTTGGATCATTCCCTGTCATGAATAGGTAAGCCTCAAAGCCTAAAATTATTATTTTGTGTCCACTTGCAAGACTTCCTGGGGCTAGGGTCTCCATGATCTACACTCTCTGAGTCTGTATGCACAGAGGACTCCCTCCCTCCCATCCCTCCCACCATCCTCGGATCTGCATTCACAACATGGGTGGGGTCCTGCCTCTGGGGCATCTAGGACTTCTAAGTCTGGCATCAGTTATCACAGAGGTGGCAGACTGAGGGAGATTAGAAGGGGTATCAACTGGAAGACCGAACCTGGGAAACCACCACCTGCGTCCGTGTGTCTCATCTGCCTGGAAAATGTCAGACACCATTCCACGGAGCCTGATCCTCCACTCAAGGGAGGAAATTATACAGACAGAAGAAGAGAAAAGAGGAGCCAGAGGAATGCTGGGGAAGCCAGAGGTCAGTAAGAGTGCCATCCAGGACAACCTCTGAATTCTCAGGAATCACACCCATTGGGATGTCTTCCCCAGGCTCGCTGGGTTCTCCTGCAGAGAAACAAAACCCTTTTCAAGGTTGTGCTGCTATCGGCAGTGGCTTGGTGTCCAGATAATAGAAGAGCAAAGAGATACATTCTCGTGTCAAGGCTCACAGGGAAGATACAGGAAGGAAAATGTCAGCATTTGGATATCAATGGAAATGGAAAATCTCAAAAAAAAAAAAAATCAAGAAAGAAAATGTACTTTGGTGCTAACAGGGCTGGAGTGAGCTGAGGCTAGCTGAATGCTATATTGCATCTCAGCTGGCCACAGTATCTCTCTTTGTTAACCTTGAATTCCAGCCATTTGCCCCAAGAATGGGGAATCAAATGAGGAAACAAACTGGACCACATATGCTTAAAATGAAGAGGTTTCAGGGCTGTATCAGTCACTTAAGCCTAATATTTGGATTTCCTTTAAATTGCATTGTCAAAAAAAAAAAAAATAAAAAAAAAAAAAAAAAAAAAAATAAATTGCATTGTCGTCAACGGCTGTTCAGGCTGAGTTGCTTAGACAGTAAATTCTGGTTCTAGCTGCCATTTCACATTATGCTAATGTATGTGAGAAGCTGTCTCCCTGGATACCGTAGCAAATTGCCAGCTGAATCATAGAAATGCTGTCAACTTTGTTTTTTTTTTTTTTAAGTTTTCCATTTTTGCTTTGCCATTGTGTGCAGCCAAGAGAAACCAGGAGGTGGGGGGTGGGGAGTGGTGGAGGAGTTGGAAATATAATTTATATGTATGCATATATATATTTAAGCTTCCATTGGATTGGCTTTGCCTATTTGAGAAAAAAAAAATGTAGCTTTCTGCTTTGTTTCTAAAGCAACCCACATGCGTGCCTCCATTTTATTTTAAGTCATTTCATGGCCCAAGTGTCTATGTCAATTTCAGGGAATCAGCCTTGAGGGCCAGCAGAGGGAGCAAGAGAGCACCAAACCTGATTTTCTATAGATTCCAATCAGAGCCTGAACAAGTGGACATTTGCTGAACCCAAAAAGAAACGTGCAACTCAAAAGGATTCACCAGGTGAGGCTACTTCTTTTTTTTTTTTTTTTTTTTTTGAGGCTACTTCTTAAAAGACGCCTCAAGGTCCCTGGTGTGGTACAAATAACCTGGGCTTGCAATATGAGTGCATTCGTGTTCAGTCGTGTCTGACCCTGTGACCCCGTGGACTGCAGTTCGCCAGGCTCCTCTGTCCGTGGAATTCTCCAGGCAAGAATGCTGAAGTGGGTTACCATTTCCTCCTCCAGGGGAATCTTCCCAACCCAGAGATGGAATACACTTCTCCTGCATTGTAGGCAGATTCTTTACCTTCTGAGCCACCAGCAAACAGGTTCTAATTTTACCTTCTCTCCTTGAAGACCCTCCAGAAACAGTTCCTTTGTCTGAAAATTAGGAGTAGGAACTGAAAAACCTCTAAGGTCCTTTTCACCCTAACACTCTCAAGTGTCTAAGCCATTTTTCTGGCCTGAGCTACCTTGGTGGCCATGGATAATGACTCCCCAAAATTTCTTATTTTCTTGGAGTTGGGGGGCTGGACCTGACAACCTAGTAAGATTCTTCCAGGTCTAAGAGATAAGATTCCACGATGCTTGCAATACAAAATCGTAATTTCTCCTATTACCAGACAGTAGAAGAGACTGATACACGCAAGGTTGAAAGATGGCAGCAACAGAGATGGAATGGTGGCTGCCGGGGGCTGAGGCAGGGAAAATAGGGAGGTTTTTTTTTTTGTTTTTTTTAATTTTATTTTATTAGTTGGAGGCCAATTACTTCACAACATTTCAGTGGGTTTTGTCATACATTGACACGAATCAGCCATAGAGTTACACGTATTCCCCATCCCGATCCCCCCTCCCACCTCCCTCTCCACCCGACTCCTCTGGGTCCTCCCAATGCACCAGGCCCGAGCACTCGTCTCATGCATCCCACCTGGGCTGGTGATCTGTTTCACCACAGATAATATACATGCTGTTCTTTTGAAACATCCCACCCTCACCTTCTCCCACAGAGTTCAAAAGTCTGTTCTGTACTTCTGTGTCTCTTTTTCTGTTTTGCATATAGGGTTATCGTTACCATCTTTATAAATTCCATATATATGTGTTAGTATGCTGTAATGTTCTTTATCTTTCTGGCTTACTTCACTCTGTATAATGGGCTCCAGTTTCATCCATCTCATTAGAACTGATTCAAATGAATTCTTTTTAATGGCTGAGTAATATTCCATGGTGTATATGTACCACAGCTTCCTTATCCATTCGTCTGCTGATGGGCATCTAGGCTGCTTCCATGTCCTGGCTATTATAAACAGTGCTTCGATGAACATTGGGGTGCACGTGTCTCTTTCAGATCTGGTTTCTTTAGTGTGCATGCCCAGAAGTGATATTGCTGGGTCATATGGCAGTTCTATTTCCAGTTTTTTAAGAAATCTCCACACTGTTTTCCATAGTGGCTGTACTAGTTTGCATTCCCACCAACAGTGTAAGAGGGTTCCCTTTTCTCCACACCCTCTCCAGCATTTATTGCTTGTAGACTTTTGGATAGCAGTCATCCTGACTGGCGTGAGATGGTACCTCATTGTGGTTTTGATTTGCATTTCTCTAATAATGAGTGATGTTGAGCATCTTTTAATGTGTAAAAGATGCACAAACACAATAGGGAGGTATTAAAGACAGCAAAGTTTCAATTACACAAGTGAATATATCCTAGAGATCTACCGTACAGCACAGCTCCTACAGTTAACAGTAATGTACTATAATAAATAACCAACAAAGAGCTACTGTATAGCACAGGAAACTATACTTAATATCTTATAATAACCTATAATGGAAAAGAATGCAAAAAAGAATATATATATACACACGCAAAACTGAATCACTTTGCTTTACACCTGAAACTAACACAACTTTGTTAATCAACTATACTTCAATAAAAAAATTTCTAAAATCAAATGACAAAAAATGTATACTTACAAACGTGGTAAGAGACCACTTATACCAAGTGCCTTTATCAGAAGAAGATGATGATGATGATGATAAATAAGAAGGCGGGAAGAAACTGTTAGAGATGATGGATAGGTTTATGGCATGAATCATGGTAACAGTTTCACAGGTGTAAGCTGTGCTGTGCTGAGTCACTCAGTCGCGGCTGACTCTTTGTGACCCCATGGAGTGTAGCCCATGGAGTTCATGTAGGAGGGTAGGCTCCTCTGTCCATGGGGATTCTCCAGGCAAGAACAGTGGAGTGGGTTGCCATGCCCTCCTCCAGGGGATCTTCCCAACTCAGGGATCGAGCCCAGGTCTCCTGCATTGCAGGTGGATTCTTTACTGTCTGAGCCACCAGGGGACCCCAAGAATACTGGAGTGGGGAGTCTATCCCTTCTCCAAGGGAACTTCCCACCCCAGGAACTGAACTGGGGTCTCCTGCGTTGTGGGAGGATTCTTTACCAGCTGAGCTACCATGGAAGCCCTTCATAGTGTATACTTATCTCCAAATCCCTCAAATTGTAAGCATCAAAAATATACAGCTTTTTGCATGTCTATCATAACTCAATAAAGTGACTTTTAAAGAAAGAAAACAACAACCAAAAACACAGCTGTGACAGGTGGAGCACATGGTCCCTGTCTCTCCCACATTTTCACTTTGGGAACTCCAGCGCTGGACTCCACTTTCCCATCCCCTGGTCCTTGTTCCATCCCCTGGAATCGTGATAAGGGTGGAAACAGATAACTGAGGGCCTGGAGCACAGCAGGTGCTCTGACTCTGGGAGATGATGATCATGGTTACTCATCACTGCTCTCAACTACTTGCTGAGTTTAGATTTCCCACCCTCATGTCTGGTTAGCCTTGGACCACAGATGATTGACAGTGACTGTTCTTGAGCCCCTCCTCTACATCCACAATTTCTGTGCCTGCTCTGTCCCATTCCCCACTATCCAAAAGTTCCACCCATAGTCCAAGGCTCTCTTTTCTTGCAGACAAAGATTCTAACTCCGACCCCTGCTTCATCCTAGTCATCCAAGAGCATTAGTCATTCAGTCATCTCCTACTCTTTGTGACCACATGGGCTATAGCGCACCAGGCTCTTCTGTCCATGGAATTCTCCAGGTAAGAATCCTGGAGTGGGCAGCCATTTCCTTCTCCAGGGGATCTTCCCAATCCAGGGATGGAACCCAGATCTCCAGCATTGCAGGCAGATTCTTTACCATCTGAGCCACCAGGGAAGCCAGCTTTAGCTTAGAATTTGATCATTTCAAGGGTAGCCCAGGGGAATGCCTCTACAACATAAAGGCAAGGAGGAGGAGGAGACCACATCCACTCCCTCCCCCTCACAAACTGGCATGCAAATTGTATTTCAAAAACTCTGTACCCCAAACAAAACAATTATGCAGAAATCAGGCTGCACTCTACCAGTTTTTGACTGCAAGGAATGTGTTCATTAAGTTTGGGTTCCTTTTTAATTATAGAATTAAATTCTCAATTCTTTTCAATGACTAAGGCTGAACTTGGATTACCACTTACATTATGACAAATGATCTTCTTTTCAATTTAATAAATCTTAAAGCTTTCTTACCAGAAAGTCTATATTATCTTTCATTAAACATTTTAAGCCTCATCTCTATAGAATTTCACCCTGGAGAAGGCAATGGCTACCCACTCCAGTATTCTTGCCTGGAGAATCCCATGGAGAGGGGAACCTGGCAGGCTACAGTTCATGGGGTCACAGAGTTGGACACAACTGAGTGATTAAGCATGCTATAGCATTTCTGTAATTTTTTAATGAAAACACTCCCAAGAATGAAGACATACCTCTCGGGATACCCCAAAGTGGGCAGAGTAAGTGTAGGATTTCTCTGAGGTCTCATGGTTTTATCTAAACATATACAGGATTGCTTTCTGAATTTTGCACTCTACTTTATATCGTGTTTATTCATTTGAAAATAATGTTTTGTTTTGGTGGTTCTGAGTCTTTGCTGCTGTGTGGGCTTTCTGTCATTGCGGTAAGCGGGCGCTACTCTCTACTTGCAATGCATGGGCTGCTCATGTGGTCGTTTCCCCTGTTGCAGAGCTCAGCCTCTAGGGCATGTAGGCTCCGTAATTGCAGCTCAAGGGCTCTAGAGCACGGGCTTAGTGGCTCAAGGCACGTGGGATCTTTCCAGACCAAGGATGAAACCTGCGTCGCCTGTACTGGCAGGTGGATTCTTTACCATTGAGCCGCCAGGGAACCCCCCCAAATAAAGTTTTTTTTAATGACTTATCACCTACTTAACTCTTAATTCCAAATCTTCAAGTGAAAGGGACCCTTCTGCATGAGACAACACTTTTATTCCACCATACTGCAGGTGGCACCTGGGCTTCCCTGGGCCGCATAAATGATACGACTGGTTAGGGATCCAATGCTGCCCTTTTAAGGGGGAAGGATTTTGTTCATGAAACCAAAAGGTTTGAAAACCACTGTTTCTGGTCTCTGCTTTTCAGCCTTTTTCTTTCCTGTGACCCAACTCTTCAACAATCCCAAAGTCTTAGCAAAATCAACAACAAGCAAGGTACCCCAGTTTCTTCGAGGCTGGGTCTGACCTGGCACTAAGTAGCTTCTCACACACCCCCGCTCTTCTTCCAGGATGAAGAGGACTCAGCCACAGTACCCCAGCCCTGCCTCTGGGGCCCGGATCTCACTGGCAAGAGACCCTGCTAGGAGCAGAGAAAAATGAAAAAGACACAGGCAGAGGCTGACATTATGCTCCTGAAATCACAAGCAAAGTCAGCCTTCGTATATGAAACCCTCTCCGCCGGTTGACCCCACAGTTACTTCTCCACTTCAGTGGTAGCTTTTCTAGAGACAGTGGATGGGAACACATGAAGTTTCCCTGATGTCTATTGGGTAGAGTCAGTGATTTGAAATACTCATGGAATATAAATAATTTTTCATACTGTGAAGCAAAAAAGTGTGCGAAAGGTGTATGTCAAGGCTGTATACTGTCACCCTGCTTATTTAACTTCTATGCAGAATATATCATGCGAAGTGCAGGGCTGGCTGAAATCGCAAGTGAAATCAAGATTGCCAGGAGAAATATCAACAACCTCAGATATGCAGATGATACCACTCTAATGGCATGAAGTGAAGAGGAACTAAAGTACCTCTTGATGAGGGTGAAAGAGGAAGAGTGAAAAAGCTGGCTTAAAACTCAGCATTCAAAAAACTAAGATCATGGTTTCCACTCCCATCACTTCATAGCAAATAGAAGGGGAAGAAGTGAAAGCAGCGACAGATTTTATTTTCTTGGGCTCCAAAATCACTGTGAATGGTGACTGTAACCAAGAAATTAAAAGGTGCTTGCTCCTTGGTAGGAAAGCTATCACAAACCTAGAAAGCATATTAAAAAACAGAGACATCACTTTGCTGACAAAGGTCTATATAGTCAAAGATGGTTTTTCCAGCGGTCATGTAGGAATGTGAGAACTAGACCAGAAAGAGGGCTGAGTGCTGAAGAATTGATGCTTTAGAACTGTGGTGCTGGAGAAGGCTCTTGAGTGTCCCTTGGACAGCAAGGAGATCAAACCAGTCCATCCTAAAAGAAACCAACACTGAATATTCATTGGAAGGACTGATGCTGAAGCTAAAGCTCCAATACTTTGGTCACCTGATGTGAAGAGGCGACTCATTGGATAAGACCTTGGTTGAAGGCAAAAGTAGAAGAGGGCAGCAGAGAATGAGATGGTTGGATGGCATCACCAACTCAATGGACATGAGTCTGAGCAAATTCCAGGAGATAGCGAAGGACAGTGAAGCCTGTTGTGCTGCACTCCATAGGGTTGCAAGGAGTCAGACATGATATAATGACTAAACACCAACAACAATGGAGAAAGACTGCCCCTTGATTCATGTATTTTATAAGTCCAGATTTTGACTTTTCAGCTGCTGTTAAAATTGGGTCACCTTTATTTAGATACTGGAATCTAAGCACTGTGAAAATTAGGACTCGGTTCTCTCAATCATCCCTTTTGAATTCTACTTACAATAAGCAAGCTTCTAATTTCAAGTGAGAAAGAGAGCAGTGAAGAAGTCGAGGGGAGTGGAGCCATCTCTCGCAGGAAGCTCAAGTCAGCACTGGTGGGCACTTGGCCTCATGGGCATCACCTGTTAGGGTTCACCTCTGCACGCTCCTTCCCCACCCCCATTTCCTCTCCACTTTGCCTGAAATGCCCAAGCTCCCATGCTCAGATGCCACTCACACAAGAGAGGTCACTGCCCTCTTAAGAAAGAAAGCACTGCTACCTGTTTTTTTTTAACTGACTTGCTTGGTTTTTTGTCATTGAGTTGCATGAGTCCTTCAGATTTTTTGGATATTAACACTTTATCAGATGTATCATTTCTCCCATTTGGTTGTTTACTTTTCATTTTTCTAATGGTTTCCCTTTGCTGCACAGAAGCATTTTAGCTTAGTATATTCCCCCTCACTCACTTTTGTTTTTGTTTCACTTGCCTGAGACAGATCTATAAAGACATCATTAAGAACAGTGTGTGGATCACAACAAACTGTGGAAAATTCTTCAAGAGACTGGGATACCAGATCACTTTACCTGCTCCTGAGAAATCTGTATGCAGGTCAAGAAGCAACAGTTAGAACTGGACATGGTACAACAGACTGGTTCCAGATAGGAAAAGGAGTACGTCAAGGCTGTATATTGTCACCCTACTTATTTAACTTACATGCAGAGTACATCATGAGAAACGCTGGACTGGAGGAAGCACAAGCTGGAATCAAGATTGCCGGGAGAAATATCAATAACCTCAGATATGCAGATGACACCACCCTTATGGCAGAAAGCAAAGAAAAACTAAAGAGCCTCTTGATGAAAGTTAAAGAGAAGAGTGAAAAAGTTGGCTTAAAACTCAACGTTCAGAAAATTAAGGTTATGGCATCCAGTTCCATCACTTCATGGCAAATAGATGGGAAAACAATGAAAACAGTGACAGACTTTATTTTGGGGGGCTCCAAAATCACTGCAGATGGTGATTGCAGCCATGAAATTAAAAGACGCTTACTCCTTGGAAGGAAAGTTATGACCAATCTAGACAGCTATTAAAAAGCAGAGACATTACTTTGTCAACAAAGGTCTGTCTAGTCAAAGCTATGGTTTTTCCAGTAGTTATGTATGGATGTGAGAGTTGGACTATAAAGAAAACTGAGCACTGAAGAATTAACGCTTTTGAACTGTGGTGTTGGAGAAGACTCTTGAGAGTCCCTTGGACTGCAAGGAGATCCAACCACTCCATCCTAAAGGAGATCAGTCCTGAGTGTTCATTGGAAGGACTGATGCTGAAGGTGAAATTCCAGTACTTTGGCCACCTCATGCGAAGAACTGACTCACTAGAAAAGACCCTGATACTGAGAACGATTGAAGGCAGGAGGAGAAGGGGACGACAAAGGATGAGATGGTTGGATGGCATCACCGACTTGATGGATGTGAGACTGAGCAAACTCCAGAAGCTACTGATGGACAGTGAAGCCTGGCGTGCTGCGGTCCATGGGGTCGCAGAGTGGGACATGACTGAGCAACTGAACTGAACTGAAGACCAATGTCAAATATACTAGTGTGTGTGTGTGTGTGTGTGTGTGTACACACACATGCACATACATATATGTGTGTCTATGTATGTGCACACACAATGGAGTATTACTCAGCCATGAAAAGAATGAAATCTTGCCATTTGCAGCAACAGGGATGCACTTGGAGGGTATTGTGCTAAATGAAATGTTAGATTTACCACATGATTTCACTCATATGAAACATTTTAAAATGAACAGAAACAAACATGTAGATACAGAGAACATAATAGCGGTTATCAGAGAGGAAGGGGTGGTGGGGGAAGGAACATGGGTCAAGGGGACCAGCTAAACAGTGACAAATGGAAAATAAATTTTTGGTCGTGAGCACATTGTAGGTATACAGATATAGAAATACAATGTACACAAGAAACTTACATAACGTTATAAATCAATGTTGCCTCAATAAAAATAAGCAAAGTCAAAAAATACAACAAGATAATTATCCTTCCTCCCCATCAGGAATGTTCTTTTCTACTTTACTAGTAGAGTCCAGATGAGCCCCACTTTTGGAACCATTTTGAAAAGCAAAAAGTCAAACTCACCAATAAGCAAAAAGTTGGAAGGCAGAAAAGAATAAGGAGACAGGGTGATGGAAGTCCTTTTCCCAAGAGGCTTCTGTCTTTGCCTGGGACCCAAGTGCAGGCTTTAGTAAGACCCAAGTACTCCGTTTGTGGTGGGATTATAGGTCCCTAGTCTCAGGAGCTACTACTCATTATAAAAGCATTCAAAACTGAAGGGAAATGTATATCTGAAATGAAAAATAGTATAGAAAAATAGGAGCTCAACTTAATACATGTGTAAGTTAATGCATTTTCTAGAGCACAGCTATTGTGTAAAACAAGATACACCTACTACAGAGGATTAGAAAGAGCAGAAGCCTGAAGCTGGTGAGGCTGCTGACTTAAGATCCAACATCCCAGGGAGGAGGGAAGCACCTAGAACTGTAGGGACCTAGCAGGGTATGGAGAACATACTCAAAAGGACTTGACTGAAGGGAGTCTTAGGAAGGGCATTAACAGTTCTATGCAGAATTTAAGGGACAGTGAAGCACTGAGGGACTGGCAGTGAGGGGGACGCTATCACTGCCCCTGATGGGCAAGAGGAGGGAACTGTGAGGCTGGGAAGAGCCAGAGCAGCAGAAAAGGGCTCCCTGGCAGGACCCGCGCCTAGAAGAATCCAACAGCACTGCGCTGGAGGATGCAGAAGGTGGGGTGCAGTGTCGGTGGAGACCACCCCCTCTTTCCTCTGGCCTCCTCCATTTTTGGCCATGCTTCCCATTGGCCAAACCCAGATGGAAAGCTGAGAGTTAGTGAGTGGAGGTAATGCAGCCCATCAAGGTCAGCCTCCCAGGGCCTGGAGAATAAAGTTGGGCAGGTGGACACAACCAGCAAAGAGCCCTAGACGGAGGGTCAGGACGCTAGGTTCCATCTGTACCACTACTGACTCTGGACACCCTTTAACGTGGTCAGACTTCCAGGAAAGAGACCGAACTAAACAGTCTCCATGGTCTCTCAGTTTTTACATCCTGCATCTCTAATCCAAAAATTATACAGATGCAAAAGCTAAACAGCTCCAGGAGACGTGTAGACTTAGTAGATAACACATGAGCAACTAAGATGATCACAAAGCTTTAAACCTCTATCTTCAATCTATGGAACAGTCTACTTTCTACCTCCAAGGTCCAGATAGAGATCAAGTCCACGGGAACAGAAACACAGGCCCAAGGAATTCTCATCTCAATTCTCCACTTTACTGCTAGAGCTACTCTCACATCTTGACCGATTCTCCTTTGGATTATTGAAAAGATCACAGTTTCACAAAGCTGCCGTGTTCCTTTTGAGAACAGCAAACATGTTCAATATTAGAAGATGAAGCAGTTTGGGTTTCAGAGCTGCTATGCAGGAGAGAGGGCTCAGACACCCAGATGGGGAAGGAGATGGAAGTCCAGACTTCACATGGAAGTGCAGGCCAGCCGCTCCCACTGCAAAAGTCCCCATTCCTCAGCATCTTTCCCATCCTGACCTAGTGCCTGCCCCCAGGGCAGCCCAGCAGGGAGAGGGGCCTACAGACCAACAGGCTCACAGTGGAGCCCTCTTTTCGTCTCACCAGCTGCCTCTCATCAAGTCAGTTCTCTAGCTTAACAAAATCTGTCTCTTGTTATCTCACAGCAGCTTGAAAAAGAACACTAATAAAGAAGAGCATCCCATTTCTTAAGCCTTAAGCAAATAGAAACCGTGGAGAAATGTGTTTCTCCTAAGCGAAAAGTAAAAGAACTCAATGATAAAGAGAAGCATCAAGTTGATTGAAATTTCAAAGAGAAGTGACTTCCCTTGACCCCTGGGAGCAGTCAACTGTGCTGCCCCTCATGTGAGTTCCGGGGTGCAGCCGCTGACATCCTCAGGTGAAAAACCCAGAGGGAAGCAGCCTGAGAAAAAAAATGTCACTTTAAGGTCAATCTACTAATAAGTTAAAGAAATGAGGGTGTATTAACCTTGGCTGTGGGTTGGGACTCACTGTAACAAACAGTTAATTACAATTTGGGGTCGATAAATTAAATTAGACCTGGGGTAATAAATGCTCTAATTTTGTTTTATAAGTATGCTCTGGAGTTATTACTGTCATTATTTTACTTAATAATTATGGTTTCATGAGTTAATAATTTTTACTTATACAGGAATCTTGCAGGCTAAGTAGTTACCTGGGAACTCTACATCATGCACCTAGTAGGTCCTGTCAATAAATGTTCATTGAAATGTCTCCAGCTGTAGAACTTCAGGAGCCATGAGAACGTTGCACTTGCTTCACCCTCTCACGCTACCCTCATCCTGTCCAGTAACATTCTGCATCCCAGCCCATTCCCAGCTACACAGATCGTGTGTTTCCCTGAACATCTGTCCACATGCACTGGCCAGACCACTTTGTCATTTTTCTTAAGTCTTAATTGCATCTATTACAATACTGCTTCTATTTTATAAGTCTTAATTGCATCTATTACAATACTACTTCTATTTTATGTTTTGATTCTTTGGCAGCGAGGTATGAAGGATCTTTGTTCCCTGAGCAGGGATCAAACCCACACTCCCTGCATCGCATGACGAAGTCTTAACCACTGGACCACCAGGGAAGTTCCTGCCGGCTATATTTGCTGCAAATAGAGGAAAACAAAAGAATGGGAAAGACTAGAGATCTCTTCAAGAAAATTAGAGATACCAAGGGAACATTTCATGCAAAGATGGGCCAATAAAGGACAGAAATGGAATGGACCTAACAGAGGCAGACAATATTAAGAAGAGGTGGCAAGAATACACAGAGGAACTGTACAAAAGGGATCTTCATGACCCAGATAATCATGATGGTGTGATCACTCACCTAGAGCCAGACATCCTAGAATGTGAAGTCAAGTGGGCCTTAGGAAGCATCACTATGAACAAAGCCAGTGGAGGTGATGGAATTCCAGTTGAGCTATTTCAAATCCTAAAAGATGATGCTGTGAAAGTGCTGCACTCAATATGCCAGCAAATTTGGAAAACTCAGCAGTGGCCCCAGGACTGGAAAAGGTCAATTTTCATTACAATCCTGAAGAAAGGCAATGACAAAAATGCTCAAACTACTGCACAATTGCACTCATCTCACCTGCTAGTAAAGTAAAGCTCAAAATTCTCCAAGCCAGGCTTCAACAATACGTGAACTGTGAACTTCCAGATGTTCAAGCTGGATTTAGAAAAGGCAGAGAAACCAGAGATCAAATTTTCAACATCCACTGGATCATAAAAAAAAGCAAGAGAGTTCCAGAAAAACATCTATTTCTGTTTTCTTGACTATGCCAAAGCCTTTGACTGTGTGGATCACAATAAACTGTGGAAAATTCTTCAAGAGATGGGAATACCAGACCACCTGACCTGCCTCTTGAGAAATCTGTATGCAGGTCAGGAAACAACAGTTAGAACTGGACATGGAACAACAGACTGGTTCCAAATAGGAAAAGGAGTACGTCCAGGCTGTATATTGTCACCCTGCTTATTTAACTTATATGCAGAGTACATCATGAGAAACGCTGGGCTGGAGGAAGCACAAGCTGGAATCAAGATTGCCGGGAGAAATATCAATAACCTCAGATATGCAGCTGACACCACCCTTATGGCAGAAAGTGAAGAACTAAAGAGCCTCTTGATGAAAGTTAAAGAGGAGAGTGAAAAAGTTGGCTTAAAATTCAGCATTCAGGAAACTAAGGTCATGGCATCCGGTCCCATCACTCCATGGCAAATAGATGGGGAAACAGCAGAAACAGTGGCTGACTTTACTTTTGGGGGCTCCTAAATCACTGCAGATGGTGACTGCAGCCATGAAATTAAAAGATGCTTACTCTTTTGCAGGGAAGTTTGACCAGCCTAGACAGCATATTAAAAAGCAGAGACATTACTTTGTCAACAAAGGTCTGTCTGGTCAAGGCTATGGTTTTTCCAGTAGTCACATTTGGATGCGAGAGTTGGACTATAAAGAAACCTGAGCACCGAAGAATTGATGCTTTTGAACTGTGGTGTTGGAGAAGACTCTTGAGAGTCCCCTGGACTGCAAGGAGATCCAACCAGTCCATCCTAAAGGAGATCAGTCCTGAGTGTTCATTGGAAGGACTGATGCTGACGCTGAAACTCCAATACTTTGACCACCTGACGGGAAGAGCTGACTCATTTGAAAAGACCCTGATGCTGGGAAAGATTGAGGGCAGGAGAAGAAGGGGACAACAGAGGATAAGATGGTTGGATGGCATCACCGACTCTGTGGACATGAGTTTGGGTAAACGCCAGGAATAGGTGACAGACAGGAAGGCCTGGCGTGCTGCAATCCATGGGGTCACAAAGAGTCGGACACAACTGAGCAACTAAACTGAACTGAACTGAACTCTGATTCCTGTGTTTGTTTGTTTTTGTCTCTGGCATAGAATTTTCTGGCAAAGACAGTGCTCCCTCCTTGGGGATGGAGGGAGTCTCATCCCACTTAGACTAAGAGTCTCTTACCCATCACTGTATCTTCAGGGCCGAACTCGGCAGCATGGCCAGCAGAAGATACCTAAGGGAACCTGTTAAAGCTGACCCTTTAGGGAAATACCAAAAGTAAAGGTCTGTGAAGGTAGATCTTCCTTTCCCATGAACTGGAGTTTGGAGAAATGTCCCCCATAAATGGAGATCGTAGTGAGATTAGACCCACTGGGTCCTGTCCTGTGGGAAAAAGGTTTGTTGGAAACCCTGAGGTTCGCTGGTCACGGCTCCACTTGATGAAGACGGTTAAAGCACTGTAAGAGGCGTAAGAGACACAGGTTCGATCCCTGGGTTGGGAAGATCCCCTGGAGAGGGCATGGCAACCCACTCTGGTACTCTTGCCTGGAGAATCGCATGGACAGAGGAGCCCAGCGCGCTACAGTCCATAGGGTTGCAAGGAGTCAAACATGACTGAAGCAACTTAGCACACACACACTCAAAGGATTAGGATGAAGAGCCAATAAATTAATGCAGGAGTGCTGTAACAGTGGCCTGAACCTCTACTAATCTGCCTAACAGACGGGACTCAGGTGCAAGAGAAGAAGCAAGCAGGCCATAAAACTGTCCTCAAAGAAGGCAGGAGCCTGGGTCAGAGATACCGGGAATAACAAACAAAGAGACAGCATGCCCAGTTACAGTCAAATTTCAGATGAACAGTAAGTTTAGCATCAAGATGTCTTGGACACTGTAGGGGACATACTTAGACTAAAAACACATTTGTTGTTTATCCAAAACTCAGATGTAACCGAGCGTCCTGCATGTAACCTGGCAGCCTTAGCCTGGGCAGTGGGCGGTGATAAGGACCAGGAAGGCTGGCCCCGTAGGTTCGCTGTGCTCCTATTTCACACGGATGATGTACTGGGTTCCAGCAGAAGGCTGAGGTGGTGGTAGCCAGGCCCCTCCACCTGAGGCCTGGGAGTGGTTCCACGGGACCCTCAGACCTCTGAAGCACCTTCCAAACTCAGATTTCTTCTCCAATTATTCCACCACCCTGTGCCCTTATTCAAATCAGAATTCCTCCCTTGCTTGAGTGCTTCTGAACTCAACATTCACATTTCCTAGGACACAGTTTGCTCCTCCCAGGAGCATTCCCAGAACTGCACACGTGGGCACCCCTGCTGGTGAGGTGACCCCTGAAGGAGTGCCAGCTCTCAAGTCAGCAACAGCTGGGTTCAAACCCTGGGCACACCATTCACTGGCCGTGTGGTTCATCCAGTCCACCACTTGACCCCTCCAACCAGCTGTCTCTGGTGACCTGCATCACTTAATATTACTTAACTTACTTTTAATTCCTAAGCACACAGGCTATACTATAACATGTTTTATATATTTAGCCAGATTGTTTTTAAATCCTTTTATTTGAGTTATTCTCGTCTCTCCATATAGGCTAAAAGCTCCTGGAGAATGGACACCACCCCCAGATAGCCTTCTGTGGTCCCCACAACACTGTGCCTGATAAATTGGACCTGAAAGATACTTGCTGAAATCATGAATGAAAAACTCACCACTTCCATCAATGTAAGGAAAGGGGTCACTCACCTATAAGTATTTTTCAATTCCATTTTACTCAGGGAATAATAAATATTTGATGATATGATTTGAGTTGAACTAAAATAAGCATGGCTCCAGTAGAATGAGCATCAACAAAAACAGACAGAAGTTGCTGCCATTCTTTCACTGGTATCTAGGACCTGCAAGAATCTGATTCTTACTCAGAATCAACCCCTTCAGAAACATATTTGAATAAACTGTAGGCTGGGCTAAACCAAAGCTAGATGGACACTAGTTGAGTTGATAGAAATCTCCAGAAGTTACAGGTTTAATCAGATTTCAGGGAAAAAAAAAAAAAAAAACCCTAAAACATCATTTCCCAAAATGTATTATTTCCATCTCTACCTACTAACCCTTTTCCAGTCTGATGGTGGTTCTGGAATGACATCAAAATGGTGCTTGTTTACATAATGGAACTGGATTTACATCTAATTCCACGTGACATTTCAGTCATGCGCCATAATGAAATTCATTGGACACAGTGAATATGGATCTGGGGAAGGTGTGGAAGCAGATCGGCTCATAGCATACTGATTCTCTTGCCTCTATTTCAGCTGGCAAATCTAGACACTCCCAAACAATGCAGAGCTCTGTCGGGGCACTGGCTGATGAGCTCAGTGTGGCTGCATCTGAGCTTGGGAACAAGTGAAAACATATGTACATTATTTGCAGAAATGAGAGTATTTGCAGAAGAAGATGCTCAGAAGGCAAGGGGAAGAGTTCTGAGACCTCAGTGATTCTTCTCCATGCTGTAAACTCAATAGGCTCTCAGAGCCTTTTTTGTTGTGTTTTCCTATTTTATAAAATGTACTCGAAAGTTCAGCCCTTGGTAGCAATCATGTAACACCCAGGTCTCTGAGTGAAATTACCAGCAAGCATAACAAAGAACAGACCCCTTTCCACAAAGTCCTTTGTTCGTCCTCATCCAGAAGGACCGTGGGCTCTGCCTCTGGCTTTTCTGTGCACCTCTCGCCATCAGGAGGCACAGGTGGCGGCCACACCAGAAAACCTGACTCCTTGATCCCTCCACGTGATGCTTTTCTCTGCTTTCCTTCCACGTGTCCATTTATCCCTTCTCTGTGCCCTTTGCCAACTCCTTCTTCCCCCAAGCGCAAGCCCTGTGCACTTCGCATGATTCCAGGTATCACGCTCCTCTTTCATTTAGGAAACAAAATCCTATCTTATGACTTTATGATCACCTCTATTCCATGACTCTCAAGTCTGGATTCTTCCCTCAGTTTCTCAACTACACTGCAGTTCACGTGTCCACAAGCATCTCCAAGTAGCCATGTCATCATCACAAACACTACCTCCCCCAAAACAGAAACCACAATCACCATTCTTCTTGTGCCAACGGCCTGACTAGGTTCGGTCACCCAACCTGAAACCTGAAGTCATGGATCTGTTCATTCAACAACGTATCTATGTATCTTTTACTTGCCATATACCTACCAGTTAATCATAACGAAAACTTTAACCCATATTATTCCTACTCAAAAAACTATCTTCCTTCCTCTCCACGTGTGAGAAATACCTTCATGACTTGATTTTAGTCCTAAATAATCTCTCTCCTCCCTGAATGTCTGAAGCACTTACTGACTATATTATCATTTATGCACTTAAAAAAAAAATACCTTGAACTTTTAATTGTTTCCTGCAGACATATTATACAACGCAAAGTATTCTATGAGTTTCTGGATGATAAGAACTGTGTTTGTGACATTTTCTTAAAAGGATCTGTTTATCTTAACATATAAGTCAATGAGCTGATCTTTATAAAAGGCTTATTTTAAAAAAAAAAAAAGCTTATTTCAGGACCTGGCACAAAATATGAGCTTAAAAACATAGGTTTAAAGATAAGTAGGTAGATAACTCAATAAATACTTGGCAAACTGAGTAAGATGAACTATGCAAAATGCTCCCAAGACATCCATATCCCAAGAGGCCCCAGTCTGCCTCTCCTGCCAGTTGCAGAGGAAAGCTCAGAGTGCCAGGCCATAACTGGGCCAGACATCTGGATGATGTGGGTGTGCGGGTATCTGATGGTGAATACACGTTTAGGTCATGACAGGTCAAGCAAAAACGACTCACGCAGACGTGAATTATTTGGGGAGTGAAAATGGAACATGGAGATGCATTAGCTATTTTCTCCCTTCTCCTCATTGCGTTTAATAATGGAACTGCTTGATTTAACCTCTTCTCAGTCCTGTAACTGGGTGCCGCCCGGTGGTAGGAATGAGTGCTCTGAGAAGTGGATCTGGTCTCACAGGCCAATCTGGTAGAGGAAGCACACACAGTACAGCTCAATTTGATGATGAGGAAGGAAGCTGAGGCCCAAGGAGGAGACCGACTTGCTCAAGGTCACACATCTACTGGCCCAAGTTAACTTGAGGGCCCTGCCTCAGGTCCCTCTCCCCCAGGGTCTTGTCCAGTGACATCACCCAGTCCCAGCTGACCTGTCCCTCAGCCTCATAAACATCTCACATCCTTGGCTAGGATGCTGATTATCACTTTCCATGGCAACCATCACCCCACAAAGCAGAGCTGACCTCCCTCTGCCCTGTACCAGGACAGAAGATCTGAGAGATTTCTGTATTCTTTTTCATCTCAAAACAGAAGTCAATGGTTGGGGTCAGAGCGAAAAAACAAATGACCATCCCAGCAGTCTTCTCAGCAAAACCCAACACCGACTGCCCAGCAGATCTCAGATGGATTCAGTAGCAGGGATGTTTTCCCCCTTTGTTAGTCCATGACCTTCAAGAAAAGGAAATCAATCAAGGGCTCCAAGGGTTTAGTTGTTTAAGTTTGCTTACATTTTACTTTAGAGTGAGGGAAAAAATCTACACTACCTTTTTATTTTTATTTTTTTTACTACTGGGAATTCAAAATTATTCAATACAAAAAATAATTATTTAACAAGGTGAACACAAAAATGCTTTAGGACAGTGAAAATGCTCTGTATGATAACACAGTGACGGATACATTCATTAGACATTTGTCCAAAACCACTGAACGCACAACATCAAGAGTGAACTCTTAAGGTGAACTACAGACTTTGGGTGATAAGGATGTATCAGTGTAGGCTGACCAAGTAAGAACAAGTACACTGCTCTGGTGGGAGACGTTGATGATGGGGGTGGATACAAATGTGTGGGGGGAGGAAGGACATGGAAAATCTCCATACATGCTACTCAGTGTTGCTGTGATCCTAAAACTTGCCCTAAAAAAAATTCTATTCTCTTAAAATTACACTTTGTGACCCATTCATGATGGAAAGTCAGATAGGAAAGCAGGAGAGAGGGGAAATAAAAAAAGTTGGATGGAGCATGAGATGAAAAACGGTATCACAAAGGAAGGAAATAAAACCCACTGCGGTTAAAAGGTCGGAGAAGACAATGGCACCCCACTCCAGTCCTCTTGCCTGAAAAATCCCATGGACGGAGGAGCCTGGTGGGCTGCAGTCCATGGGGTCGCGAAGATTCGGACAGGACTGAGCAACTTCACTTTCACTTTTCACTTTCATGCATTGGAGAAGGAAATGGCAACCTGCTTCAGTGTTCTTGCCTGGAGAATCCCAGGGACGGGGGAGCCTGGTGGGCTGCCATCTATGGGGTCACATAGAGTCGGACACGACTGAAGTGATTTAGCAGCAGCAGTTAAAAGGTAGGGACACGGCAGTGATAATCCCAAAGAGTCAGAGATGGAGTTAATGAAGACATACACACATGCAGACATGCACACACAGACACACGTGTGCGCCTTTAAAACAAAACCCTTGAAAATAGCCACACAAAGAGGTATCGTGGAAAAAAATCACTATAATTTTGTTCTTTTCAACTTGACGGGGATTTAAATATTCTAAAGTGGCCCCACATGATTGAACTGAGCATCTGAATTGTGGTCACTGTGATTGAGAAGGCGAATTTTAAATTTGACACAATTTTTTTTTTTTAAGATTTAGTTAGCTTATTTTGGGTTTTTTGGCCATGCCATACAGCACATGGGCTCTTAGTTCCCCAAACAGGGATGGAACTCGTGTCCTCCACAGTGGAAGAGGGGAGCCTCAATCACTGGACCACCACGGAAGTCCTAATTTGATGTAACTTTCACCAAACCTAAGTTAAATTTGAAAATGAAAGTAACATGAAATCTTTTTTCATTAAACACAGCCTTATTTGGTAGGACTACTTTTCACTTTGCTCCAAAATCACATCAGTTCATTCTTCACTGATAAACCAGTTTTATTACTATGGATATACAAAGAAAATTGACTTGAGAAGGGTACTCAATTTAGTTCTTAAAAAGTTTTAAGTATGTTTCAAACAAGTTGGATATGTGAATCCACATTTTCCATTGTAAATTTTTTGAACTCTAAATAAGATCAAGTATTTCTGATGAAAATTTAGTACACAAATTCACATGTGTCCTAAGTGTCAAGTACCCAACAGATTTTGAAGACTTGGTATGAAAATCAAGAATGTAAAATACCTCACTAATATTTTTTTATGTTGGTAGGATATTAAAATGAGATTATTTGGGATATATCCGGTTAAACAAAATGCAGTATTAAATCTAATGTCACCTGTTTCATTTATTAAGGCAGTTACTGGTAAATTAAAAATTAAGTATATGGTTCACATCATGGTTCTATTGGATGGCACTACTCTGAAGGAAGCAAGGCAAAGCTATTTTAAAAGAGATCTGATGAAGAGGCTCACAGACTTAGGGAATGAACTCACGGGTGCCTGGGGGAAGGGATAGTTAGGGACTTCAGGGAGGTCACGTACACACTGCTATATTTAAAATGGATAACCAACAAGGGCCTATTGTATAGCACAAAGAACTCTGCCCAATGTTATGTGCCAGCCTGGATGGCAGGGGGGCTGGGGGGAGACAAATACAGGTACGTGTATAGCTGAGTCCCTTAGTGAAGGGACTCACCTGAAACTACCACAACATTGTTAACTGGCTCTACCCCAATACAAAATGGTTTTGGTGTCAAAAAGTTAAAATTTTTAAAAAGAGATCTGATGGAAACCAGCATCACCATGTGCACCCAAATCTTGCTGGAGCTTGATAGCCGAGAAGTCAAATAAATTCCAAATAGACTGCCATGTTGCTCTCCGGGGTGAGAAGACTCAGGGGAAGCAGGAACCCACTTTGTATCAAAAAGGAATCTGAGAAGAAGTGAAAATGTTCTGACCTCACAAAGAAGGTTTTCCACCCAGAGGAGATGCAGGGCAGGAAGTCCAAGAGCAACCTCGCCAGTCCCCGCCTCTCAGAGAACTTTTCAAAAGCTGGCAAAAAACCCAATCACCAGGAGGAAGAGAAAAACAGAGACATGAATAAACAAAAAGAACACAGCAACCCAGTGCAGTGGAGGGTAAGAAGGCAATCTGCTTGATATAATGATCACAGAAGGCGCTTACAGCTGGAAAACCCATGTGGTGCTTGCCAAAGACAGAGAAATGTACCTTGAACTCACTTCTGATGGTTATTCTCTTCGGGGTGAAAATGCAATTCAATCAATTTAAATGTTTTGCTCCCAAATATTCTTAAAAGTAAAACTTCTACTCACCAAAATTCTTGTCCTCCTTTGCTCAGAGAAAATCATTAACTTTCTACTTTGGGAAAGGAGAAGGTATCACAACCCACAGAAGACAGAAGGGTATCTTCTACTTTTATGGCTTAATATCCCAGCATCTTGGGACTTTTTAAGGTACTGCTGCTCATGTTACTAGCTTCACGTTGTTATTGGTTTATTGTTATTTTCAGTTCATCATAAATTATATCATCTCTTGAAACTTGTCCCAGAGTCTAGATGACCCTGAAGACGGGTTGTGTAGATTTAGAAGCTTAATCAGGAAACACTCTAACAGAAGCTTTAGAGGCTTCTAGAAGGAAGGTATACCTTCTTAGTACTGCACACACAAAGCAGATCCAATCCTATGCTTTGTGGATTTTAATATTAATGGTGATGAATTTGAATTACCGGCTTCCCCCCTCCCTCTCCCAAAATACTTCCATTTTATTAACTAGGGGGGTAGAATTCACAGCAGAAAAAAAAAAAGGCATTCTAAGCAATTTCTAATACAGTAGCCACTAGTCACATGTGCCTACTGAGCACTTGAAGTCTCACTGGTCCAAAAGGAGACTATAAAACTTACCCGGAATTTCAAAGACCTAGTACCAAAAAAAATTTTTTAGCTTATTAAAATGTTTTAAAAAATAGACTATATGGTGAAATAAAATTTGATTATTTTAGGTTAAATAAACTCTATTATTAAGGTTAACTTGACCTTTTTCTTTTTTTGAAAAATGGCTATTAAGTTTCAATCTATGGCTCATACTATATTTACTGGACAGTGCTGTTTCAAAGTGACCAACATCAGCTCCCTAAAAGCAGGAGGAGTGGCCTATACTCACTCACACAGGTGATGAGGTCGGTGATACACTGGAGTGGGACCATCAAGTCCTGTGGACCAGCCCTGACTTCCTACCTCCCTAAGCCCTCCCTGATGGAGTGGCTAGAACCATCAAGAAAGCTATTCTGCAGTTGGAAACCACCCAGGTGGGCCCAGAGTGGTGGACAGTGGTCAGGATGGAGGTGAGGTGCTCTGAGCCTCTCACTGTCCTGTGTAGTGGATGCTGTCATACACCACCAAGTCCCCTGCGGCACAGGGGCTCACGGCTGAGACTCTCCCTAGCCACTGCCCTTGGCCAAAGGGAGCTGCCTTGCCCAAGGCTAGACCCTTCCCAAGCAGCAGCCTGCACCCAGCGACAGGTCAATGTGGAGGTCAATTCCTTGCCTCATCTCAGAACTCTCTGAAGGGCCAGCCCAACTCCAGAGCCCTCTGTGCAATCGGCCAAAGCCTCTGTCATAGCTCCATCATTTCTTCTGCCCAATCCTGCTTCCCATTCTCCCTCTCTCCCTCCCTCACAGGTTATTTCCCAATAAATTCTCTGTATGCAAAGCTCAGTCTCAAGCTCTTTGCTATGGACTGAACAATTGCGTGCCCCCCAAACTCATAGCCTGAAACCCTCACCCCCAATGTCACAGGTTTTGGAGACAGGACTTCTGGGAGGTAATCATGCCATGTCATGAAGGTGGAACCTTCATGATGACCTTCGCACTTACAAGAAAAGAGAACCATTCCCTCTCTCTGCCCCCCACTATGTGAAGACGTTCGTAGCAAGAAGACAGCCATCTGCAAATCAGGATATGGGCCCTCACCAGACCACATCTGTAAGCAACTTGATCTTGGACTTCCAACCTCCAAAACTGAGAAAATAAACATCAGTTGTTTAAGCTTCCCAGTTATCATGTTTTTGTTATAGCAGCCTGAACTAAGACAGCCTTTTTTCCAGTGAACCCTCAGATGTGAAGAAAACATTAGAGAAAAAGGGGTATTGTGTGCACACACAAGCACAAGCATTTGGATCCAGAAATGAAGCCAGGATATTTAGGTCAGCTACACACACATATTAAAAAAAAAAAAAAAAATGAAGCTTCTATCAGCTCCCACTGGCTCTTCTCAGTTGTGATTATTGTGAAGCATCCATCCATCTCTGCTTTTTTAGGCGAAGAAAAGACATCCTGACACCCAAGAGCTAAGCTGCACATATAGCTGGTGATGTCACCTAGTTAAAGCCCTTTGTTAAGAAGTCCAGAGACAGGTGCAGCTATTCCCAGGGGACATATCAATTTCCTGCGTTCCCTGACCACCAGCGGCGCCCCTTGCCACCCAGACTCCTGGCAGCACGCACGCACTGTTGGTCTCGGGGAAGGGCGGGGAACACTGGCCTCTGTTGGTGCTAAGGGTGACCAGGTCAAGTCACGTGCAAAGGCACACGCAGGCCGGGGACTGCCCAGTCACCCTCTGCTGTGACCTGCCCGGGCTCGCCCACTACCGCCATCACAAAGAGGAGTGCCTTCTCCCACCGATGGCTCTTCACACACCTGGTCTGCACATTTTTTTTCTCTTGATACTTCAATAGTTCAGGTATTGTTCCCACAGTCCAGAGAATCTTGGGGTGCAGGTTTTACACAGTCGAGACACAGCAGGGGATGGCCTTTTTGCCATCCAAGCTGCCTGCAATCCAGGAGACCTGGGCTCAATCCCTGGGTCGGGAAGAGCCTCTGGAGAAGGGAATGGTTACCCACTCCAGTATTTTTGCCTGGAAAAGTCTATAGATTGAGGAGCCTGGAGGGCTACAGTCCATAGGGTGGCAGAGAGTCAGGCACGACTGAAAGGCTACCACCTTCACTTTCAAGTCAGACCAGGTGGGGACGGGCAGCAGTCTTCCATGGACAGCCTGGTGGCCTTTTTTCCCAAGTCTTGGAGGTTCTAACATGGATCACCCTGCACTGAGTCCTTTGCCTCCATAGAGAAGTAGGGCCTTTCCAATCTGGACTCAGATCTGTTCCTGGACTTCCAGACTTACTGCATCTACAACTTGCCCTACTGGGCTCCGACCCTGGGGACCAGCTACACGACTTGCTGACTCAGCTCTCCGGCTATGTGTCTCCACTGACATCACCCTGTCCCCAGCTTATGGTACTCTATTTACCCCTCCTCTTCTTACTTTCAAGTAAAGTATTTGGTTTTCTTGCTGTTATTACTATTTTAGTTTGCTGAATCATGCATGGTTATAGGAACAAATTTTTTTTTAAGTCTTTAAAAAGTCACTCATAATCTCACCATGTGGAAATAACCACTGTTAACATTTTTGGTTTAGCCCTTTGTAGCCTTTTCCTTGCATATGTGTATATAGTTCCTTGTAACATTCTAATTGGAAAGAATCTACTTATAATTTAGCATTTTGCTTTTTTCAATTAACATTCAATATATAAGCATTTCTTCACAGTTTTAAAAATTCTGCAGAACCATCCCACTTGCTGGTTACAGCATCATTTACCATATGACTAAGCCATAATTTAACTCTTACCCCATTTTTGAGCATTATGATCATTATTGGTTTTCAGTGATGAACAACTTGAATATAGAACTTTATGTGTATTTCAGACTATTCCCTTAAGATAGCAGCCCTTCAGTGAAATTACTTAGTCCAAGGATATGAACATGCTGTCTTTTGAAAAATACAGCCAAATATATTTTGAGTAATATTGCACGTGTGTGCCCAGTCACTCAGTCCTGTCAGATTCTTTTTGACGCCCTAGATGGTAGGCCGCCAGGCTCCTCTGTCCATGGGATTTCCCAGGCAAGAATACTGGCGTGATTGCCATTTCCTTCTCCAGAGGGTCTTCCCAACCCAGGGATCAAACCCATGCCTCCTGCATTGCAAGCGAGTTCTTTACCAGTGAGCCAACAGGGAAGCCCCTCAAGCAACCTTATATCAGTTTAATCTCCTTCTAACACACCAACAATGAATGAGCATCCTCTTAACCTTGTTAGGCCAAAAATAAAAAATACGATATTACTATATTAATTGACATTTCAGATTACGTGGTTAAATTGAACACTTTTCATGTATATTAGAATTTCGACTTCCCTTGGGCCACCTCGTCAAAGCCTTTATGCATTTATTTATTGGCCTCTGAATCTATATGCATGCCTTCTTACCATATTAAAAAAGCTAATGTTTTGTCTATTGTGTTTGTTGCAGGTATTTGCTCAGGTTTCTCTGCTTTTAATTTTTCATTAATTTGGGGACTGTGCAGTTTTTGATTTGAATGTAGACAAGCCTATCAATCTTTCCTTTGTGATTTCCCTTAAGCTTAGAAAATCTTTCCCCATCAGAGCATCAGATAAATATTTACCTGTTTTTCCTTTCTACTTTAATAGTTTTCTCATGGATTATTTCTGCTCTCAAGGTGTGTCTCACCAGCTTTTTTCCCAGGCCTTCCCTTACTCTGGGTTACTTTATTCTAGCTCCTCACCCATCCCATATGCTGCAGTTAGAGGAATAGAGACAACCCCTTTGAAATAACTTGTATTGTGGGGGAAAGGCAGGCCCCAGGCAGCTGGCTTGGCTCCGTTATGTTCTTCCAGCACGTGCGCAGGGCACTGATGTGATGGCCCAGTGCCTGCCTCCCCTCCGCAGGGAGTGTCTATTTGTGTCCAGGGGAGAGACACGCTCTGCTCAGGACTTCCGGAACTCCTCTCGGGGGCTCTGGGAACCCCACCACCACTCACACATCTGCGTCCCCTCGCTCTTACCCATCTCCCCCTTTGTCTAGCTCCCTTCACCTGACCTCTGCAACTTCTCAAACTTGGGAGAGGTTTAATCAGAGATGCTGGCGAGGGGGCTTCCCAGCTGGCCCTGGTGGTAAAGTACCCGCATGCCAAAGCAGGAGATGCTGGGGAACCTTCCGTTTCCTCTCCGCCTCATTACAAACCCTCCCTGAGCTCCCAGCTCCCTCCATCCAGCCCCTCCCAACCCTCGCGGGGGCCTGGGGGCGTTTGCTTGGCTGGCCTCCCAGAGAACATTTAGGAGCTGGAACTGGAGGCATCACTGCTCTGTTTCTCGCTCTCACCCAGCTCAGCTCTTGCTGGTGATTACACAGAGCGGGGAAAATCCCTCTTGTGCTCTTCGCTTTGCTCTCATTAAAAAACCAAACAGCAGGCAAGCTTAAGGAACATCACACACCCAGGATCTGGAAGGCTGAGCTGGGTCTAGGACAGGCCTGAAGCCAGCAGAAAGCGCCGTGTGTCTGGGGGAAATACGAAATGCAAGCGGCAAAGGACTAAGCCCACCTTGTCCATCAGTTATCCAAAGATCTTGAAGGGTGCCCGGCAATTTCTTGGGGCTCAATGGACAATTGTTAAGGAGCAAATAGGAGTACCCTCTCCATCATGGATCTGTGGGAAGTATAGTGACTAAAATATACATAGACGATCAACCTGGCATGATCCTCAGAGGGTTTTCAGGGTTCCAATCCACTTTTCTTTTTATCCTTGGCTAGCCGGTACCCCACAACACACATTTAGTACTACAGACTCCAGATTCTTAACTTTCTCTCGGCTTCATCACTAAAATGATAAAGTTTGATTAGCTGATCTCCAAACTTGCTTCTAGCTATAAAATTCCATGATGAGACTCATAAGTGAAAGATGAATGCTATTACTGATGGTTATAAATTCTGTCCTGTCTACATATGGGCTTAGAATACATCCCATCGTTCACATCTGACTGTACTTTATTGGAAACTAAAGTTCAAAAGGGAATTAGACCCACGAATGCCTTTCCCATGCTACTGTGTACGCTGCAACACAGAGAAATCTGCCTCTGAGCAAGAATTCTACACCAAACAGGAAACTATTATCAATGTAACAACACATCCCTTACCACAACAAATCAGAAGCCTTGATTCAATGATTCTAAGTGTGGTAGAGATTATTCCCAGCTTCATAAAAAAAAATCAATCACAAATGGAGATGTCCAGCTGGGAGCCCATTGGCCATACAAGCCAGGCTGATGGGAGATCTCTTAATGCTAATGCTCCAGAGTACTCTAACTAGTATGAACGTAAATAATTAATATTAACATGAAGATGGATATGGTTTCTTTGACAGGGCCTTGCAATTTGGTGGCATGCGTTCAGGGAGTGCCAACTCATTTGAATATCTGCCTAATTAGGAGGGTAAATTAGCTGCTCCTGCTGCCAGCAATCACCACGCACTGCAAAGCCAAGCATACGTGCCTCTGGTAACACACACTGTCGTGGATTTTTCACCTCCCACACCTATCCTCCAGGAGTGCAGTGGACAATGCAGAAATGACCAAACTGTTTCTCTTGTCGGTCCGTCCTTTCCTCTCTCACCGAGGCTTGGCTCTATCACATGAACTAGAGTACAGATGGTTTAGAATTCTCAGGGATTGAGGGGGTGGATGACACAAAGGGAATAAAGGACTTCATTAACTCTGTCGACTTAAAAGAATACACAACCTGAGAGCTATGAGTTAAGTTTTATTTGGGGCACAATGAGGACTGCAGCCCGGAAGACAGCACCTCAGATAGCTCTGAGAAACTGCTCCAAAGAGGCAGCGGGGGAGGACACTATATAGGTGATTCTGGTGAAGGGGGAATACATGCAATCAAGCACATGTTTTTCCAGAAGGTTTCTACTAGTCTTGTGAGGGTTTGCTAGGCACGAGGAACAGTTGTCACCATGAAGGATTTTAGTGCTTTTCTAGACGGGAGGAGATACAAGAATTAGGCTTTGAAAATCATCTCCTGAAAATACCTAGCTATCTGAAGACCTGTCCAACCAGTTCCCCCGCCCCCCGCCCCGGCCTGGAGCACAGTGCCTCATTTCTGCTCTCCACCCTGAACTCCTTACAGTGGTGCTGAAGATCAGCAGCTCATGATTTAATCCTTATTGCGGTAGATGGCAAATAGCCATGGCAAGTGCCAATTTTCAGGTGACCACTCAAATGTGGTGACCACCCCCATAGGTGGCTCAGACGGTAAAGAAAGAGCCTGCAGTGTGGGAGACCTGGGTTCAATCCCTGGGCCAGGAATATCCCCTGGAGAAGGGAATGGCTACCCACTCCAGTATTCTTGTCTGGAGAATTCCATGGACAGAGGAGCCTGGCGGGTTATAATCCAAAGCATCGCAAAGAGTCAGACATGATTGAGCGACTAACACTTTCACTCAAATGTGGGGAAATAGATGGTCGTGCAAACCCCTGGACCAGGTTTTGTTCCCAGAGGATGTGATCATATCTGATCCTACTAGAAAATGTTTCAAGTGCTCTCCTGGCCAACAGAGGAGAGTCCTAAAGTATGAGAGTTTTACTCCTCCTTCAGTCTCTTCTCCCATCATTCAGCCTTGCACATTCCAGCCACACGGGACTCCTTCCACTGCTCAGATATCCTAGTATTCTCCCTGCCTCCAGAAGTTTGCTCACACGACTCCATCAGTCTAGAAAGTTTTCATTTCCCACATGTCCCTGGGAAGTCCCAGCTACTCTTCAAGGGCCAGTTTGAATCCTACCTCCATTAAACTTTCACCAGGTCATCCTAACCTCCTAAAATGCTCCCTTCTTCTCCCTGTCTTTTATGGCATTTGAATTGTCCTAATGTATCATGTCTTAAAGTGACTCATGTATAATTACAGATATCTTATTTTAAACAACACAGGACAGAGGCATCATCTTATTCATACTTTAACCCCAACAATGCATATCACCAGCTTTATATATAACTAACTGTGGATCAGCAAGAAGCAGACTGTGGAAAGGAAGCAGTGACTATCCCTTGGCCCCACCTGGACCAGACATCTTTTAGGACCACTGCCCCCCAGGAGACCAGCTCCCCCACGCCCTAGGGCAGGAGTTAGCCAACTCTTAGCTGGCACTTAGGAATGATCATCAGAGTTTGCTAAAATGCAGATTCCTGGGCCCTGCTTACAACTTTGATTCAGCTGTTTGAACGGGCAGGACCAGAATCGGATATTTTGCAAGCCCAGCCAGGTGATTCTGGTGCTGGTGGTGCTGGGACCACAATTTGGAAATTCTGTGCGGGGGCCACTTCATGAGACAGGGACAGAGGAACAGTGAAGTCAAAGAAGTTGAACTAGGTGCTGCCTATTTTTCAAAAGAGAGAAGTCTATTTGGTGGAGAACCCAGGTGGCACTAAGTGGTAAAAAAAAACCAGCTTGTCAATGTGCAAGACGTAAGAGATGCAGGTTCTATCCCTGGGCTAAGAAGATCCCCTGGAGGAGGACATGGCAACCCACTCCAGTATTCTTGCCTGGAGAATCCCATGGACAGAGGAGCCTGGTGGGCTACGGCCCATAGGGTCTCAGAGTCAGATACAACTGACACACTCAGTACCCACGCACACACACACTTCAGGGACACACAGAATCCTCAACATCCTTTCAACCAGCAGAGGTACAAGTCAAAGTGCTCTGGACCTTCCAAACACCGAGTACCCTGGAAGCATCTGCGTGACCAGAGGCCCAGACTCCTCCCCAGCAGAACACATACCCCAGAGGGATGCAGAAGTTATAACACCCCACAGTCTAGCTCCCAGCGTCTGTCTGTGCTGAGATGCATAGGAACCCGCGAGAAGGATGAGCCCGAAATGGAGGAAGAGTTACAGTGCGGCCGTCTCTTGGAGAAACGTTTCCAGAATTAATATGGAAAATGGAGAAATTTCTTCCTCAAAACAGAGCTTGCCCAGTTGAGAGCAATATCAATTCTACTTTCAACAATTGAGTCAGCACCATGATGTTTTGCTCTATCCCTGCATCCAACAACTCCACCCTCACACTCTGCAACTTTTTTAAAGAAATGTTTTCATGCCTACTACGTGCCAAATATCATACTCGACTCTGGGACTAGAAGGTGTATAAGACATCTCCCTCGCCTTCGGGAAGACAAGCTCAACAGTCAGTGACTGTGATGTGAAGTGAACAGAGCGCTGAGAGCGACCTGCAGGCGGGGCTTCCTTGGAGAGAGGAGAATGGAGACCTAACCTCAGAATTGACAGGTTCCTCTGGGATCACCATGTGCAAATCACCACGCTCTCTCTCCATCTGCTCCAAGTCACTCACAAGAACTTTCCAATGCAGGAACTGACATCATCCACTTTCCCCTGGTTATTGGAGACGGCAGTCACAGCTGTGCTCAGATGACCTCCTCACGCTTTTCTCAACTGGGGAGGGTTGGGGGGAGGGTGATGTCTCCATCACTAACCTCTGGCTCCCGGGTTTAGGGCCCAACTGATATACCCCCACAAGTCTCCGAGGGGAGGCTCAGGGTCCCCGACGGGCCTGAGCCTGCCTGCAGTTAAAGGCAGGACAATTGGAGACCCAGGACACCCCAAGGCTTCCTGGCAGGAGAAGGAAGAAACAAGATGAAAGAAGAAGGAAGGAAGTGGCTCCCCTAAGTCTACACGAGTTTAACTGGTGCTGAATTCATACACACTTACATGTCTGTTAAAAAATAAAATAAAAGAGTTAAGTTGCATGGCAATAGCAGTGCTGGCTGGATCACATGGTCAGCCATGGGAAGCACCAGCTAGCCAACGCAGGAGAACTAGCTGATGGGAAGAGCCATGCAACCCCACGCCTCCCACCAGCAGCAACAGCCCTCCACTTCACAGGTGTGAGGACTGAGGGGCCCTTCCGGCCTCCAAGGGAGCAGGCCTAGCTGCTGTCTCTAAGTGGGCCTGCTGCAGAGGAGATACCATGTCTCATGCAAAAAGAAAACAGATCAATGGCTAATCCTGGGCAGAGAATTTTACTAGGCAAGTGTTTGTTTTTATGAGGCATCAGCAATTTTTTAAGGCTACATACTGAGTAACTACCATCATCGATTACATTAATGGATTACCTCTGGAGAAGGAATCTAATTATATTCTTGTACAAATTGCAAAATGTAGGTTAATTTCAAACTTGCTTGGCAGCCCCTCTTGTTCTTTTCCTGAGATCAGGCACAGAGCTGTGGGTCAGGAGAGTCAAATCACTGCGAAGAAGCTGGAAACGTGAAAAGGCTTTGCCCTTTCACTCAACAAATAGGCACCGAGCGTCTTGCCTTCTGCCTGTGTCGGCTCTGTTCTAGGCGCTGGTCATGCAGATGCGAGCAACACAAGGTCTCATTTCTCGTGGCAACTCCAAGACCACAAAATCCAAAGTGTTCTGAACCCATTTAAGTAACTACTGGGATTCATTTTCTGAACACTGCTTAGGGCTTGGTACCTGTAATCCAGGAGTTGTCAACCTCTTAGCCCCGAAAGCAGAAATCTTTAGAGGTGGCAAAGGATTAAGGGGGAGTTGATGGGGGGATTAGAGGAGGAGTCAAGTGACACATATCCTGAAGATGGGCTAATTCATCTGAGGTGGAGACGTAAGGCAATAGGAAAGTAAAGACAATTGAAGAGAGAATTTGAAAAAGGAGAAACACAATGGCTAATAACCATTTCTTTCAGCTCAAGCCTGTCTCATAGTAATGACAATTTCAAAAATGAGTTACTATTTCTCATCAATCAAATTAGTATAAGCTTGAGTGAAAAAAGAATTTTCAGTGTAGGTAAATTTAGGTAAGATGAAACTGGCCCAAGTTTTCTGAAAGAAAATTTGGCATTGTTCATGAAGAACCTAAAAAAAAATATGTATCTTCTGAGCCAATAATCCCTGTTCCAGGAATTAATCCTCGACACATTATCAAAAAGATGGTTAAAGATTTACATACAAGGGTTATCATTAGAACATTATCATAACAGCCTAAAACTAGAACTACATAAACATTTAATTTTAAAGGAAAGGTTAACCAAATTGTGACTATCCATATGGTTGAGTATTATGATGCCATTAAAATTGTAATTAAGAAGAGTTTTGATGCCAAGGGGAAATGCTTATGATGCAATTATAAATAAAACTTGGGGTAAAAAATTATATGAAAAGTATGATTTATACTATAGAAAGAAATGCAAGAGGATATATGCCATAAAGGTAACTTGCCTATTGGTAGTAGAATTTTAGATGATTTGATGTTCTTCTGATGTTTTACACTTTCCTATCAAGTTTTTTTTTTAATAATCATGCTTTATTTTGAGCATCAGGAGAAGCAAAATAAACTGATGGAAAAAAAGAGATAAGATAGGAGGAGGGGAAAACATCAATCTAGGAAGAACAGGAACCAGAGTTGGGATGAGTGGTAAAAGGGAAGGATTACAACCAGAGACTTAAAGAAGGATTCAGGTGGTGGGCAAAAGCTTGCTGCCCAGAATAGCACTCGGTGGCGATGTCTGTCTCAGATTCCCTCCCTCCTTTCAAGATTAATCAGATTTAACATTCAGTTTCAATCTTCCTGACAATGCTTAAATAAATCTGACCTGGCTCCATAGGATTTAAAAATCTCATTGGGTTCCCACTGCTTTCAGCCTCCAAGTTGAATCCTAGCTAGTTCAAGGAACTTATATATACTGACCCATAAAAAATGCTCCAAAAGAACCATAGCATTTTCAAAAACTCTTTTTGTCATCGGATTCCCCCTTACTCCAATAAACATAGCACTGACTGTAATCAATTGGCTCTTCAGTTTAGATGCTTTCTCTAGAGAGTTCACCTCACTCAAGGAGATGAATTAGATAGTCTTGGAAAGCTTCTAAAAGGGTGCCCTGACTGTTCATCACTTACCTAGAGCACAGTGAACTCTAAAGAATTCTAAATACTTAATGAGGCGGCCAGCAATGATGACTAAGTTAATCAATAGTGAACATGGAGATAGCATCCCACTTCCATGCACTACCAGGATGGCTGCCAAGAGAATGGATGAAAACCACGGCATGGAGGAGACGCCTGGCTCTTCCTCCCTCACTTTCTTCACTCACCCACGCGCCATCCCCAGATGATGGCAGCCCAGTGTCCCAGAGACAGCTGAGATTGCTATGAGACCAGGTTGGGGCCTCTGGCAGCCGAGATGGAGGGAGCCAGTCAATTCCTCACCAGTGTCCTTGGGCCATGCAATTTTAATAAGCTCAACCTCAAGAAAGGAAAAAGGAGCCCAGGATTGTGTTGAATTATTCACAGCTCCACTCGGGTAAAGCAGAAGAACCCCTCTTTGGAGAGTAAGTAATAGCTCCTCATTGATTTTTTTTCCCCCTTCGTGATCCCTAGATAAGAATCCAGTTTAAATACCCAAAGACAGATGAAAATCTAACTATCCCCTTAAATCTGAGTTCATGAGTAATAGGTGTATTTGCCAACTATGTTACAGTTGACAATTCCATTTGCAAGAACAGTTTCAGTGAGCTTGGTATATTTTAGTTTATTTAAATATAACATACATATAAAAACTAATTTTTACAGATTAATGACCATGATCAAATAGGTCTTATTTAATGACAGAATGAAAACTGTTGTTAGCCTTGAGACTTGAAGGCCAAAGAGATGTATGATTCATGCATTTATTGCATGCCAAGGTTGAATTATCTTTGGATGTAATGAATATACCTTATTTCTGCCCACAAAAAGAGAAATGAAAGTTCAACAAAAAATAGTTAATTCTTCCCTCCACTTCAAGGAAAGCTTACTTTTCATATTCTGAGTCCATAGTTAGTGCTAATAAAGTTGTTCTCAAGATAAAGACAGTTGCCATACCCCTGTAGGGAGTGAGTTAGAGACACACTCATTCAGACTTTGCCTACACATGTCAGAATCTCAACCCTCCTCCACAGAGCACTTATACAAGCACACCCATCTACACCTCCTTATTTCATCAAGTCTCACATAATCCGTTGCTGAGAGTCCAATCCAGATCACCATGATCTCAGGCCTGGGATATCACAGGAGGCCCCTCAGAGTTCAGACTCCACTCCCCTCCACCCCTCCCAGACAGAGTTGATGGATGCATTTCCTATGGCTTCCCTGGGGGCTCAGACAGTAAAGAATCTGCCTGCAGTGCAGGAGAGCCAGGTTCAACCCCTGGGTCGGGAAGACGCCCTGGAGAAGGGAATGGCAACCCACTCCAGTATTCTTGCCTGGAGAATTCCATGGACAGAGGAACCTGGTGGGCTACAGTCCATGGGGTCACAAAGAGCCTGACACAACTGAGCAACTAACACTTTTAAGACATCATAAAGTCATAACACTCAGGCCACATGGCTCTCAGGTTACCTATATTCTGTAAGCCTCAGTTTTGTCATCATTAAGCTACAATAACAATAATAATAACAACATGTTCCTCATAAGACAATTGAGGTTTAAGTGAAATGAGGCATATTGGGGATGTAATATAGCCACTGACCCAAGTTAAGCTTCATCAATAAATGGTAGTTATGATCCCACGAGAATGCAACTCCATGAGAGCAGGAATTGCTGGCTCTTTCATCTGATACTTACAGTTTCTGGTAAATGGTAGGAACTCAATAAACTTAACAAGCTAACTATTTTAAGCCTATTTCAATGCCACTATTCCTGCCCCTTTATCCTGGGCTGAGGTGGTCTTTTCCTCCCATGGACACTACTAATAGCATTTGGCTTGTCCACATCCTGGAGTGCCAGCCCCTGCTGTCTCAAGCTGAAATCACTGCCCTGTGTCCTCTGGGAAACTGTGGGCCCCCTGAAGACCCCTCTCTCACTGCCTGGTTCAGATCCTGTGCACACCACAGGCCCTCAACCCGGCATGAAGGAACTTAGGTCATTCCAAGGATGACCAAAGATGGATCTTCATTAACCAGAGCCGCAAAGCTCTGATGGGGAATTGCAAGCACTTAGGATCCCAGCCCCTTTCCTTCAATTGAAAGAGGAGATGGAGCTCAGTTAATCATTCTTTTAATGGCACATTCCTGCTAGTTCTGCCAAACTAAACAGCAGCTAGATTTCAAACCTTAACCACAAGCCAGAGATCCCTACTCTTGATGAAGTGGAGAAGTCATCTTGACTTCCAGGAAATGAAAAGATCGCTTGGGGCGGGAGCTGATGGCACTGTGAATAGGAGAGAGCGACCAGCAGAACACAATGCTCAGGTGACACATGATGACAATGACAACAACGCACGACAACAACAACGCAAGGAGAAAGCCAGCCCGGGGAAGGCGGGCGTACTGGCTCGGCGTCAGCACTGCCCAACTACCCATCCCAGCCAGGGAGAACTCCCTTCCTTCTCCCCTACTGCACCCTCAAGAGGGCATGCCTGGGAGCTTAGGGAGGAGATGGCTTTCCTACAGTTCCTTTCCCTGGTTTCCCTGGCAACTGTGCAGCATCTCGAGGCCTCATGAGTGAGTCAGTGGGATGTGGTGGTGTGAGGAATATGAACACTGTGTGGGTCCCACGTGGTGTCACCTCCACACCCATGTTTAGCAGCTTCTGTTTCAGGAGGACACACACACACACACACACACACACACACACATGCACACCACTCTGACTGCTCATTTCCAATTTGGTGCCGGGTACCCAAGCAAAGAGCCTCTAGGAAACAATACACAAATAGCCTCATTTTACCAGAATGAATTGAGCTGGGGGTTGGGGGCTGCTGAGACTGAGCAATACCTCACGCCAAGGATGCTCAGGGTCTCATGGTTGGTTTCTGTATTTCAGCCAAGCCTACATAGGACATATTACAGAGTGTGAATTAACATTAATTAAATGTATCAGTAGCTGGTTATGGGCTGAGAACAAGGGACAGAACAGTCTGAGCTCTCACCCCATTGAGGGTACCTAATTTGGGAGAATCCAACCTAAGAACAACAGATGTAGAAAGAGGGGAGACAGCAAGACCACTCAGAAGAAAACTGCCTAGAAAGTAGAAGACACAGTCTCCAGCTTTGAAATGAGCTCCATTCTAAAACCTAATTTGTAAGTCAGTTATTTGGAATTCAGAACCCATTTCCAGAGAAGTCATATCTGTTATAAATGATGATTGGGTTTCTAGGCTGGCCCACAAAAGCCTATTTAACTCATAATGTAGATGAAATACTATACATTTGCAATGAAAAGCAACAGGAAAAAAAAATCCTGTTGTGATACCAGTAATTAAATGAAAAAGACAAAGAGAGAAGGGGGAAATAAATAGCTTTCTTTCGTTTCTTT
Source organism: Muntiacus reevesi (assembly GCF_963930625.1). Taxonomy (NCBI): domain Eukaryota; kingdom Metazoa; phylum Chordata; class Mammalia; order Artiodactyla; family Cervidae; genus Muntiacus; species Muntiacus reevesi. The sequence continues at coordinate 99,004,551 of NC_089254.1, read as the reverse complement.
CGAATACCAGAACTCTTGGACGGAGTGGGTGGGGAGTCTGGTTGCTCAAGGGGTGAGGAGCCTCATTCACTTTGGATAACGGAGGGGAAGTAGCCGATCGTGGGGGTGGGGAGCTGGGGGATGAATTAGAGTTGTTCTTTGGGATAATGGCGGGGCGGGGGGGGGGGGGGGATAAAGCTTATTCGGGAAAACAGGCAGAGAGGGGAAAAGAGAAAGTGAGTCAGCTTATCTTGTAAGACATAGGGACCCTTGGAGCAAGGACAGAGCATGAATTTTGCATTAACAAAGACCGGGTTCTAGTTCTTCCTCCCAAAGGGACGTGGGCTGGGCAGGGCTGTAGCCCCCTCTCTTCCAACTGGCAAGTTACCAGCTAATCTCCAAGGTTAACCAATCTGCCTGCAATTCTTAGTCCTCCTTATCTGGTAACAAGGAATGACAGAGGCCATGACCAACCACAGCCAGTACCACCCCCTGGCCCACTGTGGGCACTGAGTTGAAAATAAGGAGTTCCCTGAGACTATTTCAGTATCTTTTTAAATCTTTTTTTTTTCTTAACAGGAGAAAATAAAATTTAATTTTGCATGTGTGGGGGCTCCCTAAGAATATGAGGCCCTAAATCTTTTTAATATGAACTTTTACCACAATTTTTGTCTTTGTTTTGGGAGTACATGCAATGATGCATCCAGACCACCATTCTTTAATTGGTTCTTATATTTAAAACATGTAGAAAAAGTCAATATAACAGCAAAATATAAAATATAAAAAGATATAGTTTCTGAGTACCTATCATAAGCAAGACTCTTAATAGGTGACTAAGAATTTGCTATTAAATTTTTAATAAATGTGTGTTGTACTACCAAAAAAAAAAAGAGAGAGAGAGAGAGAGAAGAAAAGGAGTTCCCTTTCCCCCAGGACAAGAATATTGCCTCCAGCATCACCTGTTCTCTTTCCGGACACTCTCTTGCCTCTACTTCCAACACACTCTCCGCATCCTCTTTGGGGAAGTGTCTTTTCACCTCAGGAATAAGAGAGGCTCTGATCATAGCACATACTGGAAACTACAGCGTCCCTTCAAGGCAAGGCTAGGCTCCAACAGTTAAGCAAGAATCATTTTCATATTCCCCTTGACAATTTCAACACAAATGTACTCACAGTATATTTATCTTCAAAGCTCTGAAGATGTTACTTTTTAGACACTTAGCATGTAAATCTTCTTTTAGAGGCTCCTGTTATTGTCTAAACTGCATTGCTATTGGACACAACTGATAAATTAGAGACTACTTCTGTTGTGCTATCCCACTGAGGATCCCAAACACTGAGGATTCTCTGCTTTTAAACTCCTTTCACAATATGCCACATTGTTGCCACTCGGCACATAATATACTAAACCACTTCCTACTCCCACAGGAGAAATACCAGATGCCAGCTCCCATCACTTACACACACACACACACACACACACACACACCCCTCTGTGCAGACGGCAAACCCAAAGCAGACCCAGCAACATCACTTACACACACACACACACACACACACACACCCTCTGTGCAGACGGCAAACCCAAAGCAGACCCAGCAACATTTACAGCCATATACGAGGCACGCTGACCCACACAAAGCCCTTGAGCCCACAAAGCACCATTTCAGAGCCTTTCCCCCATTTCCTCTGGGGGACCCAGAGCCAGGCACAGCTCTGTGTTCTGGCAATAACAGCACCTAATGCTGCCTGGCAGGGCTTCCCGGGTGGCTCAGTGGGAAAGAATCCACCTGCCAATGTAGGAGACATGGGTTTGATCGCTGGGTCGAGAAGATCCAGGGCAACCCACTGCAGCATTCTGGCCTGGGAAATCCCATGGACAGAGGAGCCTGGCGGGCTAGAGTCCATGGGGTTGCCAAAGAGTCGAACATAGCTTACGACTGAAACAACAGCAACACAGCTTGGGATCAGCCTTTACTGATTTCACATGAACCATCTTATTTAACTTAAATTTTATAATAACTGTCAAGACAGTATTATTACCGCCAGTTTACTGATGGCTGTACTGGGCTTAAAACACTCACACAGCTTGCCCAGGGTGGTATGCCTTGATAGCAACAGAGCATGAACTCAATGCAATGTCCCCTACCTTAAGCGAAACTTGCAGTCTGTTTCTGAAAGGAGAACACTGCAGATACAAGACAGAGATTTCAAGCTAGATAACAGGAGGATGCCCCATAATAGGGGGGAGAAAAGAAAATAAAGGGAAAAATGGAAACCTCACGTCTCCCATGCCATTTTGTACAATTAACAGAAAAGAAAGAAAGTGAAGTCATGTCCGACTTTTTGCGACCCCATGGACTGTAGCCTACTAGGCTCCACCATCCATGGAATATTCCAGGCAAGAGTACTGGAGTGGGTTACCATTTCCTTCTCCAGGGGATCTTCCCAACCTAGAGATCGAACTCAGGTCTCCCGCACTGCAGGCAGACGCTTTACCATCTGAGCCACCAGGGAAGCCCACTATTAACAGAAAGAGATATGGAAAATGTTAAATTGCCAAAGCTATAACCAAATAGAAACAGACAACACAAGTGTGCAAGTCCTGGTTTCACGTGGGAGGTACAAAACGCAGCATTCTGTCTCCCAGCTCTCATCCAAAGCCCACCCACACTCTTTCCTCCCAGGAGCCTCCTCTGACCACTGCAGCCCCCACAACACCCTCCAGGCCAAGAGTTCTCAAACGTGAATGTGTTAGGAGTCACGGATTCCTGGGCCCCACTCATAAAGGTTTAGACTCAGTAGGTTTGGGCTGAGGCCCAAAAATCTGCATTTCTAACAAGTTCCCAGATGCTGCTGATGCTGCTGATCCATGAACCACAATTGAGCAGAGCTGCTCTAGACTCTGATGGGACCTTTACCACACCAGGGAGAACCTGATTACCTTTTCTGTTAAGTGATATTGGTTCCCAGATGCCTCTGCCCTACCCTCTCCATAGTCCTACCATCTTCAGAAGCAGCCTCATCCCCAAATCCCAGGACCAATCCTGATCACAGGCTGAGATGGCTGCCCTGACTGAAGTGGTCTCCCATCATGTTCAAGGCGTAGTCGTTGTTCAGTCACTACAATGTCCGACTCTTTGCAACCCCATGAACTGTAGCCTGCCAGCTCCTCTGTCCATGGGATTTCCTAGGCAGAAATACTGAAGTCGGTTGGCATTTCCTTCTCCATCAAGGTAAGGGAACATTGACCTTAAAATTGGCTTTTCTCATCATCACTTTTCTCTGTTTCTTACTCTAATCCCCTAATGCTCCAGATTTCTTGACAATGGGTGCCTGCCTTCTGCTGGCCAAGCTTCTTCCCTATTGGATCATGTAGTCTTAAACCCCCAAAGTAGCACTTACTGTATTTGTACCTGCTGACCCATTGTCTTGATGACAAGTGTCTGCTGCCCAAACGTCCTTGTCTCATCCAACCCAGATTCCCTATCTCTGAGCTGTCCCTGCCTGCTAGAACATCAGCTCCTGGTCCCGTTTCTCCCCCTCACTGCTGCAGCTCACGTGGACAGAGAGCTCCGTTGTCTTAACTATTGGAAAGATGAGTCACCTGCCATGCTGAGCTTCCTTTTTAGCACCTAGAGCTGGGACAGCTCCCCTGGAGGGCCACGAAGCAGCAGATCCTAAACCATCCCCACTTTTCCCTGGCTTGGGAGAAACAGGCCAAGCCTCTGAGATACGGTAGTTTTGTCTTATGCTTTGCTTTTATTTCCCCTGCAATGAGTTCTTGCCCATTTAAGTGTGGAGGTCAGGACCCACGATGTGTGTGCGTGCCTGCTGCATTAGCCTGCACTCCGTGGGTAGTCAATAAACGTAAAGCAACAAGCAGTTTGATCCCTGGCCTAGCTGATACCTGGAAATACATCATCCAATTTGGAAAGCAGGATACCTTTTAATATCCCTCCCAGTACCCAACACAGGGCTTCTCACAGAACAGGCACTCCATGAATATTGAATGAGTGAAAGAACAAATGGATGAGGGAGGGCAGTGGGGTTGCACCCAGGTCTCCTTTGTGGTGTCTGGATCAGGATGCTCAGCCAAAAGAGAACACCTTCCAATCTGCAGAAGCTGAGGGAATGCCTCTAGGCCAGACTCCAGACTAATTCCCAGCACAAAACCGGACCTGCACATTCAGATGAATTGTGGCTTGAAGACTGCAATTACACCACCACAGTGGTTCTCAGGTTTGTTTCAGCACATGGCTATCCTTAACAGAAAAGGTCAGTCTAGTCCACACTCCTTCTCCTTACTCCAGGCCTTCTCCCTTTCCTATTCCTAGTTGTTGCTGTTTATTGCTTAGTTGTATCCGATTCTTTGCGACCCCATGGACTGTACCCCCACCCCCCCCGGGATCCTCTGTCCATGGGATTCTCCAGGCAAGAATACTGGAGTGGGTTGCCATTTCCTACTCCAGGGGATCTCCCAACCCAAGAATCAAACCCTCGTCTCTTGCGTTGGCAGGTGGATTCTTTACCAGTGAGCCACCAGGGAAGCCTTACTTGTAAAGCAAAAGTTAAAGTGCTAGTCGCTCAGCCATGTCTGACTCTTTTGCGATCCCCTGGACTGTAGCCCACCAGGCTCCTCTGTCCATGGAATTCTCCAGGCAATAATACTGGAGTGGGTTGCCATTCCCTTCTCCAGGGGATCTTCCCAACCCAGAGATCGAATTGGCGTCTCTTCTATTGACAGGTGGATTCTTTACCACTGAACCACCAGGGAAATCTTACTCCTCAGGCCACCTCAGAAATAAACTCTCCCTTTTGTCCACTCCATCTCCACCACTGGTCCCAGGTCAGGCCACCATCTAAGTAGGTGGGATCAATAGCTGCGCTTGTGTCATGATTTTAGAGCGTCTCCACACGACCTTTAAACACTTCCTAGTCATTTGGGTGAGGTCTCCTGAAAACACCACCACCATCAGGACAGGTAACCCAAGGCATTAACACCTTAACTCAAACAGGTTCACCCACTTAGTAAACCCGCTGTCTGGCAGAAGCCTGAGGGAGTGGGACAGAGGAGGGGAGGTTTTGAGGGGCAGGGAAAGCTGTGACAGAAAGGAGTCCTGGCCTGAGCTACAGCTGCCAGAGCAGGTGTAGGTGTGGTATCACATGAAGGGGTACACGTTCTCTGCCTAGCCTGTCACAAAAATGCCACGGGAGCTCTGGAAAGATAGGCATAGGGCAGCCTCTGGGCTGCAAGCTGTGGGTATCCTGAAAGGTTGCCAACGTTCCCTGCAAGATTGGGGGGGTGGGGGACAGAGAGATGTGTGATGGATTACAAAAGGCCAAGACTTCAGAACACCAAGCGACCTATGGGGATGCTCTGTTGGCTGAGTTCCTCTGCTACCAAGCTTCCAGAATTCTGGGGAGGGCGTCTGGCCAGAGATGACCCCCATGGATGCCAGGCTTGCAAGCAGGAGGCAGCTCACAACAGATTGCCCGTGCTGAGAACTCACACTGGCCGGGCGCAGATGCAGGAGGAGGGAAATGGCTGACACTGCAGGAGACGTAAGCTTCCCATGTCTGGGATGTTTACCTCATTAGGATGTTTTACGTAACATCAGCCAAAAACAGAAAGGGAAAACAGCTGGAGGGAGTCCGCTGGAGCTCAGACCTGGCTCATGAGTCTCGGATTCTTCCAAGGCCAAGAGGGAACCTCTACGCAGCCCCTTCCTCCCTGGCTTGGTTATTCCATCGGCAAAGAAGTCAGCACAACGTGGACTGGGTTCCTAGGAGGAAAACTCTTGAGCCACCCTCCAAAGAGCATTACAGCTGATATGAACAAAGAGGCAGTTATTGTTGTCATAATTACTGTTATCATCACCCCAATCTCTTGTGTCTACACATTCATTTTATCATGACCAGGGATGGCTGGAAATGAGGGGCCAGAAACCTAGGCAACTCCTGGGCTCTGAGTCCAGAGGTCTGAATAGGAGTAAAGTTCAGAGGGCTTGCAATGTGGGAGACCTGGGTTCGATCCCTGGGTTGGGAAGATCCCCTGGAGAAGGGAAAGGATACCCACTCCAATATTCTGACCTGGAGAATTCTGTAGACTGTATAGTCCATGGTATCACACAGAGTCGGACATGACTGAGCGACTTTCACTTTCGGAGGGCAGATGAGCAGGCTTGGGACCCAAGAGGTGGGCGATACCTGGGGGTGGCTGGAGCTGGAGTCTTAGCACCAGGGAGGGCTCAGGGGCAGAAGGGATTAATTCTGGAAAGAGGGGAGGGTGTGGAAGAGACTATGGAAGAGGCTGGAGGAGGAACCAGGTAGGGCTTGATCAAGCAGAGTAAGAGGAGAGTGAGGCACGGAGATCCACAGCAGGGCAGCAGACAGCCTGAGCTTCCTGCGGTACACAGCCTGGAAGGGGCTGGTCCCCCACCAGACTAAACTAAAAACTACAGGCCCCCAGCATAGACAGCCAGGGGCCTCGGGGTCAGGGATCCAAGTGTGCCATCCAAGGGGCACGCATGAGACAAGACACTTTTGGATTTCATTTCTCCTCCTTCTTTGCATCATGTTCACTGAAATGTCTTTGTTCCTCCACGAAGACTTCATCTCTGTCTGTTTCCCTCCCTCCCCCAATACCTTTTCCCTCCTCTTCCCCTCCCTCTTGAACCACATACATATTGCTTCTGATTCGACTTTGCAAGGCTACCATGTGAGTGTGTGTTTGTGTCACTGGGGGATGGCGGGGAGGGGGGTAGGAGGCGGTGGTGAGCCCTCAGGAGGACAGCAAGGGGTGAGGAAGGATGTCAGGGGGTGGAGATCCTCTCTCCTTCCTGGCCAGCTGGAAATGTGCTATGTGACCATCCAATTTAATTAGCTGAACTTCCTTGATACTCTTGATAGAAGGAAGCTTAGGAAAAAAAAAAACGCACTTTTTCGGCTCTCGGGCTCTTGAAAGATAATGGAGAGGATCTGATTGCATGAACGTGGAGCCCCGGCTCCATGATTTCCTACTGCCAGGGGCAATCAACTATGAGCCGAAACCTCCATCTTGAAAACGCCAAGCCGAATGAGAGGATGTGAGCTCACAGGCACAGGGCTCCAGAGTCTCAGGGCTCGAACCCCCGGGGGAGCCTCAGCGGCAGCTGCCCAGAGTCCCTGACAAGCAGAGTGGGGACCAGGGGGAGCAAGGGCTGACCTCCCCACACCCTCCAGCGGTCCCTGCTCCGCAGCCCTCAGGCAGGCCGCCTGCCACCGCCCCCCACCCCAGGGTCACTGGCGTTGCCCCAAGCACAGCTCCACTCCACGCCAGCTTCTCGTTGCAGAAGTACCCACATCTCAGCATCACCCCCTCCCCAGACCCAGCTTTCTCAGCCCCCCTTGGCTTCCCCAGGTCCTATCAGAGGCCCCCCCAGACCCCTCCTTCCCACCCACCCATCTTTGTCCTGCTACTGGCCGCCTCCAGGCCCCCCACCCCCATGCTGAAGGGGCATTCCAAAGCGACACCAGTGACAGAGAAAGCAAAGGCAGAGCCACTGGGGATGGCCTCGGGGGCTCCTGGAGGTGGCACGGGGACACAGAATCGTCCAAACCAGCACGCAACCCGAGCCTGAGCTGCAGAGCTGTGAAGCCCATAGGGATGCGTTCTAGCAAGAGGAGGAAGTGTCACCATTTAAGATGAAACTGTACTGCCAGCCTGGGTCCCCAGACCACTGCCAATTTTGCCCTGACACACATCTCCTGCAGCCACCCGCCCCTCCGGGCTGACCAGGCCACACGTGCCCATCCTGCTGCAGCCCTGGAGGTGGTGGGAGAATCCGGCAGGAGTGCAGTGCCCCCTCAGAGCCCACCAAGGCTGGACCAATGCCACTCAGGGTGGCAGACAGGCAGGAAGATAGGGTGGACTGCTCCCAGCAGACAGTCAGGTCTGGGCGGGTTGAGGGCACACTCTCTACTATTGAAGGAGTTCTACCTTCTCTGGGGGAGCTCTTGCCGGGGTGGGAAGGAGAAACGGGCACATCCATCTCTTCATCAGCAATTACCATCTCAGAGAGGTTCAGAACCTTCTCACCAAATCACTCAGGCAACTCAGCATTAAAACCTCCATTGCAGAGACCACCCTACACACACACACACACACACACACACACACACAGGTCTGACTCTGACCTTCACACACACACACACACACACACACACACACACACACACACACACACACACACACACGTCTGACTCTGACCTTTACTCCCCAGAGTGATGGTTATTATCTCCTTACACTTGGATTTGTAAACCTAGCAACCTACAAATTAATTTTATTCTTTCACCTGCTAGTCACGGTACCATAAGGTGAATGAGCTCTCAAACAGTTAAGCCTCTCATTGGTGGAATTAACTATTCAAAAATCACAGCATAGTTTTAAACCAAATAGTGCTTTTCTTACTTGAAAAAAAAAAAAATTCACAAGAGTGTTTGATGATCACATGCAAATTCTTTTGTTTAAATTTAAAATTTTTATTCACTATTGGGGTACAGCTGATTAATAACACTGTGATAGTTTCAGACAAACAGTGAAGGGACTCAGCCATACATATACATGCGTCCATCCTCCTCCAAACTCCCCTCCCATCCAGGCTCACGTGCAAATTCTTGAAGAAAATATATGTAATCAATATAACATAAGCTTCATCAAAGTCTGAAATATTTGCCCAGAATTATTTCAGCAGAAAAAAAAATCAAATTTTTTGCTTTAACAGAACATCATTTACTGAGAAAAACTATTGAATATAAAATATTATGGTAAAATTATAAAACAATAACCAACCTAGCATTAAATGAATTTATTTGATCCCACTAACAATCTTAAAGAATACAGGACTCTCAAGTAAAGAAATCAGAGTCTGATTTTCTTTTTTTAATTTCTAAAGCTCCATCATAGGGGTTTGCTAATCTTTGACCATTTCTATTTTATTTCAAAGGGGGTTTATACGCCCGCTTCCTATCTAACGTCATCAATATCTGACCTCTGAAAACTAAAATTGACATTTACTATGCTTCCCCATGGGCTTCCCTGGTGGCTCAGCTGGTCAAGAACCTGCCCACCATGCAGGAGCCCGCCTGCAATACAGGACACCTGGGTTTGATCCCTGGGTTAGGAAGATCCTCTGGAGAAGCAAACAGTAACCCACTCCAGTATTCTTGCTTGAAAACTCCATAGACAGAAGAGCCTCGCAGGCTACAGGCAAGGGGTCGCAGAGTTGGACACGACTGAGCACAATGCGCTTTCTTTTTTCTTTCTGTCTATGGTTCCCCATTGTGTCAACATTGCCAATTACACTTAGCAGCAGCTTCAGATACGACCGATGCTCACCTGCCCTCTGATAAAAATAGCTGCCGTGGATGTCGGGAACAGCAGACGCTCTCTGCTGGTTTCACAGCCCATCAGGCCGCTTTGTGCAACCGGCAGATGAATCCCACACTAAAGGAGAGCCTCGACTCCACCCAACATGGGGTGCCCAAACTTCTGCATGCATCAGTCACTGAGACGGCTTTTATCAGTTAAAAATAGATCTGTTCGCAACCCCATTCACCACAGCAGAGGCTCACGCTGGATTCTGCAGAAGTTAAGGGCACTCCAGTTTTAGAACAAGAACCCCGGAGACACAGGGCTCAGAGAAGGTCCATAAAGCTGAGCATCAGCCTCTTCCCGATCGTTGCTAACACCATGTAACACACTTTCAATGATGTCGCCACGGGTCGTCCATCTGAATTCCAGATTCTCTGCTGTGTGCACAGCCAAAAACGCTCTACCAGGTCTCCCATGAAGTGCATCTGTGCCATTTACACTAGAATAACTCTCCTTCTTGCTGAAAAACTTCCACAAGCTATCTTAATTGCTTGAAGCAATTACACTATATTGTAATTAGCGCATTGCCTTATAATTATTTGCTTTGAGAGTGTCTCTCTCCACTCCTCCCCGCCCTCCTCCACCTCCAGACGTGAGCTCTTTGAAAGCGTTCTCTGTGGCCTGGGTGTCCACCATGTGCCCTAATACACAGAAAAACTTGGTAACTGGAACTGAATTGAGTGGAATTGAATGGAAGCTGCAATACCAACAACTTCTTCAATTCAATGATGACTCCCCCTCCAGTTATATTTAAGCGGTTATTCAACCAAGCTTGCCACGTATCTTGAACATCCATTGTAAGTGTCTATTAAGTGACTATCCCAGACCAATGCAATGTGACAAATAAGCAGTCAGGGTCAAGGATTTATATACTTGGCTTCTGGTATGTCTACCTCCAAAAAGGAAATTAATAACCCTTACTGGTGTCCCTAAGGCAAACCTCACATTAAAGTTAAGTATGTGGGAAGCTTAGCTCAACATCTAGCACACGAGGATGCCCATTGGACATTCGCTCTTTGTTCTCGGGGTCTGGTTTGTGTCCACCAGTGATAAAGCTTGTAGGGGGAACCATTTGGTTGATGCCTTCCCATCTACTCACACCTGCCCCTACATTATTTGGGGCCAGTGGCTCTAAGTAATACTCATCCAGACACCTAGTCACAATATTTTTCCTGAAACCAACAGATCATTGCTCTGTTTGTTTAATTTTACTTGTTTCTCACCCCACCCATCAACAGCCAACCCAAAAAGTGGAACAGACCCAGTGGGCTCCATGCACACCAAAGATAACTAGGCAACAATAAAGAGAAGAAAGATGGTTTTGGCCTTCATCAAAGCTTACCCACAACAGGATCCTTGTTTTCAGTAAAGAGCCTCCTGCATGTATACATGGAAACTGAAACTTAACCTTGTGGCATTATGTGAAAAAAACTGGAATCGGGAAGAAATGATAAGTGCACCAGAGGTGGCGTGGAGCTTACTTACAGGAAGGATGTGTTCTCATGAACCATGCCTGCGACAAGGAGAGTTATCCTTACACAGACAAGCAGGTGGATCCCGTGGAGCAGAAAGGTAAAAATAGTCAACCAACTCTGTTTGCTCATTAAGTCATCATCTTATCATATTAACAATTTAAGTCTCTGAGAATCCCTGACCAAAATCTTCCTTAACCAATGAAGGCACATATTCTGATCTTCGCTGAGCCATCACAGGAGAACCCAGGTCCCAGAGCCTTTCATTCTCCCGGAGATAAACTTGTCAGTGGAGGACCAGGCCCTCCCGCTCAGGTGCCCTGCCCAACTGCAAATTTCCAGTGCGATACTGTCTGCAACCACCAGCAGGTCTTAACCTACACAGAGGATGACACAAGGGATTAGCAGGTTGCCACAATAATGCCCCAAGCAACTTGGAGACAAGCTAGACTTGAATCCCAGGAGCTGGTTCAGTCAGGTAGGTGAAATCTGAAATGCCTACCAGGGTAGCAAAGCAAGACCACAGATCATTGTCTAGCTGCTAATCGTTTTCTGTGTCAATTATAGAAGCAAACTCCTCAAAACTGCAATACAGTCAAAACCAACTGGGGCAGTTCTGACCCACAGATATTCAGACTTTAAGAATTGCCACCATGTTCTGAGACGGTCCACAGGTCTCTGATAGAGGTCCATCTCTCCGTCCAGACCGAGCTGCTGATGGGCATCCAACCTCCATGCCCTCCAAAGGAAACAGCCAAGGAAAGAGACTCAGGGGTACTTACGCAGAGCGTGCCACTCATCCTGGCGGATGGTCTTCGTGATGTTGAAGGTGAGGTTCCTGGGGATGGTGGCTGAGGAGTAGTGGTACTTGATGTATGTGCACCGCTCAATTTCTCCTGGAAGAGAGACAGGAGGCCAAATGTTAATGAGGCAGCAACCATGTCTGGGGCAATTTCCAGGATCTGTTTTTCTATCCTGGGGAGAGAGACTTGTTTCATATTGGGTGGGCCTGGTGACACTGACATTTTGTAAATACAAGGTAGTAACCTCAGCTCCAAAAGAACAAGAGAGTCGAACAAAATCAAACACCATCAATCTGGATGGCACTAGTGGTAAACAATCCACCTGTCAGTGCAGGATTTGCAAGAGACTTGGGTTCGATCCCTGGAGAAGGAAATGGCAACCCACTCCAGTATTCTTGCCTGGGAAATCTTATGGACAGAGGAGCCTGGTGGACTACACTTCATGGGGTCACAAACAGTCAGACATGACTGGGCATGCGCGTGCGCGCGCACACACACACACACACACACACACACACACACACACACACACACACACACACACACACACAGCCCCCCGCCTCTGGCATCATGCATATAGGAAGAGTCCAAGCTGAGGCTGATGGCAGCTTGTTAAGAAAGTAGTACCCATGTGTTTAACCTTAAGAAAATCAACTTATACGTCAAGGGAGGATGTTTGGTATCTAAAAACATTTACAGTCTGCACCCACGGAACAGCAGCAAGCAGGCTTTGGCCTTAATCACGTAGCACACGCTGTCTTGTGGAAAGGTGAGCTAGAGGGGCCTCTTCCCTCTTCTCTATCCCATGGCCCCCACCAGCCTCACCTCTAAACACAAAGCACTCAGTTCCATGTGTACCTCCTTGAATCAGTCTCCTCTCAGATTTCTTGGACAAAGTCGAAGTCCCTTGACATACTCAACTGCCTGGTCCAATTAGGACTTTTTCTGAGATGCTGTTATCAATCAACGCAAGCTTTGCTAGTCAGATTATCAAGAGTCCTGTATTTCAGAGCCAGAGGTTCTCAAATGGTAGCCCTGGGACCACAGCATCAGCATTCCCTGGGAACCTGCTAGAAATGCCACTTCCCAGGCCTAACCCCACACCTGCTGAATCAAAACCCCCGAGGAAGAGTCTGCAATATGAAGTTTACTAGGCCCTCCGGGTAATTCTGTTGCACACTTGAGTTTGAAAACTGCCGCCTTCGAGAATCTAATAGAATTGCCAATGAGTGAGTTGATAAATCCGCCGGGTTGGCCAAATTCAAAAGGTAAGCAAGATTAGGAGTTCTTGGTCTCCTGCAGGCTCTTCTATTGGCACTTACTTATCCAGGGGATATTAAAACTCAAGTGTCAGGGCATCATGAAGAATCAGGAAAGGAGTGATTTTTAAAGGTTAGGGGTTTTAAATTTTGGTATTGCACCTGAATGGACTTTGATGGTAATCCATTTTGCACCCCACTGATTTTCAATTTATAAGTAGTGGCACCTGATTGAATTGTCTGACCCCTGGCTCACTGTCAGCAGGGAACCTGGCAATAGGTGGAATGCAGTAATTTAGACAGTGCCTTATTGTAAATCACATCTGGACGACCGCCCACTGTTAGTTACTGGCAGACACTCCTGCAATGGGACAGACCCTGTCCAGAGGCAAAGTTTTGAGGAAAGCATTAGGTACTCTTTTTTTTTTTTTTTTTAATTTCTCAGCTCCTCTGCCTCTGACCTCTTAGCCCACAAACATCCTGAAGTCTCTCATGGGCTCCCCCCATGCCCCCCACGACATCCCCCCACCTCTGTCTTCCTTCTTCCCTCACCTGCTACACTTCTAGAAAAAATAGTCTTCCCTACAGTCTCTGCTTCCAGAACCCACATTCACACCTCATTTCTATAACAATTTCCATTGACAGCATCAGTTCCCATCCAGTCTACATCACAAAGCCCACGGCCATCGCCAAGGCTTTCCAGGGCTCTAATGGTGCCCCTCCTCCCTGGCATCCAACTGGTCACCGAATTCCAATCGTTTTATGTCAGAAATGTCCCTGGAATCCAGCCTTCCTGCCTTCTGTCCCCACTGCCTCCATCATAGCTGTGAGAACACAATGACCGATCTCAACAAACAGCCACACTGAGGACTTTCGAAGCAGGAGAGACTTGCCAAGTGCCTAGTGGACCAGTGGTTTCCAACTTAGGTCTTGGAGCACATAGAAAAGATGTGTGCAAGGCACCGGGTGGGCTGCTGGGCCTTGTCCAGCCTCGCCAAGGGCCAAAGGAGCCACATCCCCATAACCCATTTGTGGTTTCTATGCATGTCATCATCCCTGGGTCAGGAAGATCCCCTGGAGAAGAAAGTGGATATCCACTCCAGTATTCTTGCCTGGAGAATCCCATGGAAAGAGGAGTCTGGTGGGCTACAGTCCATGGGGTCACCAAGAGTCAGACACGACTGAGCGATTCACACTCACTCACACTTACACACGTGTCCCACTGGTGGCACACTCTATTACGAACAATGCCTTACTAATCTTTTTATGACCCAATTAAGTAGGTGCTATTATACTCCTCACCCCTATTTTACAAATAAAAAAAATGGAGGCTCAAAAAGATTAAGTGACTTGCCCAAGGGAGGAGCAGGGCCAGGCTCAGAACCCAGGATCGCCTTATTGGAGTATCTCTCCTGTCAGGCCACCCTTCATACTGCCGCTCAGACTGTACCATAGAAAGAAAATGCAGTCTATCATGCAGGGGATACACCCCACACTCCTGGCAGAAAGTCCCAGCCCCCATGTAGCCCCAACCAGGACACAACCGAGGCTCCAGCCAGGTGCCCTCCCCACCCTGCCCCATCGAGGTTGGATCCGCTCACAACTCTGTCCCTCCTCTCCTCCCCACCTTTCCTTCACCAGCTACACACCTCCAGCTCCTCAGGGAAGCCCCACTCACATCTAGGACAGCACCCAGGAGTAGGCATCCAACGGCCCCTCCCGCTCCCCCTCCTTGATCGGGTCGTCCTGCTGCAGCCAGCACGCCAATGGGCTGTGATTTATCTATTTACACGCCTCACTCCTCCACTGAATTACTAGTTTCTGGAGGGCAGGGACTTGTCTTATTCATTCATCTTTATGTCCCTGGCCCCCAGCACAGGGTGAGCACCAAGAACCTATGCTTTGAAGAAAGTGATGAATAATACAAGGCGCCCTTTATAAGATCACAGTGGGTAAGGAATCCAACTGCTTCTATTGTATGCAAGGGATTAAAATAATGGAGGCAAATTAGAATGTCATTAATAAACGGAGGCGACTGTTGCAGAACTCTGGGAGCCTATGGCAAATACCTCTTCCCTGTCTGGACCACGTAAGGAGAGGCTTGTCAGTCACATATGAACACAGAATAGCCTCTTACCACACTTCGTAAATGTAATCCAAGGGACAACTAGGTCAATGGTTTCAGGGTAGAAAAAAGACAGAGAAAAGAAAAAGAGGGAGATATTAGAGAGAAAGGATTTTTACATGAATATCATGAGCAACCATGTGGGACATACACAGTTGAGCAGGTTGTGCACTGCACAAGGATGCCTCTCTGGGGGTACCTGCGTGCTGAAGTACAGCCGCTGCTCTGCCTGCGAAGACCTGAACCATGGTGGGGTATGCAGGGGATGTCTCAGTCAGAGAGGCTGCCTTCATCTAATTTGCACAAAGATGGCATGAGAACTAGGAGCCACCCTACACTCCATAATTTCAAGATCAAACAAAATACTCCCTGGGCCCAGCTTGGAAGACACAAGATGGAATCCCACTGGTAACAGCTAGATGATGCCTGTCACGCACATCTGAGAGACGTACCTGATTTTCTGGCTGAGACCAGGTTCTCTCAGCCTCAAAACATATTCAACAAGTGGCCACAGGTTCCAGGCTTCCTGAACCTCCCTCAGCCCCAGCCTACCAGGCCAGCCAGGGAAGAGGCCACCTGACACTCAACAAGAGAAAGGAGCTGACGGACAGGCGCGGTGGGCAGCCGGCCAGGGAGCTTGGCTGGAGAACTTCCCAACAGCCCCGCTGGAGGCCCTCACTATTTGCTTTGCCTCAGGGATGCAAGCATCCTGCCTTGACAGCAATTAAATTTGAAAGACTCAAATATTGCCTAAGAAGAAAGGCAAAATATTTACCCATGTGTCTGCAGGTCCTGTCAGTGTGCTGGGCTTTTGTCAATACAGGCGCCATCTGGGCACCAAATTCGTGTGCCCAGAATGTGGGCTTCCCAACACAAACAGGTTTTCCTGCAAAGGACGGTGGAAGGTAACAGAGAAGCCTGTGACCTTCCCCGACTCCTGCATTCCAGCCCAGAGAGGCGAGCTTCCCCCTCCTGAAGCCTCAGCTGAGGGGCCAAAAGGGGTCAGTGAGGCATCAGGGACAGGAGGGAGTGCCTCCTGTGGGTACCTGGGACTTGATACCTTCAGCCATGCCTTGCCTTCTGAGCTGAGGACCCTCCAAGCTGCGTGTCAGAGTCCCAAAGTGTTAAGTTGCTCAGTCATGTCTGACTCTTTGCGACCCCATGAACTGTATAGCCAGCCAGGTTCCTCCATCCATGGAATTCTCTAGGCAAGAATACTGGAGTGGGTGGCCATTCCCTTCTCCAGGAGGATCTTCCTGACCCAGGGATTGAACCAGGGTCTCCCACATTGCAGGCAGATTCTTTACCATCTGAGCCACCATCAGAGTCCCAGGGAGACAGGATAGCCAAACAGGTAACTGAGGAGGGTTTCCAAAGCTGAGCATGGGGTGTGAAGGGGGCCAGGGCCCTGGGGCTGGCAACACGAGGAGGTGGGGCAACCCCAAGGCTGGGCAAGGCAGAGCAGGGACCATCACGGGAATCTGGAGAAGAGGGCCCTGGGAGGGAGGTGATGCAGGCTCAGGAGCGGGTACAGCCCATCTGAGCGAGGGGCAGGGTATAAACCTGCCAATCTCTCGCTCCTCCCACCCACACCTCCCGCCAAGTCCTCCCAGAGCTGAACCCACCGAGAAGTCAAAGCACAATGCAGCCTCTGAGTCCAGAGCAGGTAAAGACGGAACTGGACTCAAAGGACAAATGCAAGCATCCAGCCCTCTCCCCTTCTACATCATCACTCCAGCTCCCTCTAGTCCAACAGGAGCGCCACCCTCCTCCCTTCCACCTCTCAAAGTCCTCAGTGGCAAAGGGAGACCCAGGAACAAGGAACAGGGGGACACACGGTTCTCATCCTTTCTCTCCATTTCAAATGCTCTAAGACCCAAGGCATGAGTCTGGTAATTCACGTCAAGTCCTGATGTGGTCCCTGCAAACAGTAAGTGCTCAACAAATACTATTGGGTTGGTCAAGAAGTTCACTGGGGCTTTTTCTTAACGTCTTATGGAAAAACCCAAACTCTCTAGCCAATCCCACAGTCATGATGAAGAAAGACCACAGGAAATCAGAAATAATATCAGCAATGTTTGCATCACATTACATACACACAGAGGCAGGAGGTGGGGTATGGGGGTGGGAAGAGGAAGAGAGAGAAATTTCATATGCAGTAACCCTAGGAGACTTGTAGCTTGAGAGCCGACATATGCTAGGCATATGAGAAAACGTAGAAAACAGAGGGGAGCAGAAGAGACTGCCCACATGGTGAACTCTGGATTCTCACCCCACCCTACAAGGAAACCACAGGTGAGGCTCCTTTCACATGCATCTACTATCAGCAAGGTGTGGTTTCCAGGAGTCTACTGCTCCAGAGTTATGCATGGTAAGTGGAAATCTTAGGCAGGGAAATTTTAGAGGCAGTGCTAGGACTCCGCCCCATGCCATCTAGAATCACCTCCCATAAACAGGTGCCACTTAGGTTCATGCATTAGTAAGTCATTCCTTTGGGTCAGACACTATTTTCGTGGGCCCCTATTTTTAAAACTCTTTTAAGTCAGTCCAAATGGGATCGTCCCTAGTCACCAGTGCCTAGGTATGGATGAGATCCTGAAATCCCTCTCCTCTAGACTAGAGAGCTTCCCTCATAGCTCTGCTGGAAAAGAATCCACCTGCAATGCAGGAGACCTTGGTTTGATTCCTGGGTTGGGAAGATCCACTGGAGAAGGGATAGGCCACCCACTCCAGTTCTTGGGCTTCAATTGTGGCTCAGCTGGTAAAGAATCCACCTGTAATGCAGGAGACCTGGGTTCAATCCTTGGGTTGGGAAGATCCCCTGGAGAGAGGGAAATGCTACCACATTTCAGTATTCTGGCCTCGAGAATTCCATGGACTGTATAGTCCATGGGGTCACAAAGAGTCGGACACGACTAGGCAACTTTCACTAGACGAGAGGGACCCTCAGCAGCAGGGCACCCCTAGAGAAGACAGGCTAAGAAAGGCACAAGGATCCCGGCAGCTCATGGGGGTGGGGGAACGTGCTAGGAAGGCAAACCCACAACTTCACAACCATATCTGGCTCTGACCAGGGTGGGCCTGAGAAAGAACCAGAACATGGAAACCCCCTCTCCAGCCCCCAGTTAAAAAGTGGAGTGATGCATGCTGTGCATGGGATGGTCAAACGCATTGATGTTTAGGAAGACTTGGGTTTAACAATCTATAAAAGGTTTACTTACTGCGGGACTTTAATAAGAGTTTTTCACATACACCGTGATTCCCAAGAAGAGAAGGGATAGGTGTGGCATGCAGGCTTCCCCAGACTCCTTTGACCCCCAAAGCCTTTTTTTATTCAAAGAGTAGTTTCTACCACTCAACTGTTGAGTTCCTCAGAACCAGAACGCAGGTCTTTTGTTTGCATTTCTACCCCCAGGGCCAGGCAAGGGTTGACACAAAGCCCTCACTACATCTATGGATAAAAGAGGAATAGACACCAGGGTCTGTTCTTTGATCAAATGGTCTACATGATGAAGTAAGTAGTTGGCTTCAAGTTCATGCTGGCCTCCTCCCTGTAGGCACACCTGGGAGCCACCTACAAAGCAGCATCAGGGGCAAATGCCCGCTCAGGTGTGTGCATGAGGCCCTGAAGTTGGTCTGGGGTCTCTGTGGGCAGGACTAGAGCCTTGGCTGAGAATCAAGTGGTTCTCAGCCCACTCGGATTCCCAGGCACACGAACAGCACCCACACCAGGTCCATAGCAAGCTTTCCGCCTCATCACAGCTCATGGTCCACTTAGCCCTCCTGGGTGCAGGAGAGTCAATACTCATGAGAGACCCTCAACCAAGGATGTGAGAGCCAGAGAGCAAGCGCCCTGCCCCCTGCAGGATGACCACGAGGTGATCTCGGCACAGCTACCCTGAGGGCGGCCCCAGGATCCACGCTGAAACTCACAGCAGGAGCCAGTTCAGTGCTGCACCCTCCATTGGCTTCCCCTCTTTCCTCCCTTCTTGGGAACTTCCCCTAAAGTCCCTGACTTGAGTTCTGCTTTAGGGGCACCCAAACTCTGAATCCCAATCCCAAATAAATCCAGTCCCAAAGAAAGGCAATGCCAGAGAATGTTCAAACTACCCCACAATTGCACTCATCTCACACACTAGCAAAGTGAAGTCGCTCAGTCATGTCCGACTCTTTGTGACTTCATGGACTGTAGCCTACCAGGTTCCTCCATCCATGGGATTTTCCAGGCAAGAATACTGGAGTGGGTTGCCATTTCCTTCTCACACACTAGCAAAGTAATGCTCAAAATTCTCCAAGCCAGGCTTCAACAGTATGTGAACCGTGAACTTCTAGATGTTCAAGCTGGATTTAGAAAAGGCAGAGGAGCCAGAGGTCAAATTGCAAACATCTGCTGGATCATCAAAAAAGCAATAAAGATCCAGAAGAACATCTACTTTTGCTTTATTGACTACACCAAAGCCTTTGACTGTGTGGATCACAATAAACTATGGAAAATTCTTCAAGAGATGGGACTATCAGACCACTGGACCTGTCTCCTAAGAAATCTGTATGCAGGTCAGGAAGCAACAGTTAGAACTGGACATGGAACAAGAGACTGGTTCCAAATCAGGAAAGGAGTACGTCAAGACTGTATATTGTCACCCTGTTTATTTAACTTATATGCAGAGTACATCTGGAGAAGGCAATGGCACCCCACTCCAGTCCTCTTGCCTGGAAAATCCCATGGATGGAGGAGCCTGGTAGGCTGCAGTTCATGGGGTCATTAAGAGTCGGACACGACTGAGTGACTTCACTTTCATTTTTCACTTCCACGCATTGGAGAAGGAAATGGCAACCCACTCCAGTGTTCTTGCCTGGAGAATACCAGGGATGGGGGAGCCTGGTGGACTGACGTCTATGGGGTCGCACAGAGTTGGACACAACTGAAGTGACTTAGCAGCAGCAGAGTACATCATGAGAAATGCCAGGTTGGATGAAGCAAAAGCTGGAATCAAGATTCCCAGGAGAAATATCAATAACCTCAGATATGCAAATGACACCACCCTTATGGCAGAAAGGGAAAAAGAACTAAAGAACCTATTGATGAAAGTGAAAGAGGAGAGTGAAAAAGTTGACTTAAAACTCAACATTCAGAAAACTAAGATCATGGCATCTGGTCCCATCACTTCATGGCAAATAGATGGGGAAACAATGGAAACAGTGAGAGACTTTATTTTTGGGGGCTCCAAAATCACTGCAGATGGTGATTGAAGCCATGAAATAAAAAGAAGCTTGCTCCTTGGAAGAAAAGCTATGACCAACTTAGTTAGCATATTAAAAAGCAGAGACATTACTTTGCCAACAAAAGTCCGTCTAGTCAAAGCTATGGTTTTTCCAGTAGTCACATATGGATGTGAGAGTTGAACTATAAAGAAAGCTAAGCACCAAAGAATTGATGCTTTTGAACTATGGTTTTGGAGAAGACTCTTGAGAGTCCCTTGGACTGCAGGGAGATCCAATGAGTCCATCCTAAAGGAAATCAGTCCTGAATATTCATTGGAAGGACTGATGCTGAAGCTGAAATTCCAATACTTTGGCCACCTGATGCAAAGAGATGACTCACTGGAAAAGACCTTGATGCTGGGAAAGATTGAAGGCAGGAGGAGAAGGGGACAACAGAGGATGATATGGTTGAATGGCATCACCAACATAATGGACATGAGTTTGTAAACTCTGGGAGTTGGTGATGGACAGGGAGGCCTGGCGTGCTGCAGTCCACGGGGTCACAAACAGTTGGACACGACTGAGTGACTGAACTGAACTGAATTGAAACTCTGAAATGCTATTCTTGACATTCCAGCATCCCACTGGACTACTGGACCACTGCTGAGAGTCCACGGGCTTCCTTCATCCCAGAGCTCCTTCTTTAAAAAAATTAAATCTATTCAATGCCTTCCAGACAGTGAGGGCTTTGGACACTCACTTTACCCCCACATCATGGTCATAACAACCTTGAGAGGCAGATATTCTCTCTCTATGTGTTCTCAGCCCATGTTCAGTAGTATTCTCATATGGCTGGAGGAAGGGAGACTTTAAGGGAGATGACGGCCTTCCCTGGAGCCAGCCAGCCAGCCAGCCATGAGAACAGGCAGAGTCCAGGTGTCAGCACAGTGGTTTCAGACACCACAGCTATAACAATTCCATGGCCTGGCAGGAGGTTTATGGAGAACAAGGATTATCTTGCAGCCACCGAGCCTTGTATGTGCAAAAATTTTACATCCACTGATAAGGAAGAAGGGGGGACATCACTCATGTCTTGTCTGGTACTCTTCCTCCCTTGATGCCAGTGGCGAGCGCGCCCAGGACGCTGACCGGTCCTGGCTCCAGGCCGGTCATAGGTCCTACCCTGCTGACCGGTCCTGGCTCCAGGCCGCCACGGCAAGAGCCCTCACTCACTCTGACATCTGTCTCACCCATCGAGCTGGCGGTTCTCAATCATTGGTCAGCCCTAATAAATGGAAAGATTAAGTCAAAAGTAGAAAGAACACACTGGAAAAAAACTGAAAGCCAATGTTCAAAAAAAAAAAAAAGAAATTGGTTGAAGCTTTAAATCTTGGACTTCGTCCCTTCTATAAAGGGCATTTCCTCAAAAAAGAAAAAACGGGGCGGGGGGGGATAAAATTACACCTTAGAAGTGAGAGGAGACAGGGAGATTCTCCTTTGACCAATTAGGAAAGACATTATCAATTAATCAGCACTGTCAACGTCAAATTCTTTAGCCAGCTATAAGAGCAGAGATAGAGTTTAGGGGGTGAAAGGTTTGAGATTAGAAGCAAAACCATGTCCCTGATGAAAAAGGAGGGAAGAAACCAGGAAAGTTCCAGGGGTTCAAGGAGGGCAGACAGAGCTGGAGTTTGCACATCCCGCAAGACCACATCCCCAGGCGGGGCCGGAAGGGGAGAGTGCTGGGGAGGGCAGCGATATTTACAAGTGATTTCAGACAGCTCTTCACAAAACCTTCCTGCAACAAACCTCCCCACCCCACCTCCCCTGGCTCCTTTTCAGCACCTCCTGCTCCTCCCAGATGTTATGAGCTGAAGGATTTTCAAGGCTTAGAGCTGCTGCTGGCCCAGCAAGAAAGAATGTTTTATTTTCTTCCTACTGAGGGAAAGCGTTACCTACTTTTTTATTTTTAAAGCTGTCAAATGCATTCCACTTGGTGTATTTTGTTTTTTGTGTTTGTGGTATCGGCGTGGCCTTTTAATGTTGTTTTGTATGCAACTCATGGGCAGACTCCTAAATATTTAATTCCTTTCCATTCAGTGTTTCATAAATGTTTGTTAGGAGTCGTGTTCTGGGGGGCCTCTGGACTCACACGCATGGATTGCATTCTTAAAAATCCTACTTCCAAAGGGCAGCCCTCCACCCACCCCATTTCTGACTCTGTCTCCCAACACTTCTGCCAGCTACTGTTGTAACAGTTACTTGTATATTAACCATGTATTTCCCTATATATATAGTAAATGCTTCAGGGTAGGGGAGCTTGTAGTTTTCATCTTTGGCCAAGGGGGTGCTTTGAGTGTTGTACAGTTGACCCTTGAACAACGTGGGTTTGAGCTACACGGGTCCACTTGTTCAGATTTTCTTTTTCAGCAGGAAGACTACAGTACCACACAGTCCGCAGCTGGTTGAAATAATGATACAGAGGAGTTGCACATACGGATGCGCCGACTCTAAGTTATATTTGATTTTCAACTACACAGAGGGGCCATCCCAAACCCCTCATTGTTCAAGGGTCAAGAGTAATTCATTTTAACAATAGCTAATGTTCAACGAATGCATTCTCCATGTTAAGTACTGTACAGAGGATTTTATTCCACATTATCTCATTTAGTTGTAAAGTTAAGGCCTGCTGCTGTCCCCATTGCACAGATGAGAACACTGAGGCCCAGAGCGGTCTCCTGCCTGAGAACGCAGACCTATGACTGGCACAGGTGGCATGCAAACCCACCTACCACACTTCCTAAGCACCACACTATGCATGCTCACGAAGAGAAACTGGGAAAAGTCACTCTTCAACAAGAAAGAGACCCTCCAAGGTTTTCCATCAGAAATAAAGCAAAACTTTTCCACGTGCAGGATTCCCAACTTCTACAGACTTTGCCGCTCTTATCAGAACAAGACAGAAGGTTTGCTTCCAGTGCTCCTGTAACGAGCTGGCCAGAAGACAGCTTCTAGACACAGTGAAGGAGAACTAAGAATGCGTCTGGGGGCCCCTGCACTCGGCCACAGCCCTACCCCACTCCCAGGACAAGCCACCCACCAGCAGGGACTGGGGGCAACTCACTGAGCCTCTCAGAACCTCATTTCTTCATCTGCAAATGCATATAATGATAGCGCTCAGCTCCTAAGATGGATGAGGAAGAAATGAGATAACTTATATAAAACCTGTTCCGGAGTAAGCATATGAGAAATGTTCACTTATCAGTTCTACCTCTGGGACACACCTACTCCCATACAACAGCGCATCCATATCTGGTAGCTCAGCTGGTAAAGAATCGGCCCTGAGATGTAGGAGACTTCGGTTCAATTCCTGGGACTGGAGAAGCGATAGGTTACCCACTTTCGTATTCAGGCGCTTCCCTGGTGTGAGAGACCTGGGTTTGATCCCTGGGTTTGGAAGATCCCCTGGAGGAGGGCATGGCAACCCACTTCAGTATTCTTGCCTGGAGAATCCCATGGACAGAGGGGCCTGGCGGGCTACAGAACGTGGGGTTACAAAGAGTCAGACACGACTGAGCGATGAAGTACAGCGCAGCATCGTATCTCAAGGCGGCTCTCACGCCTCTCCCACCCACGGCTCCTTTTCTTCCAGCTGAGGCCATTCAGGTCCTGTGCCCACGGTCCCAGAACCCAGCACACGCTGGTCTTCCGCAAGGCCCGGGCACGTGTCAGAATCTCTCCCAGGGTGACGCTGACCTCGATCGCACCTGCAGGGGTGGAGCCCGCAGCCCGGCTCCCTGTGAGCGCTGCGGGCAGCCGTGACACAGGCTGGTCACGTGCAGGGGACGAGGCCCACGTGCTTCCTCCAGAGAAGCTGCTCAGCCAGCATGAGCTTGGGCAGCTGGTGGTTTTTCTCATCTGGGGCTGTTCTATGTCATTTGGTTTGTTACCTCTTGCGGGGTCTCCTGTTTGCTCCAGGCCCCTGAAGAATCGTTTGGGTGGTGAGCCTGTCCTTCCATACATTAGACATCAGTCCACAAGCTCCATCAGCAGGGCCACTCCTGGCCTCGTCCAAACCATCACTAAAATCTCTCAACAGGATGGGTGTTGAGGGCAGAACTGTGCACCCACACGCACACCACGAATTTCCTTGTAATCAGAAGTGAAAAAGTGAGGAAGTATTAGTTGCCCGGCGTATCTGACTCTTTGCGACCCCATGTAGTGTGTCTCGCCAGGCTCCTCTGTTTATGGAATTCACCAGGCAAGAATACTGGAGTGGGTTGCCACTTCCTTCTCCAAGGGATCTTCCTGACCCAAGGATCAAACTTGAGTCTCCTGTATTGCAGGTGGATTCTTTACCATCTGAGTCACCAGGGAAGTTTGCAATCAGAAATCAATCCGTTAAGAGCTCTTGGGTGGGACCCTACAGCCTGCCATGAATTCACATTCCCGATCTGCCCCCATCCCCTGGCCCCAGACCCACTTCTGCATTTAGTGCACCTGGATGTCATGAGACCCCGTCTGCACCATTCACCCCATTAACTCATCTAGGAACTATACCCACAAAGGGGATGAGGTCAGCTCAGCACCACATGCTGGTCCCTAGGCATCACCGCCTCCTGGCCAAGCGCTCTCCCTATGTCTGCTTTGTAGGCCCTTGGACAGTTGTCCAGGCCTCTCACTAGTCTGGCTGCTTATCTGTGTCCACAGAATCCCCAGGGTCTCCTTTACTGAAAAATTGACACAGCACCCCTACCTCTAGGTCACAGCTCCTCTGACCATCTGGTGCCCCTTCACAAACAGGGTGGCCCCACAGAAGAAATGATCTCCCACGCTGCCCACCATCCTTCTGCATCCTCTAGCAGCCAACACTCCCATCAAGGAATAGAAATGAGGCCTCCCTGCTGGGTGTCCACCACGCACCTGCCGAGTTTACAACCCGTGTCCACATCCCCCAGTTGCCCTGCAAAACACGGTCTCCACGCCCCTGACTCCTGCTCACCCACTCCATTCTTCTCATCACCTTACCATGTAACTCCCTTGACTCAACATCATAGCCTCTAACATTTCACCATCCTCTGCACTAAAGGTCACCTCATCTTCTGTGGGATCCACAACCTTTTTATCCTCACTTCCTCGTTCCTAGATTCAGGATGTCTTCCCCCACCCCCCGCCCCCGAGTCTTTTCACATGCTTTAAACAAGACATTCTTAAATGTCATTACATCGTAACGTCCTCACGAAAGGAAAATAAAAAACGAGGCGTCATCGTGCTGACCCCACATCACCCACCTTCCTGGTAAGGTATCAGCCGCCCTTTTTCCCAGTTTGCTCATGTATTTTTCCAGCATGAAACAGGCTGCTTAGGAAAGTATAAGCAGGTGAGGCATGGCTTTAAATCACCCTTTGGGGTGTAGTAAATAATCTGCTCCCTTAGTCCTATCACAGCCCTAACGGCCTTCTGGAGAGTTCAGAGCCCCAAGTTGTCACTGCCTTCCCCAAGGCCGCCTCCCACCCTGGTGTGCCGACACCCCGAGCACAAGCCTGTGGCTCCTCTGGGCACAGTTTCTGCGGGTGGAAGCACCATCCATCTCCAGGCCCTGACAAACGAGGCGAGAAGGAAGACCAAATCTGGTTTTTCACTGGAAAACAGTGAGCTCATGCTTTCTCTCCAGAGACCCAGGAAGTGGAGACAGATCTGGAGATGGGGAGATAGTGATGGAGACAGGCAGGGGTGATGAGGGATGAGCAGGAAAGAGGGAGGAAGCCAGTCTGGCACTTTTGTAATGTCACTTTTGATAAGAATCCCCAGCTCTCAGGCCAGAGGGAAACATCCATATTCTTTAAATCTAGGATCCAGCATGAGGCGGTTGTCCTAACGGGGAGGAACAGGGAGAAGATGAACACAGCTGGAAATTCTTCATTCCCGCTCCTTCAGAGAAAAGGGAGATAAGGGTTCCTGAGTTGCCAGCACTGCAGACGCCAGGGCAAGGCTGGCACTGCTGCTCCCGGTGGGCTCCAGATCGGATGGTGGACACTGCCAGCTTCTCTGATGGAGGGTTGTACCCTCAGACATGCATCTCCATGAGGCCAGCCATTCCCGACGGACACACCAGATAGAAGTCAGAGAATTCAGATGGCTGCCCAGGTATTTCCAAATAGCTGAATGTTTCAGTTAGGGGGAAAAAAAATCCAGATTACTGAGTTTTCTACTTTGTATTTGAAAAAAGGAGTTAGATAATGCTTTCCTTTTAACCAGTTAATTCAGGGAGGGGGGCAGAGACACTGTGTGTGTGCAGGTGTGGGGGGGGGGCAGACTGGGGGAAAAGCTGGCTGTCCTGTATGAGAAAGCAAACCCTGATAGCTGTTCATTATTTCATTCCTAAACTTGCCGTGTGCCTTTGCTAAAAACTGAATGCAAACCAAAGATCACAGAATTAAAGTAGAAAGCCCAAACAGATGAATTATGCTTTTCTTTACACGTTGCTGTTCAATCGCTAAGTCGTGTCCAATTCTTCGCAACCCCATGGACTGCAGCACGCCAGGCCTCCCTGTCGTTCACCGTCTCCCAGAGTTCACCCAAGTTCATGTCCACTGAACCAGTGATGCCATCCAACCATCTCACCTCTGACAACCTCTTATCCTTTTGCCTTCAATCTTTTCTACCATCATCTCTACTCACAAAATGGACTATTTTCTTAAGTTAAATGGCTTAGCTAGATGTTAATTAAAGTGTTAACTCAGCTTGACTCACTAGTTGAAGTAAAATTCAAAACCAGACATGAAAATACAAATAATGAATGATTCACTGTTTCCCACTGTGTCCAGCAGCACTGCTGTGGTTGAGAGCCCAGTCATCGGAACCAGCTTGCCTGGGGTCAAACTCCAGCTTTTGAGACTCTCTGGATCAGTGATCTGGGCCAAATGGATGAAGTCCTCTGTGCTTCCATGCCTTCACTTTAAAGGGACGTGATACAAATACCCACTCCCTCAGGGGTACAGTGAGAAATCAGTGAATTAGTTTCAGTAAAGTACTCAGCACCTGTATCTTGTAAGTGCTACATACTTATTACTGTTAATTATGTCATCACCATATAGGATGCAGATTTACTGTGTATGCCAGACATCACTTAAGTCCTTTAAGACATGCAGCAAGCACGTATCTGACAGGTTTCAGCAAAAGAAATGAATTTCCCACAAGACAGGTCTCTAGCATCCCATCCTTGCCTACCTCAGGCTTCCTCGGCTATGACTCTGGAGTCCCCTCAGCCCCAGCTCAGGGCATTTACCCTTAGTGGTGACTACATCCCACCAACCTGCTCCTGCCTCAAGGGCTGAGACCACCCCCCCAAATCCAAACCCCTCTAATAATGGTAATACCATCGAACTTCTGTTAATAGAATGTGACTCCATGCCCACCTATAAGACCCACAAAGACTCAACAGCACAGGCATCACTGCCACTACACAGCATTGAGGACGCTGACCACCGACACCCAGGAAAGCAACAATTTAGGGGAACATGTAACCTGTGAAGATGCGGGAAGGGTGTCCCCTAGCCCTCGCCTGGTAGATCACTCACTGGTCCATGCTAAGATGGAATTTCTCACTTTTCAACATTGTGGAAATGTGGCCCCACATTCCACCTCCCAGTCAAAATAGCAAAACCTAACAGTCAGATAACATCAAGGTTTAGTAAAGATGGGGAGAAGAAAGCTCGAGACACTATTCTTGAGAGTATAAATTGTTACAAACACTTGATAAATATCAAGTAAATTGGAAACGAATACACCTTATGACCCCCAAGTCATACCCTTAGACAAAATCCTACATATATATACAAGCAGAGAAGTACAAGAATGTTCTACATAGCATTACTTTTAAAAAAATAATAATAATAGTGAAGACCTAAAGGTCCATCGATTAGGAAAAAGAAAATATTAGGTGGTTATATTCACATATTATACAATACTTTAAATGAATGTACTGTACACATTAGTACAGAGATAAACCTCAAAATATTACATGGAGTGAAAACAGAACTGTAGATTTATACCTACAGTAGTTTTTCACTTTTCAGTATTCTAGATTTTTATCCTCCTACCAAACATAGTCCCTTGGGATCCAATGAGCAAGAACACCGTAACTTCTGGAGGAAAAGTAACCTTAACAAAATCAAAGCCACATTATCCGAGTTTTTATAGTGGGAGAACCTCCGGGGGCTCTGGCTCATCTCCCACTGATCTCCTCCTGGTAGCTTCCCTCTAACAATCTATGAGCCTCACCCTCACGTCCACCGAGTGCACGGGAGATGCTCAGAAGACCGCCTGATACAGAGAGGCAGAAAGCACCAGAGAACAGAGGGCGTGGTGACCGCGCGCTGTGCTGGGGGGCGGGGCGGGGCGGTCACAGATGAGGACATCGGGGAGGCTGCTGGAGGAAGGAGAAGGAATCACGCTGTTCAGTTTGGGGGATGTAGCATACAAGGGAAGGGGTAACCTAGGACCAGCCCACACCTGAGGCGTCCACAGTGAACTCAACAGGAAACAGACTATGCCTCAGCCAGAGTCTGGTGAATCCCGCAGGGAGGGGTGAGTCTGGGCGAGTAGCAGAGCGCTGAGGGGAGGACCTGAGCAGGGGGCTGCCGTGGTTGTCCAGACCTCAGAGCAGGGCCCAAGTACAGCTGGAGGTGCAGGCAAGGAAGATATCTGTGGAGACTTCTGGTCTACCCCAGCTTCCTGGCCCCTTGACTTTTGACCTGCTGCCTGCAGGGGTGGCCTAGCAGCATCCTCCTTGCTCACTGGACCAGCATCCCTGCTGCAGCCAAGTCAAACAGCTGCCTAACGTCCAGATCCCAGGGGCACAAAGGTGGTGAGTGTGTGCCCTCTGGGACCCCAGGCATCCAGACTGAATGAGTGGAAAGGTGCGGATAGCCTACTGGAGTAACCTGCTCCTTATAAGGCTGCCAACCTCTCCCTAAGGACCCTGACCATCACTCCCACGGAAATGAAATCATGGAAATCAGCAGCCAGCACACAGAAGTAGGACAAGATAAGTTGGACAGACAGCTGTCTTTAATCTAGTTTTGCAAGGACTCAGGGAGTCACTGCATTCACCACAGTAAAACAGAACTGGTGCAGACTCCGCCTGGCAAGACGACTTTCTGGACAGGATCCAGGAGGCAGAGCCAAGAGATGGAGCTCTCCAAAGTCAGGGCTGGAGACAGAGGACCCAGGCAAACGCCCACCAGTGGAGAGGCAGGGCGTATGGAGTCGGGTGGTTAAAGGAGGACGGGGCAGTTAGTATTAGAGAAATGTCCACTTGCTGATATTTTTCCTGCTTACAAAAGAT
Organism: Muntiacus reevesi; assembly: GCF_963930625.1. Lineage (NCBI taxonomy): Eukaryota > Metazoa > Chordata > Mammalia > Artiodactyla > Cervidae > Muntiacus > Muntiacus reevesi. The sequence goes on along the minus strand of NC_089254.1, from coordinate 98,974,947 downwards.
GGAACACATTGAGATTCATTGAAATAAATATAAACATCAACTAGTGAGCTGCCACCCTCCCGAGCATTAGTACTCCAAGTGGCCACTGTGGAATGTCTTTGGAATTAAGAGAAACTAACCAGTCCATCCCGGTGTTCTTGCCTGGAGAATCCCAGGGATGGGGGAGACTGGTGGGCTGCCATCTACAGGGTCGCACAGAGTTGGATATGACTGAAGTGACTTAGCAGCAGCAGCAACCAGTCCATCCTAAAGGAGATCAGTCCTGGGTGTTCATTGGAAGGACTGATGCTGAAGCTGAAACTCCAATACATTGGCCACCTCATGCAAAGAGTTGACTCATTGGAAAATATGCTGATGCCAGGAGGGATTGGGGGCAGGAGGAGAAGGGGACGACAGAGGATGAGATGGCTGGATGGTATCACTGACTCGATGGACATGAGTTTGAGTAAACTCCAGGAGTTGGTGATGGACAGGGAGGCCTGGAGTGCTGCGATTCATGGGGTCGCAAAGAGTCGGACACAACTGAGCGACTGAACTGAACTGAACTGAAAGAGACTAGGGTTTGAGGGCAGGTATGAAGCCAGCAAAGCAACTGGAGTCTGAACTACTGAGATAGACACTGAAATAAACACCTGAGACAAAGAGTACCACTCAGACAGTCCCCATTCTCTCCTCCCTCACATACAAGTTGCAGCAGCTCCCAGCTGGCTCAGATGATATCTGCCCTGGTGCTTCCTTCTACTGGGCCAGCCACTCCCATCTCTCCCTTACACAATCGTGTGATCTGTTTCCCCTCCACGCTTGGTAGTCCTTCTCCAGCCTCTACTGTCTCTGCAGATCCCAGTCCCTCTTTGCATCCTCTTTCCACTCACCACTGGATGCTTCCCTTCCCCAGCATGTCCTTCTGTTCCCCCACCCCCAGTTTTGGGAGCCCTGACTCTCCCTGCTCCTAGGTAGTGGGCAATGTCATGCAATAAAAGGACTGGACCAGAATTCAGAAAACCTGAGGTCAACCCAAAAGACATGGTAATTTACTACATAGTATGTATTAGTCTGCTCGAGCTGTCACAACGCCAGAGACTGGGTGGATTAAATGATAGTCACTAATTTTCTCATAATATGGAGACTAGAAGTCCAAGATTAAGGTGCCAGGGTTGGTTTCTGATGAGACCCCTCATCCATGGCTTACAGGAGGCTGCCTCCTCACTATGTCCTCACATGGCATTTCCTCTGTGATGCAAGGGGAAAGGGCGCTCTGGGGTCGCTTTCTCTTCTTATAAGGACACCAGTTCTATCCAGTCTGGGCCCGATCCTTAGACGCTCATTCAACCTAACCATCTCCAAACACAATCACACTGGGGGCTAGTGCTTCAACATCTGAATTTTGATGGAACACAATTTAATCCTTAGCCTAGTAATTGTAGCATCTTAAGTCATAGGGGAAAGAGAGTTTATTCAATTAATTATATTAGGAAAACTGGGTAACCTTCTGGGGAAAAATTAAATTAAAGGTATACTTTGCATCTTAAGCCAGGATAAATTCCAAATAGATCAAATATTTGTTTGGAAAAAAGTTAAATCATAAAAGTACTAGAGGAAACCTTGGAAAACCTTTGGTAGTCTTAGGGGGGAAAGCCTTTATAACTATGACACAGAATCCATAAAAGAAAATACTGATAAATCTGACTACAAAAAAAATAAAAAAATTTCCACATAGCAAAACACACTGTAAAAAAAAAGCAAAAGACAAACTGAGGGAAATATTTGCAACTCGCATTACAAAGAACTAATTTCCGTCCCACATAAAATGCACCTAGACATAAAGAGCAACAATCCAATTTTAACATGAGCAAAAGATATGAACAGACAGTTGATGAAAATGCAATCTATCTTAAACATATGAAAAGATGCTCAAGAACACTCAACATGAGAGAATGACAGGACTTCCATGGTGGTCCAGCGGTTAAGAATCTCCCTACCAATGCAGGGGACATGGGTTCGATTGCCAGTCCAGGAAGATTCCACATGCTGCAAAGCAACTTAGCCCATGAGCTGCAACTACTGAGCCCATGCTCTAGCGCCCTCAAGCTGCACCAAAAGAAGTCACTGAAATGAGAAGCAAGTGTACTGCAGCTAGAGAGGAGCCTGTTCACAGCAATGAAGACCCAGCACAGCCAAAAAGAAATAATTTTCTTTAAAAAGAAGAGAGAGAGATAACTAAAAAGAGAGAGAGAATTACACTGAGGGGCCATTTTCATTCTGGCAGAGATCCGCAAGTTTGATGATGCCCCGTGGTGAGGTATGAGAAAGCAGACACCCTCACAGGCTGCTGTTGGAATGTAAATTTTATAAATTCGTACAACCTCTCTGGAGGGCAATTCATCAATATCTCTTAAAATTACAAAGACTCAATTTGACCCAGAAATTCTTCTTTTAGTAATTTATCTGAGAGACGCAGTATCACAAGTGTAAAAAGATGTACGTACAAGATTATTCATTGCCACTTTGCTTACAGGAGCAACCCAAATTTTCATCAATTGGAGCCTGGTTAGATAAAGTACAGTGTATTCACATAATAGAACACAATACAGCACTTTGAAAAAGACAAAACTGTTTAGAAACTGATGTGGAAAACCTTACAAGATGAATTAAGTGAAAGTAAGCAAGGTGCAGGACAGCAGGTAATATATATCACTTTTATGTAAGGCCAGGGACAGAGATGATAGACATAGATATAGATGTATTGGTACATGCTGGCAAATGCATAAAATAACTCTAGTGGGAAAATAGGCTTCCTCGGTGACTCAGCTGGTAAAGAATCTGCCTGCCAATGCAGGAGACATGAGACACACATCTCTCATGCTTCGATCCCTGGATTGGGAAGATCCCGTGGAAAAGGAAATGGCAACCCACTCTAGTATTCCTGCCAAGACAATCCCATGGGCAGAGGAGACTGGCCAGCTACAGTCCATGGGGTTGCAAAGAGTTGGAGAGGAACAAGCATGCAAGCACAGGAGGAAAACAGTACTATTTCCTTCTACAGAAAGAATTGGGAGGTTGGGAAAATGAAAGGGAAAGAGACATTCTCCATTTTATATTTTATATAACCCTTTTGTATTTTTAAAACAGTGAACCATGTCAATGTTTCACCTATACAAAAAAAGTAAATGATGATGCAAAAAACAAAACAAGGGTAGAGATCACAAAAAAGAAAATCCAGCTCTGCCCAGGATGGTTTTGAGGCAGTCACCTCCCCCATCTGAACCACAGATTCTGATCCCTGCCCTTCTGGCTTCCACTTCACTGTTGCATGGCACTCAGCATCTGTGATGGTCCTCAACAGACACTTTTCTGTTCTCCGCCCTCCAAGACTTCCTCTCCCCCACAATTTGAGTCACCCCTCTCTTAACCTCAAAAGCAGGGCTAAGCCTTTGCAGAGAGACTTAACCATGGCTGACACAGCCAGTGGGTGAGCTGGTGGCCACCAGGGCCAGTCCCAGGCTGGGACAAGGTTATAACCGCCACCTCACCACTCACTCTGCCCTCACCTATTCACCAGTTCTGCCTTGTCCTCTCAGGACCAGGGCTCACAGGCAGGCCACTTACATCACCAGTTCCTCCAGGCTGAGGACTCCACCTGCCCCATGCCAGGGTGGATGGCTGCATTCCTATCCCTGGATGAGCTGGAGGCAACCCAGCCACAGGCTGCCAGGCTCTTGTGCATCGACCCAACGCACACAGCCTGCCCCTAAGTTCCTACTGCTTTGCCTGTCTTCTGCCAGGATGCCCAAGGCGCTGGGCTTCCTCCACTCCTTGTGTTAGTGGCTGCCCCCGGGTACCCCTACCCACTGCCGGGAGAGCCCTGTTTTCACTCCCACACCCACCACAGCCAACTTGGTGAAGCTTTGCTCCCAGAAACAGCCCTTCAAGTCTTGCCCTTGGCTGTGTTCTAGTACATTCTAGTGAGGGAGTCTCTCTCATCATTTGATGTTCATTCTAGGCTACTTTAAAACAGCTCAGAAAACCTCTCATGATGTCCTCGGCCAGTTCGGGCATCACGGCTATCTGGAAGATGAACTGTCACTGCAGTGTGACCCTTCAGAGCTATGCTGGCTCCACTACCCTCTTCCCAAAGAATACAGTGACCTCCCTGGTTTGGACTTCAGTTGTTGTTTAGTCTCTCAGTTGTGTCCAACTCTGTGACCCTGTGGACTGCAGCACGCCAGGCTTCCCTGTCCTTCACTATCACCCTGAGTTTGCTCAAACTCATGTCCATTGAGTCGATGATACCATCCAACCATCTCATCCTCTGTCACCCCCTTCTCCTCCTGCCCTCAATCTTTCCCAGCATCAAGGCCTTTTCAAATGGACTTCAGATTCCTTGTCAATTCCATCACCACCAGTCCTGGACCTCCTCAGGCAGCAGGACTCAGGAATGCCCTCCAGCTTACTTTCTCCACCAAATATCTCACTGTTGGCAGGGTTCCCCGGGTTTGGGCAAGTACGTGACCTTGATTCTCTCCAGGCTTATCTTCAATCCACAGCACATCCCAGACTCTCAAAGCAGCCTGTAATTTCTGTGTGTCCTCTCATGCGAGTACTTCAAGGTCACAATCACCGGCAAAGAGCAATCAGCTCTCAAATGACTGTCTTAATGGATGTTGTTTGCAGCTTCTCTTTACTAGAAGGTAAGCTTATTTCTTTTTTATCTCCTCGTAACGCCTAGGGAAGTACAAGGCTCTGCATACAGATGTGTGACGTATGGAAAGAAAGAGGTACAAGGCTAGAAGTCACAAAGCTTAGTCCAAACTCTTCCACTTACTCATCGTGCAAGTCTCGCAAGTTCCCAGACTCAGTTTCCTCCCATGTAAAATGAAAGCCACAGCACCTGCTCCACAAGGCTGCTGTGAAGACTTGAGGAGTTCTGGTATATGATGGCACCATTCTGGACATTACCATGAGTGTACTGAGAGTCATTTTATAAACATTTTATCAAAGGCATACACGTAGACGATAATGGGCTCAAGACTATCCAAGTGGACTTGTGATGCCGCCACGTGTCAGATACTCAGGGACTCCTTAAAGATGTTGCAGAGGCAAGAGCCCTGACATCAGGGCAGCCCACGCTATTGGTAGGCCAGGTGACCTTACTCGCTCTCCGGAGGGGATCAAGAGAACCTCCTTTCTGGGAACCAGAGAAATCCTGCCCCACCCAAACTTCCTTCTAAGAGAGTATGCATCACCAGTTTTTCCTGATGTTTAAACAGCTGAACACTGAAACATGTGACTCTCAACCCAAAACTGGGCCAGGGGTTGGCGCCAGCCACCCACAGCAAGGGTCCAGCATAAGATCCAAAACTCAGCCAATCTTCCCGCGAGTGACATGAGGGCAGAAACACCGAGGGAAAGCAGCGGAAGTTACAGGAAAGCTGCGGAAGTTCAAGGGGTACCATCAAGTTAAACTGGTACCAAGAAAAGCAAACAGAATAATATACCAAATAAAATGCAGGTTAAAGTTACAAGGGAGGCAGGGAAGTAGGAAGCTGGGCAGAAAGAGGAGAAGTGGGAGAAGCAGAGGCCCAGAAAGAATCTTTCTTTCCGGTAGGATCCGAGGCTGCCTGGCTGGGTTCTTTATCTTCCCAGCTGTGGTCCATCCTCCCAATGGCCTTCCTCCACTTGAGTACCTGTGTTCCTTGAAGTCAAGCCAGTCAGACTAGAAAAAGTCCTGGTTCACTGAAAAGGCATCCAGTTTCAAAAATGCAGCTGGAAACTGCATTTTGGTCCCTTTTTGGACCACAGTTGTTGGCACCACCCTCTCAGTTCTTGGTATCTACCCGGACCCTGTAAGATCAGCTCTGATTTCCTACCCATGACCTTGACTCTTACCATGAACTCAATGAACTGTCAACTGTCACCCTGACTCAGTGATCATAGGTCACCCCCAACTTTTTTTTTTTCAGTAGTATCAAGTCACTGTGGACAGGAAAGAAGATCAAGTTATTAAGGATCTAAAAGGTTAAGAAGGTGAAGTTTCAAAAGGAAAGAATTCTCAGGAGAAGCTGATCTAGGACCAAAGTTCACATTTAATGACATAACTAAGACCATCTCTGGATGGGGCTCACGAATGAGGCACTAACTAAACATCAGCACCCCAGAAAAGCACTGAGAGTGTGGTAACAGCCTAAGCCGTCCGTGACTGCTTGGGGCGTTAGACATGTCTGGGCACGTCTGGAGGGTTGGTAAGACAGCTGCCCTGCAGAGCAGAAGTGCTAATTGGATTTCAGAATATGTGGTCTAGTCCCAGGATTACCCTCTCTGGACTTTCCAGAAGTTTATTTGCACCAGGGACCCAGGAGATCGCTGGAAAAATATTCATCCTAAGATAAGGGTCACTGAACACAACCCTGGTCCAAGGACCACAGCTCGGGGTAGGGGAGGGCAATTCCAAATGCGGCAGGATGTGTCATTCCAGAGTCCCCAGGCTCCTGGGACCTGCGCCAGAGCCCTAGGAAAGACAGATTTAACAAAATAGATGGACGAGCCAAGTGACGGAAGTCCCTGTAAAAAAGTCACAGCCACACACACACACAGGCAGCACGTGCTGGTGACCCACGGAACAGGGGTGGGGAGGGGGGAACGGAGTTTCTTCCTCTCCAGTGAAATGACAACCAAGAGGCAGGCTCCGGGCAGTCAGGACGGTAGAGCTGGGCCAGCCCGTGTCTGGGACAGACTAGGAGGGCGGAGGCTCCCGCTCGTCACGTGAGCAGCAGTGGGACAGCCTAGTAGTGGGAACGGAAGAGGCTGTAGGACAGGAGTCTCTGGGAGAGAGCAGAGATCTTGACTCCTATGAGTCAATCACGAGAACCCTCTGGGGAGCCAAGAACATGTGGACATAAACAGATACCTCTAGGATTTCCTGAATCTCCTGGGAGGAATCGGAGGGTCCCTAAAGAACAATATGGACATGAATCTGAGCAAACTCTGGGAAATAGTGAAGGACAGGGAAGCCTGGAGTGCTGCAGTCCATGGGGTTGCAAAGAGTTGGACACGACTGAGTGAACGACAACAACAAAGAACAATAGTGGGGGAAAGAGGACCTTGAAGATCAGGATGAGCTAACCCATGCCTAAAACATAAACCAAAGCAGTAAAGCAATTGTAGGTCTAGCACTCACTCCATTTAGGTACAAGTCCGTCAACAAATGCTCCCTACACAACTGTGGAAGACGATGGAGGAGACACGGCCTCCAAGATCTCACTCTATAACCTATGTCCCCACAAGTGATGCTCTCACTGGTCTGTGCTGTTCAGACCCTGTGAGGGAGCGGAACCGCCCAGAAGAAATCCATGAAGAATGTCTGTCCTTGGTTAAAAAAAAAAAAAAGAACTCTCCTGAAGGAAAGAGTTCCAAGGAAGCATGGATACCAAGAGCCCAGTGGGGAGAGCCACCCAGAAGGAGGCCAAGCCCAGAGGGCTCTGATTCCATCATTTCTGAAGATGATATTCCTTTGCTGAGGCCAAACAGAGCTTCTCTGTGCCCCAAGGAGGCCAGCATGTGGTGATTGAACTTGGCCACAGCCAGCACTCAGACAACCCCACGACCCTCTGCTCAAAACCTGCCCCTTCCAGGAAAGAACTGAAAGTGAAGGTCACTCAGTCATGTCCAGTTCTTTGCAACTTCATGGACTATACAGTCCATGTTATTCTCCAGGTCAGAATACTGGAGTGGGTAGCCTTTCCCTTCTCCAGGGGATCTTCCCAACCCAGGGATCGAACGCAGGTCTCTTGAATTGCAGGAGGATTCTTTACCAGCTGAGCCACAAGGGAAGCCCAGGAAACATACTTGCTTATCAAAGGTCAAAACCTTATTTTGTTGTTGTTTAGTCCCTCAGTCATGTCTGACCCTTTGCAACCCCATGGACTGTAGCCTACCAGGCTCCTCTGTCCATGGGGTTTTCCAGGCAAGAATACTGGAGTGGGTTGTCATTTCCTTCTCCAGGGGATCTTCCCAACCCAAGGATCGAACCTGAATCTTCTATGTCTCCAGCATTGGCAGGCAGGTTCTTTACCACTCAGCCGCCAGGGAAGCCCATACCCTTATACAGGTTCAAAATTATCCACGCTCCTGACATTAGGTATTGGGCACTGAACTAGGGGTTAGGGTAAGAAAATTAGCAAAATACTTCCTCATCTTCAACATTTTAAATCTAATTTGGACAGGGGAGCAGAAAGGAGGAAGAGGAGGAAGGAAGCTAGAAATAATGTCCAGGGAAACATCACATGAGTAGGCAGAAACAATTGTTTGGTGATTAACACATCAATGGTCAAGGTATAAAGAGGTACTTCTAAATTGTTTGAAATCAAACAATTATACTTACATGTCTAATATGCTCAATCAACTATTGTTTCCTAGGTAACACAAAGAAAAATGCCAACCCCAAACCTGTTTGAAGAATGCAAAGTTCTAATTTGAATGAAGCGCTAATTTTTACCTCTGACGTCCATGTGCATTTCTAACAATTAAGGGCAAAACAAAGGACCCGGAATTTGAGAGTGAACATGTGGATGACAGGCTGAGCTGTGAAGGCTGCCAAAGCTATGTCCTCCCTCCCTTGGTTCACTTAACCCCAGATTTCAGATCTGGGAAGGGATCAGCAAGGACACAGCCTTTATGCTGAGGCTCTCTGACTTACAATCTGTTATGACTTAGTGTCAATGTTGTTTTTATAATGAAGAATTTTAGCTAGTTAGGGTACTTTACACCTCATTCAAACACATGTTACTCTCCATTTTAAAACTCTGAAAAGGTGACAAGTTTCAGGACTTTGATATCATTTAGGACTCTTGTTTCACTAACTTATTGATGCTTCCACATCCTGATGAACATCATTCCTTCTATATGTTTCCCCCATTAACTCTTTCCAGCCAGGTAACCCAATTCTCTTCTCTTCTCTGGGTGATTCCAAATGAAACATGGCTTATAACTGTACCCAAACCCAGTAGGAAGATGCTAAAAAGGTTCTTGGCTACAAATGTGTTCTTCGTTACAACAGTTCTCAATCATGGTGTCCTGAGGCCAAGGTGCAGCAGGCATGCATGGGCCTCCCCTGGTGCCCAGGACACATGCCTGATATAAAGAAAGAAAGAAAGTGAAGTCGCTCAGTCCTGTCCAACTCTTTGCGACTCCATGGACTGTAACCCATCAGGCTCCTCCGTCCATGGGATTCTCCAAGCAACAATACTGGAGTGAGTTGCCATCTCCTTCTCCAGGGGATCTTCCCAACCCAGGGACTGAACCCAGGTCTCCCACATTGCAGGCAGATGCTTTTACCGTCTGAGCCACCAGGGATAAGCCAAGAGGGAAATGTGCAAAGGTGGGAATAAGCAGGCCTAGAAAACTACCCAATTCAAGGTCCAGCCCTGGATGTGAACCATCAACAATCCAAATACCCACACCTCTATTTAACAGCCAAGGGGTCCAAGATGGTGGTGGACTCTGGATGTGGGACACTTTGGGTTGAGATGAGTCTCCTAGTTGGGCAGCTGGTAGCACCATGATTCTAAGGAATGGGGTGACAAAAAGCCTTAACACCCAGGAAGGAAGACATGCCAAGAGTTTGAGAAAATGAAGGATGCTATATAGCACAATGACATTCAAGGATCAGACTCCAGGATCTGTATAGAAGAAGGGTACATGTGGCTGGTCCCAGCTCCTGGCTGTGAACCCGAACTCACTCTCACTACAGACTCAAAGTGGCAAAGGCACATCACATGCAAAGAAAAACCATGTTAATGGGTATCACCCTTCCAGAACTACAGCTCAGGCTACACTCACTCCACCCACTTGTTAAAAATCCTTCCTCCTCTTGGTAGCCAGTCTACACTGGGCTCCTCCTCACTCATCCAACCTACAGCAACCATCCCCCAGTCAGCCCCTCTACCTCAGTCACTTCTGTATTGTATATTTCCACTGTATATATCTCATCATGATATACACAACATGTATATATCAACAAACATGTATTAAAAATTTACCATGTGTTAAGGCTCAAAGGGCTTACAATCTAACTATACATTTAAGGGTGTATTTATGAATACACTGCTGTGGTGATAGAAACTGACAGTTTTTTCTGGTCTCTGGCTATTTCCTATACCCTAATTTTGTCCCTCAAACTAAAATGTAAATTCCCCAGAGAAAGGATCACATCTTATATGGCTTTTGAATTCTCATCATCCTACCGTATACAGCTCCCTATCAAACTTGGCACATGATGGATGCATGGATGACTGAAAGGATGTTGGAACTTTTCTTCATGTAGAGCCTTTTGGAATTGAGTTTAGAAGTAACAGAGGGCAAGGAATAATAAAACCTAGAATTTTATAGTTAGAAGTGATCTTGGAGGTATCTGGCCACATTTTCTAATTTCATAGATAAGGAAACTAAAGACCAGAGGAATGAAATGACAAGTTAAATAACTAGAAATTAGTAATTATGCAATTTGGGAACTAATGAAAATGTCACTGTCTTCTGTCAGGTGATCCTGAAAAGTAAAAGGATAGAATGGAACACATCAGTTGAATCTGGATATAACAAGGTGAAGTAACTCCTAAAAGAATGACCAACATTGACACAAGGTCCAAAGGGGTAAAAATATTGCTCTTGTGAATGTGACTAAGGAAAGAAGAAAGGGTGACCACCAGCGCAGGGTGGAGGGTACAGGACAGGGCTGGAACGAGTGCCATGTTTTTGGATATATTTGTATTTTATTTAAATTCTTAATGTGTTAAGCCACATCCACCAAATCTCTCCCTCTACCATTTTGACCCATTGATAAGCACAAAGGAGAAAAACCTGTCTGTATACTATTTCAAAGGCTTTATTTAGTTCTTGGGGAGTGCAGGACCACTAGCCAGGCACATCTTGTTAGTTTCATTAGATCGCTTTCCTCTTAAAAATGGGCAGAGATGGGACGACTCCTGGAGGTGGCATGGGCGCCCAGGGCATGGAGGGTGCGCAGGCCTGGGTTAGATGTACAGTGGAGGGCTTTGGACAACGCGCGTGAGACCAGAGACAGAGCAGATTACAGAAGGAAGAGTCAAGTGCATTAAAGAGTAAACGGGACAAAATTCAAACTTCATCTCCTTCACAACAAAGCCAAGGGTCAACCTGGCCCTGGGCCCTCTCGTGGTCCTAAGGACAGAGGACACTTATCCAGGATAGCCTGTCCTGACACCAGCATTAAAAAAGCATTCCCTTCTACCTCACCCTTAATACGGCCCTGTCCCTAACCACTTAAATCCCTCTCGGGCAGCCCTCTCTCTTTTAAGGGTCACTTTAGATTCTAAATATTGTCAAACAGAACCTGAACTGCAACTATTTCTCTAGACCTAATCTTTTGCTGTCAGCAAATTCAGAGGGAAAAAAAAAATCAATAAAGGGATTAGCTTGGAGTGACATCGCATATTACAGCAGCGGTACATCGTGTCCACAATGAAGGACTGTCGGCTAATATTATGCAACCATTTCAAATGATGACTTTTTATCAGAAAGTCTCTCCTCACCTTCTGCCTCTCAAAGGGAAAAGAAATTAATCAAAACACCTTTTTTCAGAATTTTTTCCATTGGGCAGATTCTGCCACTACTTTGACTAAATGACTATTAGCCCTTCAGAGCAAGTATTTACACTGATCTTGATGCAGCCCTTTATCCAAAAAACTAAATTCTTTAATTATTGGGCTTTAAGCTGAAGGAGAGCATTTTCTTCAAAATTTCAGAGAAGCTAAGCAAATTCTACCAAGTCAGTCTAGATCTTCAGCTATCCAGTCTGCAGTCTGAGTCTCTAGACCAGCAGTTTCAAGTCTGACCTTGAAGGCTCGTCCATAAAATCAGGAGAATTTCTTGCAGCATAGTTACACCTCAATTTACCCAAGGACCACTTACGCAGCAACTTTGACTAAGTAAAAGTAATGCCCAATTGCCTCCAATGAAGAGGTCCAGAATCATCACTGACAACGTGGCTGCTGCCTGTCATCAAAGAATAATCTTTATAGTAAAGGACTTCCAGAATGACAAAGGAGAAATTATACACTAAACAACTTTAACAAATATTCTGTAAAAAAAAAATTTTTTTTAAGTGAAATAAGTGAGTGAAAAAAAGTGAAAAGAGGTATCAATCCAAGCCCAAACACCACGCATGGGAAGTGTGTGGTCTTTTTCATTGGAACGTCCCTCAGGCCTTCATCAGAGTCCTGCTGTGGCTTCCTTTAGATAAAATTCTAACAGACTTAATTACATGATTTTAGAGAAAATCACAGAACAGTAACACAAAACGTCGCCCTGCTAAGAAAGCGGGCAAACTGACAGCAGCCAAGAGGTTGACAGCCAATGTCAAAGTAAGGCACAGAAAAAACAAATGAAGACAAAATCTCAAAAGCCAGGGCAACCTAGGACTGTTTAGTGCAGGAGCAAGCAGCCCAATAACCCTTGAGGATATAACTACATGACAGCAGAATGCTTGACCTGATGATGATGGCAATGTATTACCAAAATATCTTTAATAATAACCCTTGCAAGTGAGCCACTTAAGCAGTAAATTCGACAATCAATTCTATAGTTATTCCCATTTAAATTGTTCTAAGCTGTGTTTAAATTTGTAACACAAAACCTAAGTGATCTGGAAATTTAACCTCTGTGGTTCAATTCATACCTCAACAACTCAGAAGAAACAATTAGACATTATTAAAGTGAACAGTGCAAAAATGCCTATGCCTCTATGATGCATAATTCCTTTCTGATTATTAATGTTTTTCTAGAGAACACCTTTACTAGAATCTCTTCAAAGCCTAATCCATCCACTGAGCCTCAGAAGAAATTTTTTTTTTTGATGGAAGACTCGACTAATGAAAAAGCAGAGAACCACTTCTTGTTCCTGTATGGTCCCTTCCTCTGGCATGAGTTGTTACCAACGGCAATGCCAGGCCCTGTTACCCAGGGATCTGCTTTCCCCCTATGGAAGGGGCTGAGGCCAAAGAAAGGAGTAGGGGTATATTTTTAAATTGTAGGATAATTACAATATTGTGATAGATTTTGCCATACATCAACATAAATTGGCCATAAATATGCATATGTCGCCTCCTTCTTGTACCCACCTCCCATCTTCCTCCCCCCTCACCCCTCTAAGTTGTCACAGAGCACTGGGTTTGAGCTTCCTGCATCACACAGCAAACTCCCACTGGCTATTTTACATATGGTAATGTATATGTTTCAGTGTTATTCTCTCAAATCATCCCACCCTCTCCTTCCAGAGTGGGGTTGTTTTAAAAGCCCAGAGAATTAACATTGCACAAATACCACCAACACCTCTCCCACCCCATGGCAAACATGGCTAATCAATCCAGCCTCAGAAAGAGACTTCCAAATCCTTCCCTCAACACAAATGCAGGCCGCCGTTTGGATCGACTGGGTTGACATTTGGAAGGAAACAATTTCAGGCCTACATCATTGTTACACAGCCTCAAATTAGATCTAAAAATTGTCCAAGGTTGTACAATTTTTCATGTGGGATGGGTTATCTTCTTTGGTATCTTCACATCCTCACCATGACAACAGTCCAGTCTTAAAGATCTGACTCAAATACCCCTCCCTCAAGGAACATTCCTTAAACACCCAATGGAAAGGGATGGGGAAGAGGTGGTCAGGTAGTAAGTAATTGGTTCCATTCTTCCCTTAAAAATTTGTCTGTCATTCACTCAACTCAATCAGGAAATGTTTATTGAGTACCTCTGAGTTCCTTAAAGGGAAGGACTGTGCTGTATTCACAACAAAGGGTTGCACCTAGAATCCTCTGGATTCCAGAGCCAAGCGCAACATCTAGCAGACTTTGAGACACTTAGCTGGCCACCCATTCCAACTCAAAGCCTTACAGTCTGGACTTCAAGAGCTATTTTCAGGCACCCGCACATACTCGTAAGCTAATACGTTTGCATAGATCTCATCTATAACAATACCTCAAGGAGTATTTTAAGTAGGATTTAATGAGGAGAACAAAAGAATTAATTGCGAATGACTGTTTTTGCTTTGGGACAGAACGTACACATAATTATGTACAGCAATCTAGAAGTACTACACACCTTCAATGTCTAATAATCTAATAATGTCTAATTCCTCCTCCCCTGGCTGATGTGGCTGGAATTGTTTCCATTCATGTTCATTCCTGCCAGCCCTTCTCAGGTCCTCCTCTGTGGCATCAGGCACTGCTGGGAGGCCACGGAGTCCTGGTCAATTACTCCCGAGGCAGCGCTGCAGACAAGCTTGCATCTGTGCTGGGCACCTTCTCTGGTGAGAGCAAGGATCCGCCATCCACTCTTGCTCTCTGGACCAGGGCCCAAGTTCTCTGGCCAGACCTGCTCAGCCTGTACTCTCTGCTCCACTGCAGCATCTAAGAGGGGTTTGGTGGCTTCCTTTCTGGTGTGAAAAATACCTCTCAGCTTAAATTCAAGCTGAAAAAGATCCCAATCGAGGACAGAGACACGGAGTCTTGAACTTCCTATGGAACACTGTTCACATTCTCCCCAGCAGCAAATCTGAGACTTCACCCTTTAATCCAATACCTTACGCTGTGATTGGCACCTGGCAAGCTTTCAGTAAACATGTGCAAATGAATGGTTGAAATTAAATGAAATTAGGAAATAAACTGCTCACGCTCACAGTCCTGAGTCACAATCCTGGTTCCAACTTCATAACCGTATTGCAAATATTTAATCTCTATGTGCCTCCATTTCCTTGTGTGTTAAAGAATATAGAACATAGAGCATCATTGGGAGGAATGGAGAAAATAGATATAAAGTACCCGTCGCAGTGAGTGGAGCACAGTCAGCATGCAACAGATGGTTAGAACCATATGACACTAGCACATAGTAGGTGCTCAACAAATATTTGTTGAAAATCAACAGCAGAGACTCCAACAAGAATTGCAGGCATGTAACTCCCTTGCCCCTGCCCCTGGTCCACACTCATGTGTTCACACAGCCCTGTTCCACTTTCTTCGCTCCCCCAACCTCCACCCAAAGCACCGTCCCCATCACTGATCTCCCCTGTGACACCAGCCACCTCCCTCTGTATGGGATTTGTAGCATTCCTCAGAAGGCAGTGGGGCTTCCCAGGTGGCTCAATGGTAAAAATATGTCTGCAATGCAGGAGATGCAGGTTCAATCCCTGGGTTGGGAAGATCCCCTGGAGGAGGAAACAGCAACCCACTCCAATATTCTTGCCTGGGGAATCCCATGGACAAAGGAGCCTGGTTGGCTATAAAAAGGGTTGCAGAAGAGCTGGACATGACTTAGTGACTAAAAAACAATAGAGGAAGTATCATTAGGGACTCTGGTTGCCAAGTACATTGTGGGTACAGGTACGGCCAAGCCAGAGCCCCGAGACACCAGTAAGCAGAATATCTTTAAAGTCCTGAGTTCTAACCCGAGCTCTACCATTTAGTAACCAAGTGACTAAGGTCAAATTAAGTTCCCAGACAGTTTCCCAATCAGTAAACTGGATTTAACATTAGTACCTATAATGCAGCATCATTACCAGGATAAAATAAGATAATGACAGTAAAACACTCAGTTTCTATCATGTAGTAAAACCTCTAAAATATTTGTTATTTTTGAAATAGATGATAGATCTACATTAAGGCACTAAGAATAGTCTAGAAGACTAAAAAGTGAGGTGCTATACCTCAAGCATATTCTAAATATGGGGTGTTTATATATCTGTGTGAAATCAAATCTGCAGTAACTGATTTTTCTAAAACTTTTTATTTTGTATTGGGATGTAGCCAATTAACAATGTTGTGATAGTTTCAGGTGAACAGTGAAGGGACTCAGCCATATATAAGCATGTATCCATTCTCCCCCAAACTCCCTCCCCATCCAGGCTGCCACATAACACTGAGCGGAGTCCATGTGCTATACCATCGGTCCTTGTTGGTTACCTATTTTAAACATAGCAGTGTGTACATGTCCATCAACAGGGCCTATGCTTCTAGTTGACAGAGGAGCACCGATATTGCTTGGTAGTTTGGCATGTGTGGTCCACCAGGCTCACCACCCCCAGGAAGAACTGTTCCACAGCCTTTAGCATCTTCTCTGGTGTCAACCAATGTGTTGGGCCAGGCGAGAAGGATGCCTCGGGTGAGGGGCCCACACAGGGTCTATGAGAGCCCAGTTAGGAAGGAAGGGACCCCTGTTAACTGAAGGCCTGACAAACAGGGACTGGTTCTGCGATCATTAGTTCTATCTTAGCTCTTTCAGATCTTTCTCGATTAGCACATATGCTTGTCCCCCATCTCATCGTCTCCTCCCTGGTACAGCCATGCACTGAAAGAGTCCTTGCAGTTGGTGGGAAATTTGTCAGCCATCCTTCCTATTCAGGGGAGCCTCATTCAATGCAGAGAAAAGGGGTTTAAGAGGCAATCAGTTACATCATCAGTAACAACTTACTTGTGAATCATTTACAGAGAAATTCCATAAATTATACTGCTTGATCCTCACAACCACCAGAAATAATGGATGGTCCCCACTCTAGTGATGACCAAGCAGGAGGCTAGGTCACTCATCCGTGATCTTACCACTGGTCACATCACAATTGAGAAAGAAGTGAGAATAACTGCAATGAAAGAAATAAGATTCAATCACAAGATTATTACTCCAAGAGACCTCAAGGATTACTGTTACAGTGGAAAAGAACCCATCCAGAGACAATCTGAGCCAAGATCTCACACTTTGTCGATGATGGGATAAATTAATATAACCACCATTTAAATGATCAGTATGACAATACTCATCAAGAACCATGCAAATGTTCAATCTTCGACCAAGTAATCATACTTCAAAGGAAGTAACCCAAAATGATTGTAAAATTACAGGCAAAAGTTTACTAGAGCTCTATAATGGCAAAAACCCGGAAACCTAAATATCCAGTGGTAAACAAAAGACTAAGTACATAAAACACATACTTGAGTAGTAAATAAAGCAACATGGGAAAACACTTGTGCAATATTGAAGAAAAGTCATAATTCACATTCATGGAAGTGAAACACAGACGTTGAGACTAGCTTGATTTGGGGGGTATGGTGAAACTGTGGGTGAAATTTTTTAAATTTGGAGTTTTACAAATATTGTTAAACATTTTTGGTATACTACATACAAGTTTAAAAAAATAAAATGAAAGAAATAGTGCTGGAATCTCTGAGGTCTCTAATAGCTCCAGCCATCTCTGTGAGTTTGTTGAAACCAAGACCAGTGTCTTTTTCATCTTTGGGTCTCTAGAGTTTTCTGCAAGTAACCTGACCTCAATAAATATTGAAAGAAGATTACAAACAACGACGTGGATGATCCTCTGCTAAACCTAGGACCATTTGATCATTCAGAGTCATGTATCTAGGTATTAATTAGATGAATTAGAGGTTCAAGAAAATATCCAGGAGGAAACTTTTTATAAAAATAAGAGATGAGAGCAAGCTCTGAGAAAAAGAAAGAGTGTACTTGGTTGAAATTTTCTAAATTTCGCCCCTTTGATGTAATTCCACAAATTTCACTCCCCAAAAACATAAGCCCAGGAGAGCTCCAGTTCTCCAGAGTCTGGGGAGCTTCCCCAAGGCGGAGTTCATCTGTGGAAGGAGAAGCCATGAAGCATGCGTTAACTTCAACACAACCAGAAGACAGACTTGAATCCAGAAGTTAACCGAATGACACCGAGTCAAAATCACAAAAGACCAGAGATCCTGGATTAGCAGAGACAGAAGACCCAGCTAAGGACGCTGTTCATTTCACCAGCTTAAGCAAATCATTCACCCTTTCTGAGACTCAGACTTCTGGTCTCTGTCTTGGCTTCTCACGTGGATGTCATGAAAACTGAACATGTTATGAAAACATACATGAAATAGATGGAATAAATTGTAAAGGGCTACATAAGAACCTGGTCACAATCACAAGAAATGTTGGAGCACGTGAGTGCATAAAAGGGTGGAAAGGAGCCAAAGGATGGTGTGACTTTCAAATAAATGTAGAGGCAATTTTTTAATACTTGTTTGTTTATTTGGCTGTGTCGAGTCTTAATTGCAGCACACAGGATCTTTCGTTCTAGCGTGCAGACTCTTCACTATGGGCTCAGCAGTTGTGGTACGTGGGCTCACCCTACCGTACATGGGATCTCAGTTCCCCAACCAGGAAATATCCAACTTGCATCCCCTGCATTGGAAGGTGAACTCTTAACCCCTGAACCACCTGGGAAGTCCCGGGTCAAATTTAAGGTGGGGAGCAGACCTAGACCTACATTCCAAGTAGCAGGAAATCTGTTTCCCTGGACCTCATGGGAAGGAGCAAGCAAGCTGCAGGCAAACTGGCCCCTGGGGTCGACGGCCCTCCGTGGAGGGGCCTGCACACCGCACGGTCCGGCCAGGACTGAATTCTTTCACCAGCCCTTGAAGAGGCAGCAGGCTCGGAAACCATAATTACCTTCCTAATTATGCATTTGGGGGCAGTGTAGGAAGCAGCATTTTTGCAAAAATGTTTTCAGTTTAAGGGATTGGAAGGAAGCCCGGCGTGAGACAGCACATCAGGCACTGTCTCTGATCAAAAGGATGAAAAAGAGCGAGGGATGTCAGTGACACAGATCCAGGCCCGTGTACATGGCAAAGTGATGAAAGTCACGAATCTGCTGCAGAGTCGTCATTCCTAATAGAACCTGACCAGAGGGAGGAGTGGCGGGCTGGCAGAACAATGCGATTCCCACACACTCACAGTGCCACCTTGTGCAGGCCTGGGCTGCTGCCACGGGAGGATGGAGTGCTCTGTACCGGAGCTGCCTGGAGTCAGAGAAGCAAATGACACCAAGGGACACTCTGTATAACACGTGGACGAAGAGGTGAGTTCTTAAGCCTGCATCAAAGGATAAGATGTAGTCCTAGTGGGCAGCTCTGGACAGTGTGGCCTCTGATCAGGGCAGAGCCCAGAGCAGTTTTGCTGGAAGAGATCTTAGATCACATAGATTCAACATCTTCACTTTACAGAAAAGAAGACTAGAGCCCAGAGAGGTTAAAAGACTAGCTCTAGGCCACACAGCAAGCTCCGGCTATGACTTTGAACACTATCCTTCTCTGAACAAATTATGCGAAAAGCACAAATTCAGCAGGGCAAACATTAGACCAGAAGGAAAGTGTCTCCAGACACCTGACATCATAGGGCTTGGAGTGGATGCTTGTTAGGAACCACCTGTCAGGACCTGGCTTCAGGAGGTAGGCTGGCGGTCAGACGCAGCACACTGGGCTCCAGCTAGAATCAGTGTTTCGATCCCATTGGCAGAGCAGAGCCATTCCTGGTCCTTCCTCTTTGTGTTCTCCTTTCAAACCTGAAAACCCAAAGGCACAACTTGGCAATGACCCAGGCCTTGGTTCCTGCTGACCAGAAGGAATGCCTGGTTTGAAAGATGGGGCTGGGCAGGTTCTGGGTCATTCCGGATTTCAATCCTCCCATACCAGGGATGTTCCTTCTCACCCCTTTTGTTGACAGGAGAAGGTGGCTCTGATCTTCACCAAGACATCTAGACTAGCCCAGTCTCTTCCCTTTTTGAGGAATATATTTTCAAAACATATAAAAAATGTTTTCAAGAAAGCAAACACTTTCAGATGTACGCACCATTCCTTCCACTATGCTCATCCTGGGTGTCCTCAGTTGGGAATGTGATGCAGAGAGAGAACTGATTCTTCCCCAAAGATCAAGTGAACCCAACAGGACCTTGATTCCTAATGACCTCCTAGCTCCTTTCTGGTGACAACCTATATTTTTCAATGTCCTGGGGCCCCAAAATGACCACTTCAAGAGCACATGGGACCTTGTTCAAGGGAGACTTTGTAACAGGAAAGATGCCCAGTTTATCATTCCACCTACTTGCAGTCCAGATCTTGGTGACAATTACAGTAGACACTGCTGGCTGTCTCTGAATATCCTGCCCCCCTTTCCTTCCTTAGTAGGAGCATCCCAAGTTTTAGCTTAGGTATGTGGCTTCATGAGAAAAAGACTGTATTTCCCAGCCTCACTCATAGCTGGGTGTAGCTTTCTAATGTCAATAGCTAACAATGACGGCACCTCATTAGGTGCCAGGCACAATTCTAAGCAACTTTACAAGTAGAAACTCACTTAACCCTCACAATGACCGTATGAGCAGACACAGTTATTATTCCCTTTTTGACCAAGGAGACAGACAGAGAAGTTAAGCACTTGCCCAATTCATACTGTTAATGAGTGCCAGAGATACAATTTGAACTCCAGCAGCCTGACGTCAGTTAAAGCTCCTCACCACCCATTATACTCCACTAAATTCCAGCCAATAGAAGTCGAAGGTCTGTGTGGAACTTGCAAGAATGTGCCTTAAAGGAGGCAGACCCAAGAGGTAGAGCTCAATTCTCCTTTCCTTGTGTGTGAGCTGAAGTTAGAAACTGAGTTCTACCCAAGAGAGTCTGAAAGTGGAAACAGGATAACTTGACAGTGGAAAGGCCTGGCAGACACCAGTTTAACCAGGTGATCAAGGTTAACATCGCCAGTAATAAGCCATGCTGATATCATAAACCCTGATATAATGCAACAGGAAAGGGACATCACCTCTGAGAATTCCCCCAAATCCCATAACTGCTGTCTAATCATAAAAGAACAACCCACCCCAGGTTGAGGAACTTTCTACAAAATGCCTGACCAGTAATCTTTAAAATTGTCAAGGTCATGAAAAACAAGGAAAGACAGAGAAACTGTCACAGACTGAAAGGGCTACGACAACTAAATGCAATGTGGTATAGAGAATGGAGCCCTAGAAACCAAAAGAAACATTAGCTTAAAAACTGGTAAAATCTAAACACAGATTGTAGTTAGACTCACAGTATTGTACCAATGTTAATTTCTTGGTTTTCATAAATATATCATGACTATATATGATATGTAATTAGGAAAAGTTGAATAAAAGATATATGGTAATTATCTTTGCAACTTTTCAGTAAATCTAAAACAATTTCAAAATAAAACAATTTTCAAAAAAGCAAGAGCAAGTGCTCTTGCCCTTTCCTCCATTTCTTTCTACTGCTGACATGTTAAATGATGATGACTGCTGGAGCTCCAGCACCCATTTAGATCCATGAGGCAACCTTGAAGGTCAACTTTAGGATGGGAGTCCTGTCCTGAGGATGGCAGGGCAGCAAGATAGAATTGGGAATCTGGATTCCCAATGATGCTCAGTGCTATCTTACAAGCCCTGAACACCTAACTCCAAGCCTTTTTTTTTGGGGGGGGGGCAGTTATTAATAAGAAATAAGCCACTCATTGGGGGAATTTTTTGTCAAGTATGGGCTTCCCTTGTGGCTCAGCTGATAAAGAATCTGCCTGCAATGCAGGAGACCTGGGTTTGATCCTTGGGTTTGGAAGATTCCCTGGAGAAGAGAAAGGCTACCCACTCTAGTATTCTGCCCTGGAGAATTCCATGGACTATATAGGCCATGGGGTCGCAAAGAGTTAGACACGACTGAGCAACTTTCATTTTCACTTCACTTTCTGTCAAGTACAGCTGAACCTAATCCTTATTAACAGCAACATAGAGAAATCCTGCATAATTTCCAGCACTGATACAAAATTTAGAATTTTAGCCTTGGTATGGGCCTTAGATTTCATCTAATCCAACCTGTTATTTTTCACACGAATAAAAGAAGAACCAAAGAGGTGAGTCATGGGCCCAGGTCCTGTCACCAGCAACAAAGTAAATGCAAAGTAAATCCAGCCTGGTCCTGTCCCAGTCCCATTTCCTCCACCTGTATCACTGCTTGGTGACAATTCCAAACACCAGCACTGCAGTATTAACGCCATCATATACACGAGAGTCAGGGCGAAGTGCTGCAACACAGGCTTCTTCTGGTTGTCGCCCTGACTCGCCCACCTCTAATGAAAACATCCTTACATTTTTTCATTTAAGAATCAATTACTGAATACAGTAACACATCTGCAAATTAGAATTCCATGACTTTCCTATTAGGAGTTTTGTGAACAAAAAGCTCAAATATTAAAAATAATGCTGCTATTGTATCTACTTGGTTTTTATTCAAAAGAGCATGCAGAAAAAAAAAAAAAAAAGAGCATGCAGAAAGGAAATTGTGTACTATTATACCTACCAAACAGTGCTATATTCAGAAAATATATTTAGTTTCAATAGTTCGGGTCTCTGATGACTAAAAACCATAAGAAAAATCACCTCACCAATCCGGGTTAAAAATTTCTTAGTCCGTAAAATTAGAGGTTTAGTTGGGATTTAATTTCCTCTGAGTTTCCTTAATAATCCATAATTTCAGAATTCCAAAACACTAAACAATCATTCAGTTTTCAATACCTATGGATAAATGACCTATTCAAATATATATATATACATTATATATATACATACACACACACACCCCTTTGTTTTCTTCATCAAATCTGCTTAAAAACATTTTGTTTATTAGACAGAAAACACAATCTGTGGTAAACTGCATTTTGTCCCAATTCTTCAGTCCTCCCAGCACCCTCACCTTTCTCCATCTAACTGCAGTTCTTCCAATGAATCAAAGCCTATGCCCCCACCCCTAGAATCTGGGTTCAGCCGTGTGAATTGTTTTGGTCGCTATCTGGTGGTAGGCGTGACAGGATGCCAGCTCCATGGCTTCAATGCTTCCATGCACACTCATGTCACTTCCACCACTACAGTGAGAATGACATGCTGAAACTAGCCTGCTGGTCCTGAGAGAAGAATGAGAAGCCCAGAAAGAACTGGCCCAGCTAAGGTCCCCTAGACAAATCCCCGTCAACCTCCAGAGGCATGAAGGAGCCCCGACAACCAACAGAGCCCCACTGCAGAGACCAGAACAGATCACCATACCCAAAATATAAGCCACTGAGTTTGTGTGGTCGTTTGTTACACAGCAAAAGCTGGCTGATATACCACCTTAAAGCCTCAAGTTTGGAGGAAATCTATTTTTGACAAGAATGGGGTTTTTTAACTTGCTATAAAATATATTGCAAGAAATGGCTTTGGTTTGCTTGTGAACTGATGGATTCAGATGCCTTTAGCATCATACTCACAATCAACCCTTTGTGCACAGATGGTTAAAAAGTCTGCCTACCCCGCATGCACACACTTTTGAGTTTTATTCTCCACTCCCATAAAAATATATGCAAATGCTGATTTACCTACACAATACCACCTTTTGAAATCATGATTAAAAAACTATTTATATCAGTCCCCATGTTTCCCAGTGCCTGTATTCAACAAAACATTGCCCATTTTGATTAATGAAATGAAATGTTGGCATTGGTACCACGGGAATGATACGATTCTTTTTCTAACTATGCATTGGTAAGAAACGAAATTAGATGTCAACATCCTATAATGAGCTGAATATTCCTTTTGTCCCCTTAGGCAGTTGTGCTAAAAGGCAAATGTATTTAGTTGGGCCCATTTTGCTTATGTTTAAATCACTCCATGAACACTTATTAAGCATCAAGTTGCTCTATGCAAACTCTGCTCGGGAGTCCGCCCCAGGGTATGGGCAGCAGCCAGCAACAAGAAGAGCCCAGTGTGCATCTCATGCCAGCAACACAGCAGACACGGTGCCAAGAGGCCCGGCGGGGGTCAAAGGAGGACACTCGGCCACAGAGCCTGGGGACAGCAGCGGGATGTGAACATGAGCGGAACAAGGCGAGATGCAGTGGCTGCAGAGGAGGAGGCTGGGGGCTCCGGGGTTTGCAGAAGCCAAAGGGCGTCCAGCCCCACACCAGAGTCAGCTTCCTGCTTCTGAAATGGGCTTCTCCGTGGCTCCTGCGGGGAAAGGGAATCCTAAGGGAGCCAGCCAAGCCCCGCAGATGGCACCTGACCGAGGGCCGTCTGGAGGACGAGCTCAGCACAGGGAGGAACTCATCCCTTTCTGCCAACAAACGCACACACTCACAAATGCATGCTCACATATGCTCTCAGGCTGGCACACACAGAGTGGTCCACCTTGTAGTCACCTATTCTCAGACCTGCGCTGCCTTCTACCTGTTCAACAGGAAGAACCTCTAGTCTAACGGGCCCCTGCTGTCAACCTCTCAACCCATCCAGGCCAACCTGCCCGTGGTTATGAAATGATCTACATGACACTCAGCTCTGAGCTCCTCACTCTTGTGCTCAAGGAAGGCACTGATTCCCTCAGTTTTACAGAACAATACCCACACCGCAAACACGCACACAGACACCATGGCTGCCTGCCCTCACTCACCCACATCTCTGGTTCTGCTCCTGCATCGTGCCCCAGGCCTATTCTCCACTTAGAGTCCCCCTACCTTTCCAGACCTGCCCCCAACAGAACCTCTCCATGGAGGCTTTCTGGAGCCCTCTGGCTAAAAGTAACATCCCCCCACACACACCACTCGTATCCTCCTGACATTCACCATGGCCCTGATCATGCCCATCTTCTCTATCTCGTCAGACTGGGAGCTCTTCGAGACACATCCTGCATCTCATTCATCTCTACAGCTCTCCCTTCCCTAATGCCTTAATCATAAAAGAAATCCAATAAAAATGTGTTAACTTCGAGGTTAATAATTTAATTCTTATGAGGACCAATTAATTTTGTTAATCCTATATCTGGCCAGTTTCCATCACTGGACCCAAGTGGCCTGGCCCAGGGATCATGACTGATTCAGTGTAACTCAGGCCCATGATAAGGAAAATGGTTTAGAGCATATGACCTCTTAATAGCCAACCAGAAACATGCATCAGCAAATACCACTCAGCCAGCAGTTAACTGAGCATCCTTCCTGTGGCATGCACTCTGCTGGCCACGCGGGTAGACAAGTCAAACAACAGGTTAGCAAGGCCGCTGGACAAAATCCATCCTAGAGAACAATGAGCACCATAAGGGTCCAGAAAGGGTTATAAAGAGTAATTGGGAGAAGGTGAGGTAGGGCAGACATTAGAGGTGACATTAGAGTGACTCACCCAGGAGAAGGCACCAGCCATGCAAATTTCCTTCAAGGAGAAGAGAAGATGTAGAGAAGAGAAGCTGGTACCCAGATAGTGTGTATGAGGGGCCCAGCGCCATAAGGCTGGAGACTCAGAGGGAGGCAGATCAAGTGAAGACTCACAGGTCATGAGAAGCTTGGACTCCTTTTTTTTTTCTTAATTTCTTTTTAACTGATGGAAAATTACAATATTGTGTTGGTTTCTGCCACACATCAACATGGATCAGTCACAGGTATACACATGTACTCTACCTCTTGAGCCTCCCTCCCATCTCCCACTCCATCACACCCCTCTGGATGAGATCAAAACCAGATGTCACAGAGCTCCGGTTTGAGATTTCTGAGTCACAGGGCAGAGACCAGAAGGAAGAAGGAATACAACCTTAAAGCCCGGGAAAAGGAGACCTCAACCACAGAAAGTTAGAGAAAAATGAAAAGGCAGGGAAATATTGCATAAAAGAAGGAATAAGACCAAATAAACTCTTGTGTAGAAACTCACAAGACCAAATAAGCAAAGAGGAAACAGGCAAACCACCTGAAAAGGAATTCAGAGCAATGATAGTAAAGATGATCCAAAACCTCGAAAATAGAATGAACTCCTTTATAATTGGCAAGTCACATGTTTACCATCTTAACCATTTTTAAATGCACAATTCAGCAGTGTTACATTCACATTGTACAACCACAACTCCATCTCCAGAACATTTTTTATTTTGCAAACTTGAAATTCTATGCCCATTAAACAAGTCCCCTTTTCCCCTCCACCATGCCACCACCATTTTTTTCACATCTGTCTCTCTGAATTAGACTCCAAACTTCATATACGTGGAACCACAATGTATTTGTCTTTTTGTGACTGGTTGATTACACAGAGCATAATGTCTACAAGATTTATCCATATTGTAGCCAATTTCTTTCCTTTTTGAGGCTGAATAATATTCCATTGTCTGTATGTATCACATTTTGTTTATCCGTTCATCTGTGATGGACACTTGGATTGCTGCTACCTTTTGGCTACTGTGAATAACACTGCTATGCACATGGGTATGCAAATCTGTCCTTCAAACTTTACTTCAATTCTTTGAGGCTGTAAAATTAATGAAACAAGGAGGCCATTAGACTGAGGTGGCTTCAATGCCTTAGTAGCCTATGTAAGGAAACCCCAACCAAAGCCTTCAATGTCTCAGGGTTAAGGGATCAAAGTGGACAGGAACCCACCTGCCAGTGCAGGGGACACAGGTTCAATCCCTGGTCTGGGAAGATTCCACATGCGGTGGAGCAGCTAAACCCACAAAGCCCAGCTACTGAGCCTGCATGCTGCAACGGCTGAAGCCCATGTCCTGGAACCTGTCCCCCAAGAAAAGAAAAGTCATTGCAATGAACGAGAAAAGCTACCACAATGAGAAGTTCATGCACCACAATCAACAGTAGATCCCACTCACCCCAACTACAGAAAGCTCAAGCGCAGCAACGAAGACCCAGTGCAACCAAAATTAAATCTTTTAAAAAGAAATCAAAACCTAAGGACAACCAATCACAGACAGCAGCTTTCCTTCTCAAATTACATAACCACTTAAGCTACAGCCAATCACATAACTTCCTCACTTTCACTACTTCTCTATAAAAGTTCCTCCCCTCAACTCCTGACAGTCGAGTCCCCCTAACCATTCCTGATTTGGCACTGCCAGATCCAAGCCAATTTTGGCTCAGATAAAGTCCTAAAGTTTTTAATATGCTTATTCAGTTTATCTTTTAATAGTTCAAATACTCCAAGGTGGAATCGCTGGATTACATGGTGATACTATGTTTCATTTTTGAGGAAATTATGCTACATAGCAAAAAAAGTTGGAGTTTAATTTTAAGTGAAATTGGAGATCATAATTGGGTTTTGAACGGAAGAGTGTCACGATTTTATGGAGATCTTGAAGCCACCAATCTGGCTGTGATGGAAGGTAGGTTGTAAAAGGCAAGACTGGCTCCAGAAAGACAGTGAGAGGACCTCATGGGAGCCCGAGAGAGGTGATGAAGGGGCAGAGAGGTGAGCGATTGTCAGACGAGGGTTAGAACATGGGGGAAAGGTGGGACAGACCACAGGTGGGACAGATGGGGAAGGAAGTAAAGAACACTTGGGTTTCTGGCCTGAGCCCCTGAGTGTATGGTGACATCATTTCCTCGAGATGAAGAAGAGCAAGGGACACAGGAATCTAAATAGTTCACAAAAGGGACAAAAACACTGCCAAACTTTCCCTCCTTTCCCTTGCCCTCCCAAGCACCCCATCACCCCACCCCATTCCTTTCTTTAAACACTCATAAATCTCCATTTAACCTTCATTCTCTCTGGCCTCTCTGTCAAATTACCCAAGGACAGAAAATGACTCATCTAGAGGTCATGCCGAGAATCGAGTTCTATGTAGGCAGAAAGCAACTGGTACCCTCAGAAGACAGAAGCAGGCATCCCAGCGCCACACCCAGACACCAGGGGATGCTGAAGGCTTGTGCCTTGGGCATGCAAGCCAGCAGGGGGTCAGACCACATCTCCAAATGGCAACCGGAGAGTTGGCCAATCAGTAGCTCATCAGTGGGCCCCTCGCTCAAGAGGAGCTCCTGAGACCACGTGGTCCAGGGCCAGCTCCAGGCAGAATAGCCCTGTACACAGACCTGGCCTCATCTCAGAGGACCTCCTGAGTCCTGTTCTTCCTGCTGGTCTCCTTGTCCTGGTCACACCCCACAGATAAAGGTGACTGCTCTGGGGGCCTGAGATTTTTTTTTTTTTTTTTAATCATTCAACAAATATTTAGTAAGCACCTACCATGGTCTTTGCGATGTGCTGGTATAAGAGATACAGAGATGGATCAGACATGGATTTTTGCCCTTGAAGAGCTTTCGGCAGAGACATCAATTGGCAGCACGGGGCCACACAAGGTTAAATACCAATAGGAAAAAGAGAATCTGTTGTAAGCTGATGTCTGTCAGCAAAAAGAAAGTGGGGCTCGTGCTGGCCTTAAAAGAAAAAAGCTATTTTTATAGACAGGGGAAGAAAGGGTACACCAAGCAGGGCAAAGCGCTCCATCAAAGGCACCAACACAGGAAAAGGCAGAGCCATCAGGAGGGAAGCTGAAGGTGGGAAGGGACACAGAGGAGGATGAGATAACCATCCAGCCACCGTGAGATAAGGGTTCAGAGAGAAGGAGAAACGAAGGTCTTAACACCCACTATGTGCTAGGCATCGGCTTCACGGCCATTACTTAACTCAAATCTCAGAGCCATCCTATGCAGAGGGAGGCTGAAGTTATCATCCCCATTCCCTAGATGTGAGACTGAGGCTTAGTATTTACAAGCCTGAGTATTTCCTGACCTGGCTTCCAGCCACTCAGATAAGTAAGTGGCATTTACTACATGACTCCATAAACCTTCTCTCTGTGTCTAGCGGTCACTGCTGCTGTTTGTTGCTTGGTGTCTTGTGTTCCTGTCTCTGTGTGTGTGTGTATTGTGTAAGGGCAAGGAAGTGAAGATCTGCCTTGCTTTCCTTTGTTCCTGGTCTGCAAGCTTCTATAAAATGAAAAGGGCTCCTCTCCCAGGACTGCAGGAGGAAGAGTCCTTTCTGATGGGCTGCATACTGTTTCCACTCTTCACCCTTTCCTGTTTCCCGAGTCACCATTGGACTGTCCCATGAGACCAACTGAGCGAGCAGCACTGAAACATACACACTGCCACATGTAAAGTAGGTAGCCGGTGGGAAATGTGCTGTCTGGTGCAGGGAGCTCAACCCAGTGCTCTGTGACACCCAACAGGGGCAGGAGAGGGTGGGAGGGGGAAGGGAGCTCCAAGAGGGAGAGGATTTAACAGCTGATTCATGTTGACGTACACAGAGACCAACACTGCATTGTAAAGCAATTATCCTCCAAATAAAAATAGTTTAAAAAGTCTGTCCCATGAGACATGAAACGTACATCCCTGCACGAGGATGTTCAGCTTGGCCATGTGACTCGCCTTGGCCCGTGGGTTATAGGCAGAAGTGACCATGAGCCTCAACTCGGCCTAAACACAGAAGCATCCCAGATTTGCACTTGAACCACTGCTAAGAGAAGAACATGCTCCACTGGTCTCAGAACGCTGACAGCCAGGCCAAGCCGACCTGAACTCCACCTGCGGCTGGGAGCCAAAGCCATATCAGCAATATTCAGAAATAGCCCCTGGTTGCAAATCTCTGATCTATCCCAAATCCCTCATTTTTCAATAAACACATCTGAGACCCAGACTGGAAAAATAATCGGCTGGAGTCTTATCATTAGAAACAGTTAGAAATTGGGTCTCCTGATTGCTAATCCACCGTTTTCTGACTACACCATCCTATCTCATCAAAGGGATTCCCTGCAGGCTGCAAGAAAACAGAGGAAATCTGAGATGCCAACCAAGTAAGTAATTAAGCAGAATAGATGCAGTCAAAATGCATGAAAGCAAGATTGAACCTGGATAATCCCTCCATAATTTAGAGTTGATCTGTCTAAAAGAGTTCCTGTTGATTTCCCAGGGGGGTCTTTCTTTCCTGAACCGGAGCCACCGGGAGCATCACAGCTGAATCTATTAACCCCATCATCTTTCAAGGTGTCCGTCTTTTATACCTGAGAAATGTGGCCCGGTTTCTTTCATTTTTGAGTTTGTGTTTTATTACTAGGGTCTTACAGCACTCAAAAATAACTTTCTTCCCAAATGATTTTGCATGTTCTTCTCTGACTCACACAGACTATGAACCAGTCTAAACATTCTCTAGTCATATCATTTCTATAAATATTGCCATCATCCAAAGGTTCTTATAACCAGAGCACGTTAGAGTTGAAGAGAGATCTTAGAGGTCAATAGTTCCAGTCCCATCATTTTAGAGATAAGGATAGCAAGGCCCAATGAGGGTAAGTGATATTCCTGAGACCTGGGTTCAATCCCTGGGTTGGGAAGATCCCCTGGAGAAGGGCATGGGTGCCCATTTCAGTATTCTTGCCTGGAGAATCCCCATGGACAGAGGAGCCTGGTGGGTTACAGTCCATGGCATCACAAAGAGTTGGACACAACTGAGCGACGAAGCACAGCACACCACAGATCACAGTCCAAGGGGCACTGATCTTGGCGATGTGTCTTCCACTGAGGCAGAAAGCCATTCAAGTTCAAGCCTTAAGATTTTGACCTTAGCTAAAGCATTTTCCTCTTTACTTTTTCCTCCTAAGGAAGGCAGGGCCACCACAGAGGAGTTCAACCAAGCTCCAGTTGATCTCGTCAAGAAAGACCATATTCTTACAACCTGTTCTCCCACCATACTTAAAAATTAATTTCAGATGGATGGAAAAGGTCAAAGAAGTGGAAAACTTGCCTGTCTTGCTTATGTACCCTCAATGTCTAGAAAGGGTCAGGTATAACACAGGCAAGCAATAGATATTTGTGAAGTTGATGACTTAAAAATGAGTAACAGAATAACATTTTTAAGTGGAGACAGCTATATCTTCTTGCATAGGACCAAAAGTAAAAATACAAAAGGCAAAGATAGGTATATTTGATTCTGAGAAATTTAAAACTTCTTCCCATAAAAAAACTTCATATAAAATATAAAAATACATGACAAATAGAAAAAGTATCTATAACATATATGACAGAAGGTTCAAAATTCTCCAAGCCAGGCTTCAATAGTACGTGAACCAAGAATCTCCAGATATTCAAGCTGAATTTAGAAAATGCAGAGGAACCAGAGATCGAATTGCCAACATCCATTGGCTCACAAAAAAAGCAAGAGAATTCCAAAAAACATCTACTTCTGCACTTCACTGACTACACGAAAGCCTCTGACTGTGTGGGTTACAACAAATTTTGGAAAATTCTGAAAGAGATGGGAATATCAGACCATTTTACCAGTCTCCTGAGAAATCTGTATGCAGGTCAAGAAGCAACAGTTAGAACCGGTCATGGAACAACAGACAGGTTCCAAATTGGGAAAGGAGTACATGAAGGCTGTAGATTGTCACTCAGCTTATTTAACTTATATGCAGAGTACATCATGAGACACGCTGGGATGGAGGAAGCACAAGCTGGAATCAAGATTGCCAGGAGAAATATCAATAACCTCAGATATGCAGATGACACCACCTTTATGCCAGAAAGTTAAAAGGAACTATAGAGCCTCTTGATGTGGATGAAAGAGGAAAGTGAAAAAGCTGGCTTAAAAGTCAACATTCAGAAAACTAAGATCATGGCCTCCGGTCCTATCAGTTCATGGCAAATAGACGGGAAAACAACAGAAACAGTGAAAGACTATTTTCTTGGGCTCCAAAATCACTACAATGTGGTGACTGAAGCCATGAAATTAAAAGATGCTCCTTGAAAGGAAAGCTATGACAAACCTAGACAGCATATTAAAAAGCAGAGACATTATTTTGCTGACAAAGGTCCGTATAGTCAAAGCTATGGTTTTCCCAGTAGTCATGTATGGAAGTGAGAGTTGGACCATAA
This sequence comes from Muntiacus reevesi, assembly GCF_963930625.1. Classification (NCBI taxonomy): domain Eukaryota; kingdom Metazoa; phylum Chordata; class Mammalia; order Artiodactyla; family Cervidae; genus Muntiacus; species Muntiacus reevesi. The sequence continues at coordinate 98,943,394 of NC_089254.1, read as the reverse complement.
AGAAGGCTGAGCACTGAAGAACTGTGGTATTGGAGAAGACTCGAGAGTCCCTTGGACTTCAAGGAGATCGAATCAGTCTATCCTAAAGGAAATCATGTTCAGTCGCTTCAGTCATGTCTGACTTCTTGCAATCCCATGGACTGTAGCCCGCCAGGTGCCTCTGTCCATGGGATTCTCCAGGCAAGAATACTGGAGTGGGTTGCTATCTCCTTCTCCAGGGGATCTTCCCCACCCAGGGATCGAACTTGCATCTCTCACGTCTCCTGCATTGGTAGGCAGGTTCTTTACCACTAGGGCCACCTGGGAAGACCTTAAAGGAAATCAGTCCTGAATATTCATTGGAAGGACTGATGCTGATGCTCAAACTCCAATACTTTGACCACCTGGTGCAAAGAGCTGACTCACTGGAAAAGACCCTGATGCTGGGAAAGATTGAGGGCAGGAGGAGAAGGGGGTGACAAAGGATGAAACGGTCACTGACTCAATGAAACAGATCACTGACTCAATGGATATGATTTTGAGCAAGCTCCAGGAGATGGTGAAGGACAGGGAAGCCTGGTGTGTTGGAGTCCTTGGGATCGCAAATAGTCGGACACAACTGATGGACTGAACAACAATATATTTTGTAACATATAGAAATTTCAAATCACTATCCTGTGCATCAAAAACAAACATAGTTTTATAAGTAAATTATACTTCAAAAACAACCAAACAAAGAGAAAAAGATCAGATTTGTAGTTATCAGAGTGGGAGAAGAAATTGAAGGTGGTCAAAATGCACAAACTTCCAGTTATAAGATAAATAAGTTCTAGGGATGTAATGTATGACAAGATTTATACAACTAACACTGATATATGATACATGTGAAAGTTGCTAAAAGTCAATCCTAAGAATTCTCATTACAAGTAAAAAGTGTTTTTTTCTTTTTTTAATTTTGTACCTAATATGAAATGATGGATGTTCACCAAACTTACTGTAGTCATTACTTTGTATGGAAGTATGTTTGAAAATCCAATCATTATGCTGTGTACCATAAACTTATGCAGTGCTATATGTCAGTTTTATCTCAGTAACAATAGAAGAAAAAGTTAAAAAAAACAAAAAATAAAAGCAAGACACCTACATGTGGCTGATAAACATATAGTGTTCAATGTCATTAGTAATCGAAGAAAGGTATCGCTTTTCACTAGGCACTTTTACAAAGCTTAAAAGTAATGAAATATCCAGTGTTAGCAGTTGTTGTTGTTCAGTTGCTACATCATGTCCGATTCTTTGCGACCCCATGGACTGCAACACGCCAGGCTCCGTCTACGACTGTCTCCTGGAGTTTGCTCAAATTCATATCCATTGAGTCCATGATGCTGTCTAACCATCTCATCCTCTGTCACCCTCTTCTCCTTTTGCCTTCAAATCTTTTCCAGCATGAGGGTCTTTTCCAATGAATCGGCTCTTTGCATCAGGTGGCCAAAGTATTGGAGCTTCAGCATCAGTTCTTCCAATGAATATTCTGGGTTGACTTCCTTTAGGATTGACTAGTTTGATTTCTTTGTGGTCCAAGGAACTCTCAAGAGTCTTCTTCAGCACCACAATCCAAATGCATCAGTTCTTCAGCACTCAGCCTTTTTTATGGGCCAACACTCACAAGCGTACATGACTATTGGAAAAAACCGTAGCTTTGACTATAGGGACTTTGGTCAGCAAATTGACGTCTCTGCTTTTTAATATATTGTCTAGGTTTGTCATAGATTTTCTCCCAAGGAGCAAGTGTCTTTTAATTAGGAATAAGTAGGTACTTTGATAGTGAGAGTTGGACATGACTTAGCAAGTAAACAACAACAACAACCAATAGAAAGGAAATTAGTACAAACCTTCTGGAAAGTGTTTTTTCCATAATACCAGCAACCTCTAAAATGTACATGCCTCTTAGTGCAGAAACACCTCTAAGAATTTATTCTCAAGCAGACACTCTTCTGTGATATATGCAAAGATGCATAAACAAAGTTGCCAGCCATAGCATTATTTATACCAATAGAACTTATAAACAACCTGAAGTTCCAATAATAGGGAGATGTTTTAAAATTAAATTATAGGTTCCTATATAATAAAATGCTTTGTAGCTTGGGTTGGGAAGATCCCCTGGAGTAGAAAATGGCAACTCGCTCCTGTATTCTTACCTGGAAAATTGCATGGACAGAGGAGCCTAGTGGGTTACAGTCCATGGGGTCACAGAGAGTCAAACATAACTGAGTATACAGCACCCAGCCATTAAAAAATCAAGGTGCTGAAAATATTTAACATTGGAAAATGTTCAAAATATACTGTAGAATTTTTAAAAAGCAGACTAAAGTCAGTAACTATGGTAACTTTTTTTTAAATTACATGTTCATGGAAAAAGACATTAAGAGAGGTTATCTATGGAGAGGGAGCCTACAGATGATTTGTTTTTCTCTCATGTTTTGCAAATCTTCTACCTAAGATTGCTCTTTCTTTGCCTGTTGGAAGCAGCACAGGTAAGTGCTCAGGCTTTAGTTAATTCCTGGGTCCACAGCTTACTATCCACATGATTTAGAACAAATAATCTACTTTCTCTGCACTTCCATTCCATCTGTACAAAAGGGGTTCTGCTAGTCTCTGTCTCAGAGTGTTATGAGAATCAGTATAACATAATCTCTGTGAAGTACCTAGCACCATTCCTGGCACCTAATAAATGTCTGGTAAATATCACTACTGCTGTTATTATCTATGGTGAAACAGATCACCAGCCCAGGCGGGATGCATGAGACAAGTGCTCGGGCCTGGTGCACTGGGAAGACCCAGAGGAGTCGGGTGGAGAGGGAGGTGGGAGGGGGGATCGGGATGGGGAATACGTGTAACTCTATGGCTGATTCATGTATGACAAAACCCACTGAGATGTTGTGATTAGCCTCCAACTAATAAGAAATAAATAAATAAATAAATAAAACTGAAAAGAAAAAAAATAATAATAATAAATAAATAAAAAAGAGAGGGACCTCCCTGGTGGTCCAGTTGTTAAGACCCAATGCAGGTGGCCTGGGTTCAATCCCTAGTCAGGGAACTAAATCCCACATGCCTTCACATGCCACATGGCAGGGCCAAAAATAAATAAACAAATAGAAATTTTGCAAAAGATTCCAACAAAAATAAATAAATGAGCAATATTTTAAGAAAGAGGAAAGAACACATTCGGAGGCTCGGCTTCAGCCTTCACTGGGGTCTAACAGAATCTGCCTGTCCAGTTAAAAAGGCCAGCTCTGTCCAGGAAGAGACAGCCCCTCTGGTTGGTGGTCCTGCATAGAGCCTCTGGATGGGAGGGACTCCCATCACCGCTCACCCACTGCTGATGCCCTAGCTCCTATGGCCACAAAGCCCGCAGCCACCATGGAGCAAGGTTACTTCGAGATTTTTTTTCCCCAAACTCCAAAACCCTCCTAAGTGGCAGAATCAGGACAAAGGCTGGTCCGGTGACGTAGAAGTGACTCGTGGTCACACTCCGCCCTCAGGACTCGGAGACCCCAGAGTCGGTAAGTGCTCACCAAAAAGCAAAAGGACACCCCGGTCTTTGAGGCGACCCCCACTGTGAGATCTGCAAGCTGAGGCAGCTTGCCCTGCGACCCCCAAGGCCCTCCCAGAGGTGGGGCCTGAATGCAGTCCCAGCCCCCACGAGGGGTCTCACTGCAGAGTGGCCCACTCGAGCGCAGGGGCTCCAGGACAGGGAGTCAGGCCCTGCCTTGCAGGATGCGGCCTATCTCCCATATCCTATCCTGAGATGCTGACTTCTGCATCCCTGCGCGGAGCCCTTCTCTGCCTGTGACCTCTTATCACTCTGACTCTTGGGACACTAGCTGCCCTGGGCTCCCTCTGAGTCCACACAATGCCAGTCCTCTCAGCACGGGATCACACCCTAGCAATGATTCCCTCCGCCCCTGAGTCCAGTGATATGCAAGCCTTCCTTTGAACTTAGCACACACACGCCAAAGCACACTGTCCCACAACTGTGACACCACATGCCAGCTCTGCTGATGGAACCCAGCTGCCACACCCGAGCTGTGGAGCTCACAGAACTCTGCCCAAGCACCAGGAGGGACCTGCGCGGTGAGGGGTGTTGACTCCGACAGTGGTCCTCCCCTCCCGGCTAAGCCCCCGCCACCCACGTGGCTGTGCCATGCACGAACCCAGTACAATGAGAATATACCCTGGAGGGGCCACCCTCCTTGTTAAAGTCTACTTGGGGAGAGAGGGGGTGTCTCTCAAGATTTCACAGGTTGAATTTGTGATGGTATGGGTTCATTCTGCCTTCCCCTCCCACCAAGATCCTGATTTTTCTTGTGCAGAGACTGGAGGGCTATATCTCCAGTGGTTTTCACCATTCAGCATCTATCTCTCCTCCCAATGTCAGTTGCCAACCCAGAGAGGAACTGCATCTGATGGCAGGGCCCCCCCAAACTCAAACTAGAACCCTGTAACCTGCCTTCTTAGGAGTGGGATTAGTGGGAAATTAAGACAGTCTGACAGAAAAGAGTATATAATAAGTCTCCTACATATGAACCTTCAAGTTGCAAATTTTCAAAGATGCAAACGTGTGTGCACATGTCCAATCACGTGACTTAGCTCACATGTCTGGCATACATCATCATGTGTGTGCATTCTCTACAAATGATTGTCCCTTTGTGTAGTTTACTTACAGTAGTACAGTATCTTTATTGCAAACTCAGGATGTCCAGAAGTAAGTGTAAAAGCAGTGGTGACATAGCTATACTTTTCAAGGTACCGTATTGTGAGATTAAAAATGTTTTATTTTTTGCATTTGTTTTTTATGCATTACTTGTGTGAAAAGTATTATAAACCTACTGCAGCACTGTGCTGTGTAGTTGCTTGTGTCACTTGGGTACCTAGGGCTAACTTTGTTGGATTTAAGAACAAATTGGAGGTGAGAAAGTGCTCTTGGAATGAAACTCGTTCGTAGGTAGGGGATTAACTCTATAAACTTGAGAGTCAGACACAACTGGTGGTATAGCCACCCCTTGCCAGCTGTGTGATCTTGGCTGAGCTACTTGCTCTTTACAAGAGCTAGTCCGTTCATCTGCAGAATGGAAACAAACAAGCCCCACCCCACAGGGTTGCAGTGAGATCTCAGTAAGATAACAAAGGGCACAGGACTTGGGGGGAGGTCCATCGCTGACAGTCATTGCTATCGCCAACCCCATTCTGTATCACCGTGGCCACTCCGAGTGCACAGTCACGCTACGCCCTCAACAATAAACTCCACACAGGGACAGTATTCTGAATGCTCATCCCCCGTGCCCCTCACCTACCACCCTGCAGGCATACTGTAGACGGAGACCCTTAAATGTTTGCTGAAGGAATGATTTGATGAATGCCATGTGGTCTCTGAAATGTGCCTTCTGTGCTTCATCATTTTATGAAAGATGTATTATTCCATGACCTTTTAGATTTCCATTTAATCATGCATCTAGATTAAAACCTGATTCATTTTCCTGACCCTGAATAGCATACAGCTCTTTCCTTTGATATTATCCTGCCTGCATGGATGCAAGCTCTACACCAAGTGTATCCCTTTATGGGACCAACCAATTTGAAACCCTGTGGCTTAAAACAACCATCATGTGTCATTTCCCCCGGTTCTGTAGGCTGACCAGGCAGTTCCACTACTGGTCTCACTTGGACTCACTCCCTGGGCTGCAGTCAGGCGATTCTCCCATCATCCATGGTAGAACCCAATCGTCCTTCCATGGAGGCAACAGTGGTCCAAGAGGGCAGAGTCAGAACCGCAAGACCTCTGGAGTCCAGGCTCTGAGACCAAACTCGACATCACTTCTACCACATTCATCATTCAAAGGCAATCCCGTGACCAATACAATTATTTTTAGTGGGGAGGAATTGGGCGGGGCAGGGAATAGACTCTACCTCATGATAGGAGGATTGAATGATAGGAGGATGATAGGATTGAAAGGACCTTCAAAATATTTTGGCCAGGGTTTCAAAGCAAACCAAGTAAAAGAAATACACATTTCATTTAACCCATGTATTAATAGATGTGGAGGAATAGCACTCATCCCCCACCAGAACCCTTAAAAAGTGAGGAGTATCTGACATTGGAAAATCCTTTTTCTCCACATGAGGAATTTTCAAGGCCACTTAGAGTTGCCTGAAACTTCTTCTCCCTGGGTGACTTCATTTACTCTCATCACTTCAATGCCATCTATATGCTAATGACCCTCAAATTTATACTTCCAACTCAGTCTGTGACTCACACATTTAAGTCTTGCTTTTGCTCCCCAAACTTGCTCCATCCATGGTCTTTCCAGCCTCTGCAGAGAAAATCACCAGTTACCCCAGCTGCTTGGGTCATACATTTAGTTGGTCCTCAACTACTCCCTCTCCTTCACAACTCTAATGTTGAATCCATCAGCAAACCTCATCAGCTCTACCTCCAAGCTACCCCGGCCCATCTCCACCACTGTCCTCATTTCCTAGGACTTGCCATACCAAACTGACACGAAGTGGGTAGCTTAAAGCAACAGATGTGTTGTCTTATGGTTTCAGAGGTGAGATGTCTGAAATCAAGGTGTTGGTAGAGTCATGCTCCATCTGTAACCCGGAGGGGAGACTCCTTCCTTGCCTCTGAGCTTCTCCTGGTGGCGCTGGTGTTTCCTAGCTTGCAGCTTCATCACTCCAGTATCTGCCTCTGTCATCACAAGATTCTCTCTGTTTTGTTTCTGTCCAAGTTTCCTTCTTTTTATAAAGATATCAGTCATTTGGACTAGGGCTCAGCCTAATCCAGTATGGTCTCATTTTAACTTGATTACAGATGTAAAGCCACATTCACCAGTGCCTGGGGTTAGGACTTCAACGTATCTCTGAGGGGTAGCAGGGGGGCATACGGGCTTCTCAGGGGTCTCAGTAATAAAGAATTCACCTGCCAATGCAGGAGATACAGGAGATGGGGGTTCGTTATTGGTGAGGGAGAGATCCCCTGGAGTAGGAAATACCAATCCACTCCAGTATTCTTACCTGGAGAATCCCATGGACAGAGGAGCCTGGTGGGCTACAGTCCACAGGGTTGCAAAGAGTCAGACATGACTGAGCGCAGCACATGGAAGGCGTAATTCAACCATAACTACTGTAATCCCAGTCTGGGCCACCATCACCTCTTACTGCCATCACCTTTTTTTTTTTAAGATTTTTTTCTTGATGTGGTCAGTTTTTCAAATCTTTATAGAATTTGTTACAATATTGCTTCTATTTATGTTTTGGTTTTTTGGCTTTCTGGCATCTGGGATCTAGTTCCCCAACCAGGCATTGAACCCAAGCCCCCTGCATTAGATGGCAGAGTCTTAACCACTGGACCTCCAGGGAAGTCCCAGCAATCACCTCTTTTCCTAGTCTCTGTTTCAATCTTGACCACCAAAAGCAAAATCCTGGAACATAACCTGGCATTCAAAGCCCAAGATCAAGATCTGCACCCACCTCATGCCCCCCACACCCCTCCTCATCCTCAAGCTATAGCCACACAGAGCACCTCTCTGTTCTTGCTAAACAAGGACCCACCCCAGCAAGGGCCTTCTCACTGGCTGTTTCCAGTGTCTGGAGCACCGGCCCCAGGATTCAATGACTCACTCTTCTTGTCGATCAGATAGAGGTTTTGACGTCACCTCTTCACAGGTCTTCCCAGTCATTCTCGTTCACATCTCCTAACTCAACTCCTTACATGGCACTTACTATGTAATTTGCTTTCTTGTTGATTCACTGCCTGTCTTTCCCATGAGGATGTAAGCAAGGACTGTACGTCATCTCTGCTATATTTGCCACACCTGTGAGTGCCTGGTACAAAAGAGATGCTCAATAAGTACTTGTTGCAAGAATGAATTTCTTCCTTTGACATATCCAATGGACAATTTTCTATCTTTATCCTGTAGAACCTAGTGTATGTGATAGAATCAATCGTTTCCTCTTGGCATAATTCTCTACTATCTCCTCCTAAACCCAGTCAATCTCAGGCTACAGTCTCCTCATTCTAACTCCTCTCTGCCTCCTTTGCACCATCCTCTTGCTCTATGTCTTTAAAGTTGGTAAACCTCGGGGTTCTGTTTTAGATCCTTGTGGCAGACAGGATAATGGCTCCCCTGAAGATGCCCACATCCTAATGCTTGGAACCTGTGAATAGGTTACCTTCTGCAGCAAAAGAGACTTTGCAGATACAATTACAATCTGCAGGGCTTCCCTGATGGCTCAGTGGTGAAGGGTCTGTCTGCCAGTAGGGGAGACATGGATTCAATCCCTGGTCTGGAAAGATCCCATATGCCTCAGAGCAACTGAGTCCATGCACCACAACTACTGAGCCTGTGCTCTAGAGCCCACATGCTGCAACTACTGAGGCCCACATGCTCTAGAGACCATGCTCTACAACAAGAGAAGCCACCGCAATAAGAAGCCCGTGCACCGCAACTAGAGAGTAGCCCACACAGCAATGAAGACCCAGCACAGCCAAAAATAAGTTTAAAAAAAAAAGAGAAAGAAAAAGTTAAGAATCTGCAAAGGGGAGATTATCCTGTATTATCCAGGTGGGCCTGATGTAATTATAGGGATCTTTATGAAAGGGAAGTAGGAGGAACTGAGCCAGAGAGAAAACTATGATGAGTAAAGCAGAGGTGACAGTGATGTGGCCATGAGCCAAGGAATGTGGGCAGCCTTTAGAGGCTGGGAAGACTCCCCAAGAGTTTCCAAAAGGAATACAGGTCTGCTGACACCTTGCTTTTAGTCCCCTAAGACCCATGTCTGACTTCTGACCTCTAACACCATAAGGTAATACATTTCTATTGTTTAAGCCACCAAGTTTGTAGTAATTTGTTACAGCAGCCTTAGAAAACTAATACAGTTCTCTTCTCTTCCATTCTTTTATGTCCTCTTGAGTCAACTTCATCTTTACCCATGACTTCAGTGACCACCTATAAGCAGATGTTTTGCTTCTAAAATTCAGACTCACATATTCGACAGCTTACTTGACATCTTTCATTGGATGTCCAATGGATACCCCAAACTCCATATGCCCTCAGCTCAGTCCCTCTGCCACACCATCCCAACCTGTTCTTCTACCTGTATTCTCTGTCTCAGCTGATGGCAGCATCATACACCCACTGTTCCAAGAAGGGACCTGGAGGACTCCCTATTCTTCATCCCAGTGTCTAACTCATCTCTAAGTCTTGCAAATTTCACCTCATAAACTTGTCCCTTCCTCTCCATTGTCTCTTCTTGGTTTCTACAACAGTCTGCCAACCATCTCCCTCAAATCCATCCTTCATGCTGCACTTTTCTTTTTGAAATTCAAGTATCTTTCCACATCTCTCCTTTCTAGGTTCCTCTGGGATAAAAGTCAAGTTGCTGAATGTGACTTACAGGGCTTCCCTGTCTGCCTCCCAACCCATCACCCCAACCTTACCTCCTCTGAACCACAGCCCAGCTTCCCACACCACCAAACACATTCCTCTATTAGAAGATGGGAAGGAGAGAGGTAGGGAAAGAGGAAGAGAGGTGAGGAAAAAGCTTGATCTCACGCCCATGTCTTTCCTTCACTGAGTTTACCTCTCCAAAACCCCAATCAGATGGACTCTCAACACAGTGGGAGTAAAAACACCTCCTCCATACAAGACACTTTAAACGTACATATCAGCAATTATACATTCTCATTACTTAAGACACACCCCCAAAAATGCAAAATCACACCCCAACTTGCAAATTCATGCAAATATTCATTCCCTTACAGATATGCCCACACACAAAAAGACGAACACAGATGATCCAGACAGATGCTCATCCAACCGCACGTGTTTTTCCATAACCACCCCTGAGGTCCTCTCACACAGACACAGCCTGAAGACACGAACATCCAAAGTGAAGCAGATAACTTCTGTGGCTTAAAGAATGTGAGAATAAAGAAACAGGAAAGGTGGGAAAGGATGGTAGAAGGTTGAGGGTCAATGGAAGAAAAGAGGAATGACCACAGAAGAACATGTGTATGTGTGTTAGTCACTCAGTACCATCCAACTCTTTGCGACCCATGGACTGTACCTGCCAGGCAAAAGTACTGAAGTGGGTTGCCAATTCCTTCTCCAGGGCGTCTTCCTGACCCAGGGATCGAACCCGGGTCTCCTGCATTGCACGCAGATTCTTTACCATCTGAGCCTCCAGGGAAGCCCACAGAAGAGTCAACTGAGATATATTCATACACCAACATTCCCTTAGTTCCAACAATAAGCCAAATGCCACGCTGGTAACAGAAGAATACAATGATCCATGGTAGCAGCAGTTGTTATCATCATCACCATCAAATAGCAGCTAACATTCCAACTGTGGTCACTATACCCCAGGCACTAAGGGTTATACTTATATTACCTCATTTAATCCCCAGAGAAATTTCATGAGGTTGATATTATTATCCTCAACTTAAAGATGTTGTAATGGGGTCCCAGGAAGTTAAGTGACATGCCTGGCATCATCCAGCTGAGACGTGGAAAGACCTGGATTCCTAGCCAGGCCATCAGATCCAGAGTCTTGTGTTCTTACCCACGTCCCAATTCAAGACTCTGCCTGTGAGTAGCTCATAGACCACCAAGAGCTACATGTTAGAATTGGGGCTGTGTGCTTTCTTTCCTTGGAAATAAAACATGGAATAAAGCATGGAATAGAAGGCAGCGACAGGTGCCAGTGGGATGGACACTGGTTTTGAAGTCAGGCTGACCTAGATCCAAACCCTAGCTCTGCCACCCAAGAGCTGTGGAAACGGCAGCAGGGTACCTTATGAAACTCCCTGAAGATCAGTTTCCTCCTGCATAAATGAAGATATTAATATCTACTTCAATGAACTTTATTAGAATTAAATAAGACACTACATATAAAAGTGCTAAGTGCAGTACTCAGTATTTGGTGAGCACACAATAAATAAACCCCTTCCTCTTGTTGCCTCTTGGGGTTTTCCTGGTGGCTGAGCTGGTAAGGAATCTGCCTGCAAGGCAGGAGACCCAGGTTCGATCCCTGGGTTGGGAAGATTCCCTGGAGAAGGGAATGGCTACCCAGTCCAGTATCCTTGCCTAAAGAATCCCATGGACAAAGGACCCTGGTGGGCTACAGACCATGGGGTTGCAAAGAGTCAGAGATGACTGAGCAACTAACACTTTCTTATTGCTTCAACAGACAATTACTCTCCAACACTCCCTAAACCAAATGCTTTCCAGAAACATTAGAAGGCCAATTGCAAATTACGACCCTTGGGTATATATTAGTTAGGCCAGCAATGTGTTTGAAAAGTCCCAGGAACTGGGCAGGAGCTATTGCTACCACAAGAAAAGCAGCTCAGCACGTTGTAGCCTTTGCAATGACAATCACCGCCCTCCCCTGAGACATCAGAGTTCTAACTCTTGCTCAGAATCAAGGTGGCCTACATCTGCTTCAGACCTACAGAATCCGACTTGCCCAGAGCAGGGCCCGGGACTCTACTGTTTAAATTCTTGTACACCCTCCACTTTGAGAGCCACTAAATTAAAAAGTAAAGAGACACTCTGCAATTTCTAAATAAACGCATGACCCAAGGGTGAATGAGTCCACCTGTAATGCTGCCAACTTTGAATATCTCTTTTATACAAGACAGGATATAAAGGCCATTTCTGTCACTGCAAAGAAGTGGCCCCTTAATCTAGGATTTTCAGAAAATCTTCCAGGGGAAACCACAGTACCTCCTTCACCCAGATTTCACAAGTCAGAAAAGTTAGGCGCAACAGGGAACATGAAGGGTTAACTCTACCAGGTCTGCCCTTGGTGGGGGGAAGAGCAGGCTCTGAGGTTAGGGAGAAAATTCCTGGGGGATAGAACATAGAAGATGAGGACAACAGTCCCCATTTGCCCTCTCCTCAAAGGAGCCAGGAAGGGAACTCTGGAGGGCAGCAACGTGGCCCCAGCCAGGCACAAGAGAGCTGAGCCAGGGGCAGCCCAGTGTCTGCCGGGGCTGGTGGAACACAGTCTTTTGGAGGGGGTAGGTACTGAAGTACAGTTGACTTACAGTGTTGTATCAATCTCTGCTGTGCAGTAAAGTGACTCAGTTACATACATGGTGTCGCTTAGATGGGGAATCTGGGCTTCCCTGGTGGCTTAGACGGTAAAGAATCTACCTGCAGTGAGGAAGACCCAGGCTCAATTCTTGGGTCAGGAAGATCCCCTGGAGAAGGAAATGGCAACCCACTCCAATATTCTTGCCTGGAGAATCCCATGGACAGAGGAACCTGGCAGGCTACACAGTCCATGGGGTCGCAAAGAGTGGGACACGACTGAGCAACTAACACTGACGTACGTGCAATCTAAAACATGGCACAAATGAACACATCTACAAAACAGAGACTCACAGACATAGAGAACAGACTGCGGTTGCCAAGGGGCTGGGCGGGGTGGGGAAGAGGGATGGACTGGGGGTTTGGGGTGAGTAGCTGTGGTGTTTTTATTTTTAATTGGAGGATAATTGCTTCATAATGTTATACTGGTTTCTGCTGCACAACAATGTACGTCAGCTATAAGCACATATATATCCCCTCCCTCTGGAGCCTCCCTCCCACCCCCCCATCCTGCCCTTCTATGTCACCCACAGAGCACCGAGCTGAGCTTCCCACTAGCCATCTATTTCACACATGGTAGTGTATATCTGTCAATGCTGCTCTCTCAATTCGTCCCATCCTCGCAACATCGTGATAATGCTACACAGGATACAGACCAAGGGTAAGCCCTGCTGGCTGCCTCAGTAAGCAGCCAAAAGTGACCTTCGAATAATTCCCTCCCAAAAGTAATTACACCAGAGCTAAAGGTCAAACAGTAACCAAAGACCCTCCAAGTCAGGCCTAGCATTTCCTCTCTACCTAAGGCTGTAGTTGCATGACCAACCGCCCCAACCCCAGACCCTGAGCCCTGCAGCCTCAACCTGCCCTGAGCCCGGTTAAGGGCAGGAGCCAACGAAGGGGCACCAGCTCATATCAGAGTTGAGCCTCGAGTCCGCCCTGCAGCTGCCCGGTCCTGGCATCATGCTTTGCTCCCCTGTTCCCACCGTGGGCTCCAGTTCCGGCAAATGAGCCCCCAGCTCCCTTGTGTCCACATCTCTGAGCCCAAGATGCTCCCTCTCCCCTTCCTTTCAAAGAAGGGCTTTCCCTGAGCTCCCTGGATGAACTGGGGCCCTGCTCTTTGCAAGCACCCCCAGAATGTTCCCACACCGAGTGCTCAGACACCCAGCATTGTTTGTGTCTGGGTTCCGCATGGTAAGCTCACTGTGGTCTCCCAAGGGTGCACTCTCCCAGGCTGACTACCAGAAACTTAAGATCTCTCCAGTGCTGACCACTGCATCCAGAGTCCCTGAGCAACCACCCCCTCTGAGCATTCGCCCCAGGCCCCGGCCCCTCCCAGCCTATCCCAGCTCTCTGGGCTTTACTATGTCTTTGTTCCAAAGTGTTGCTTTTGACAGAGAAAAGGTAATGAGCATATTTATTGTGCCTCTACTTGCATTTCTTTGCCCACAGCTATTGGGGATGGAGGGGAGGGGGGCATTAAAAAAACAAAAAAAAACTGTCTTTACTGTAACTACTAGCAAATAAACATGAGCTTTCACTATCTAGCTATCTCACCTACACTAAGCAATACTTAGCTAGAAATCATACATACTTTTTCTGATTGTAAAGCTAATAAACAAGTTACTAGAGAATTAGAATGCAAACCTCAACACAATTAATACATTTTTAAGTAGTGCCTATATAAAAGAAATCCTTAACATCACACGTCCAGCTTTGGACTAGCCTAGCCTTTCCCTAATACTTTGCATACTGAAACACAGTAAGTCTGAACACCACTTATATATTAAATTGCAGCTTTAAATGGCTCTTAGATAAACATTCAAGCTCTCTGTTTAAAGTCCTGCTTTCCAGCCAGCATTCATTTATTCATTCATCCTTCAGCACATGTTTCTTGAGGGCCAACTGTGCATCAGGTACTGTAAGTGAAGTATGGTGTTCAACCTCAGGGAACAGCCAATATAGGTGACAGACAGGAGACAGACAGAAGGTGAGGAGGCAGACAATAAATAATGCAAACAGCATAAAGCAATTATACTTCAATAATAAAAGAAAAAATAAACAAAGGCCTACTGTGTAGCACAGGGAAATATATTCAATATCTTGTAACTACCTATCCTGGGGGGAAAAAAATACATATATATCCATGCGCATGTATACGGATATATATATATATATCACTGAATCACTTTGCTATACATCTGAAACTAATACAATATTGTAAATCAATTATACTCAAATTTTTTTAAGTACATACAAATAAAATAAACTATTTTAATACCATTTTGTAAAAAAAAAATCCTTGTCAGGAAGAACTGCTTTGCATTATGGTAAAGAGTAATGTCTTTTTAGAGTCTATCCTGTTCCCAAAGAGACTTGAACAATTTTTAAAAATATTTACATGAATAATTAATTGTTAGTGTGTCTCTAATTGACGGAAATGATTATTCTATAACAGAATTAAAGCAAGTTCTAAAAAAAAAAGTAAACACACTATCTCATTTATGCTATGAATGAAAGAAACAGCATACTCTAATAAAAATAAATGGGGAGCACCCAGTAGCCATGAGCACACCTAGCACCTAGATCTTGATCTCTAATGTCATTCTCCAGCAAAAGGAACCTAGGCTCCTTAGACACATAGCTGATTCTAGGGGTGGGGCAGGAAACATACAAGATAATCCTTGAAATGGCAGAAAGAAAGGTGTTGAAAAATAAATACCTAATTAATGAAGCAAGATCAAAGAGACACAGGAACCAACCGAAAGAGCTCCCAACAGACAACACTGGAACAACTAGAGCAACAAAATATATAAAATAGTATCAGCTTATAATCCAAAGTATAAAATTAATATTCATGAATCCATACTGCTATGAGTAAATGGTTGAATATATTAATAAATGGAGAAGAAAACTCTCCCATGCAGAGAAATTCCAAATGACTTATGTAAATACTCCACCTTAAAGGACTAAGGAGTTATGTTCCCACTTCTTAGCTATGAAGCAGTTCCTTCCTTCCAAAGAAGGCAGTAAAAAGAAGAACTTTAGAGAAATCTGACAAATACTACTTCAGCTAGGTGATCAAGGACAATATCAACAGTCACAAATCATGTTGATAGGATGTACCCTTAATATGATGTGATGCAAATGACACTTTACCTGTATTGTTTTCCTCCCAGATCCATTACCCAGTCTAATCATGAGGGAAAAAAAAAAATCAGACAAGTTCCAATAGAACAGCGTCCTACAAAACCTCTAACCAGCATGCAACTCTGTGGAAATCATCAAAAACAAGGAGAGTCTGAAAAAACTGTCACAAGCCAAGAGGAGCCTAAGGAGACACGACAACTTAACATAATGTGGGGTCCTGATTGAGGTCCTGGAACAGAAAAAGGACAGAGAAAAACTAAGGAAGTCTGAATAAAATAGACTTAAGTTAATATCATCAATATTGGTTCATTAATCTCCATCAATGAACCCCACTAGATGTTAATCATAGAGGGAATTGTGCAGAGGCTATCTAGGAACTCCGTACTATCTAGCTCAAGTTTTCCTTAAATCTAGAACTCTCTTAAAACTCAAAGTCTATGAATAAAAATACACAGAAAAATAAATAGGAAAGTCTGAGAAAGACTCACTGGAAAGTTCACTTTAAGCATGGACTTGAAGGTCTAGGTCACGTGAAAAAAACGGAGCGTGTTCAGAGCTTAGGAAACAGTATGTGCAAAACCCTCTAGCAGGAAAGAAGCCAATCCATCTGAGGAACGGAGAGAGCATTAGCATGCCTGAAGTGGTGTGAACAAGAGGAGGAGTGGTGAGAAATAAGGGTGATGGGGTGGGTAGGAGACCACTCAAGGTCTCAGTTCTTGTAAAGAGAAGGATCTTGCTCTAAGTGTGGAGAGAAGCAATGAAAGGAGGGCAGCGTCTTCAGTACAGTCATCTTATTTAGCAGAGCAATGTCTGCTCAACTATGGAATATTTTATTATATTCATCACTTTATAAAAAAGGGAAAGGAAATGCTGAAGATAAAAATCAGGGGTCTCAAACACATCTGGGCAAAGACGGCAACTTTTACACAGACTGAAAAGGAAAAGCGAAGGTGAAACTAAGCACATCTTTGGATTGTCAACGGATTTAAGCTGGCTGTGGGATTAATTGTGAAAGAAGAGGACAGTATTAAACAGCATCTAGATTGTTTCATGGAAGATGATGTCTAAAAGGTAACTAACTTAAGTGTTCATAATGTACTGTATCTGAGAACAAAACTGTCATTAAAACACATAAGTCATCTTTTGTATTTGATTTTAGAACTGAAAGAAAGTATGGCATAGCTTTTATAGTCTCTACACATCAGTCTCATGTTTAACAGCTTGACTGATGTTACCTAAAATTTGACAGAGGTTATACTTCCTTCCAACACCTTCCCCATTGCACTGTGTTTCTCAAATTCAGCATTAACCCACCTGCACACCCCAAAGTGCACACACATGTACACGCGCGCGCGCGCACACACACACACACACACGCCTCCAGGAGAGAAAGCCCTGAGTTGAACCCCCTGGTCCCGCCTTCTCCCTTCCTATGTATCCCTAAGCCATGTGAATTGGTGAAGAAGTCTATTAAATTAATTCCCTACAAGGATGCCTATGAGACTTCCTTAAAATTTTGAATTTTAAAAAAGATCTCATGAAAATAAAAATACTGAATACCTTAAGCCAAGAAACAAATTTCTAACATACATTTTAGGAGTTCTGCCAACCTGGTGGGAAAGATATTTTGCAGAATGAAAACTTTTAGCAGCCCCCTTCTCTTGTACCATATGGACAGCCAATACTGTGCCAGCATAGAAATCTATCATTAATAACTTCAGTCTATTTTCTGTAGTTATCTCTATACCCTTCTCACTAATCATACTCTTAATAAATTGCTATATGCTGACTAATGTATAACATGTTTACTACATTCATAGTCTTAAAATGTCTTTATTAAATAAATATTTATTATGTACCAGCACTGTTCTGGAAGCTAGGCATATAATGATGATCATATCAGATAAATTCCCCACTCTTGAAAAGATTAATTTCTAGCTCAACTCAGCTAAAGCCAAAAATCCAATAGAAAATGGTAGTTAGGCCTTAGATGCTCAATAGGAACTTAACACCTGACAAACAAGGACAGGAAAGCTGAGATGAGTTAAAAATTTCCTCTTCTAAAGCAGAAACCACCAAACATGCAGCAAGAGTTCAAGCTGGGAAGAGCTAAGGAAATTCTCAGACTTGTCACTCAAATATAAAAAAAAAAAAAGCCAGGGCTGTAAATAGAGGCTTGAGGTACACATTAAGAGAGAAAAAAGTGTGCAAAAAGACAAGATTTGCAAAAAGACAAATGTTGGGGAAAATCAGAGCTTGTTAAAAATAGAGCTCCATGATAATACCAAATGTTGATAAAGATATGGAGCAACTGGAAAGTTCATACATACTGATAGGAGTGTAAAATAATTCAACTACTTTCAAGGTTCTTATAAGTTGAATAAACACATTTACCAAATTATTCCACCTCTATATAATTACCCAAGAGAAATTAATTTATGTCCACAAAAGACTTGCACAAAAATGTATGTGAAAGATGTACTCAAAACAGCCCAAACCTGGAAATGACTCAAAATGTCCAACAAGAAAGTAGATCCGTTGTGAGATACTCATACAATGGAATAATACTCAGTGGCTCAGTGATAAAGAATCCACCTGCCAATGCAGGAGATGAGGGTTCAATTCCTGGGTCAGGAAGATCCCCTGGAGAAGGAAATGGCAACCCACTCCAACATTCTTGTCTGGGAAATCCCCTCAACAGATGAGCCTGGAGGGTTACTGTCCATAGGGCCACAAAAGAGTCAGACACAACGTAGTGACTAAACAAAAACAATAAAAATATATAGAATGAGGGTAAATTTCAAAACACCATGATAAGAAAAAAACAGTTGGTCACCAAAGAGTACAGACTGTATTTCCTGTGTATATGTAGTCCAAAACGGGCAGAACTAATTCATACTGAAAGAAGTCAGATCTGTGGTTGCCTGGGAAATGGTAGAGGGTTGAGGAGGGCCTCTCCCCCTTCTCTATGGGGGCCTAGAGAAATTCCGCATCTCATTTGGAGTGATGGCTATACTCAACTATCAACACCTATCAAGTAGGACACTCAAGATCTAGGCATTTTATTATATGTTAACTAAGACTCAAGTTGGCTTTTTAAAAAAATTTTTAGGCTGCTTAATGAGGCTAACGGTGAAAAATGGCACAAAAATACCAGCAAACACCTGAGTTGAAGAGCTGTTCTCTTCGAAATTAAGAGGGTAGGAGGTCCTGGTGACCATCACTGGCACTCCAATTAACAGGTTGCATTAGACCAGTTCAAGACAATTTTGTGACGAAGTGTGTCTGAGACTCGAAAACCACCTGCTCACAAATGTTCTTTTTAAAGAATCAGCTCTCCTGTAAGTAAGTCTATTGATTCAGATTTATCAGTGCCAGGCACAGAACTGCTTACTGGGGATTCAGCCCCAAATCTTCGGGGCTCCCATTCTAGTGAAGAAAGCCAAGGTAGCAGGCGAAGCGCTTAGTTGCTTCAGTTGTGTCCAACTCCTTTTGTGACTCCATAGCCTGCCAGGCTCCTCTGCCCACAGAATTCTCCAGGGAAGGACACTGGAGAGGGTTGCCATTTCCTATGCCAGGGGATCTTTCTGACCCAGAGATCGAACCATTTCTCGTGCTTGGGCCTCCTGCATTAGCGGGCAGATTCTTTACCACTAGTGCCACATGGGAAGCCCTAG
Source organism: Muntiacus reevesi (assembly GCF_963930625.1). Classification (NCBI taxonomy): domain Eukaryota; kingdom Metazoa; phylum Chordata; class Mammalia; order Artiodactyla; family Cervidae; genus Muntiacus; species Muntiacus reevesi. Next base: position 98,924,433 of record NC_089254.1, on the reverse strand, counting down.
CAGGGGACGGGGGCTGCTTTAAAACAAACAAAAAAGCCAATTAGATAATTTCAGATGCTGACTAATCATGTACACAATGTACACTAAAAGGTTATCTTGCTTTTAAGGGTTTTTTCTCCTAATTAAGGCAAAAAGTGGGAAGACAGAATAGTATGGCAATAAAAAGCATGCAAAGACTAGGCTACAGATATTTGCATAATCGCTTACTGTACTTCCTGGCATTTAGTTACCTTTCAGTAGCATCGGTTATTATTATCACTATTATTTCCTTCCTCTCCTTCCCTTTTTAGTAAAACATGAAATTTTAGGACATATGTGCAATTGAAGACATGTACAAAGACATTCATAATAGCCCAAACTGGAAACAGCCCAAACACTAAAGTGTATAAATAAATTGTGGTATATTCATATAATGGAATACCTCCTCCCAATAAAAAGAACAAACTGCTGCTACATAGCGATTAACAACTTGAATGAATCTCACAGACATAATATTGAGTGAAAGAAGCCAAACACAAGGGACCACACACTATAAAATTTCATATATAAGAAGTACATGGGCAGACAAAACTAACCTATGATAACAGAAGACAGAGTGGTTATGTTGACAGAAAACTGTTAACTGAAGGGGGCACAGGGAGCTTTCTTATGTGTTAGACACGTTCTTGATTCTTGATCTGAGTGGTGGTGACATAAGTGTGTACACGTACAAAACTGGAGCTGGTCACTATAGACCTGAGCATTTCACGTATGTTAGTCCCCATACCATAGTGCAATCAAGCTAAATAAAGAAGCACATTTGGGGGTATGAGTATTTCTTACACAGTACCTCGAATTTTTAGCCACTGATAGGACTTCAGCGGATAGAAATGCTGGGCCTTTCCTAGCATCACTCATTCATTCAGTACACATCTCCTGAGCATCTCCCAGCTGCCTAGCGCCATGCAGGGTGTGCAGGACACATGAATGAACATGGCAACATAATCCCTACCCTTAAGGGCATCCTTGAAATGGGCAGTCAAACAAGTGACCTACTACCCTGGGGCAACTGGCAGTAGCTCCTCAAATGTGGCTACAGGGTCCTGCAGAAGTTCACGGTCTTCCAAAAGAGATCTCTTGGACTCTCATTCCAATCTAGTAACTGAAACATTATGCATGGCCATTCATTTCTCTGGAGGAGCAATATGGCTAATATATCTCAGAGCATGGTACTTAATTGTAACTGACATTTCTAGGTCATTGGTGGTGATGGCAAATTCCCTCCTGGAAGGCTCCTCATTTGCAACAACAGCAGAGGAAAAGAGGCTAATTTTAGAGAACGTGGCCCAGCTTCCACCCCGCAGAGGAACATCCAACAGACGACGCTTTGTTCTCTCAGCAGTGGCAGTGGTGTGGGAATCATGAAACAACTTCAGTGACTGCCTACGGCCCCTATCATGGGCCCCAGGATTCTGTGCTCCAGATGGTGTCAGAGCCCCATGCAGTATTAATGTATGAAACATGACAAACTCTTTGCTCCTGTTTCTGGTGTGAATTAATAATTTAACATATTTTAAGACTTACTTTAAAGGATTCAAGTTAATTGATGGTCCACCCAAAGGAGTCCCAATCTTCTTACTCACAACAAAGAAGCATACTGAGAGGCAAAAATGAGAATGAGGAAGAGGTCAAGGGGCTGTGTTACCTTACAAAAGAGCTCTGAGGACAAAACAGGGTTATCAGACATGAAGCTAAAAAGGAAAAAGAGAAATCAAGCCTCTGGAGAGAACACTAGAGCAAGAGAAAAGAGGCTAGGAAGGCCAGCGACTCTGAACTCCCTGCATTTCTCACTCCCAAGGCTGAGCCAGCAATTATACCGACAAGACCAGAAAGGATGCCCAACAAGTCTAGTATTTAGAATCTAGAAAAGACCAATAAGAAGAATGACCAGATGTCCTGGTTCACCTAAGACCGTCTCAGCTTACATTTGTTATAAATATCAGTAGTACCCCCTTTCCCTGCTGGCTCAGACGGTAAAGAATCTGCCTGCAAGGCAGGAGACCCAGGTTCGATCCCTGGGTCGGTAAGATCCCCTGGAGGAGGAAATGGCAACCCACTCCAGTATTCTTGCCTGGAGCATTCTGTGGACAGAGGAGCCTGGCAGGCTGCAGTCCCTGGGGTCACAAAGAGCCGGACACAACTGAGTGACTTAACACTTTCACTTTCTTTCAGTGTTCCTTTTAACTCTCACAAGTATCTTAGTTTTAACAACATACTATATAGACACCTTAGTAAAAGAAACAGGAGCAATGAACTGAAATTGACAGCTTTTGGAGGAAAGAGACCAGGTCCTCTGATATCCTAGGACTCATTCATCAGGTGCAGACTCCAAGACCAATAGACCCCGGAGAAAATACAGTGCAAAGGAATTGGACCTAAAACAGGAACTTTTAACTCTAACTCGAAGAGAAATATAAGTGAAAAAATTCTAAAGAAGCAAATTGCTCAGGGAGCTTAAAAGGGCTTGAACCACAAAGCGGAGATGGAGTCTTCCCACATAGGTGCTATGTGAGTTTCTTGGGGCCACCAAAACAAATTACCCTAAAATGCATGGCTTAAAACAGAATTTACTCTCTTCTGGAGCCCAGGAGTCCAAAATCAGAGTGTGAGCAGGGATGGCTCCTGCTAGGAGGGTGCACTGTCTGCCTCTCTCCTAGCTTCTGGAAGTTTCCCAGCAGTTCTTAACAATCCACCATTCCCATCTCTGCCTCCATCTTCACCAGGCCACCACTCCATGTGTTTCTGTATCTCTGAGTCCTCTCCTTTTCTCACAGGGACACCTGTCATTGGATTTGTTACCCTAAATCTGGGATGATCCCATCATGAGATCTTTAATTACATCTGCAAAGATCTTTTTCCAAATACACAGACTCCAGGGGTGAGGACTTGGGCGTATCTCTTTGGGAGCCACCATTCAACCCATTACACGTGTGTACAAAGTAGTGCCCAGGTGAGTCACAGTTCACCAAATAGTCTAAAAAAAGGATTAAAAAGTCTTTCTAAGCTAAATCTGGAGGAAGAAGAAGAAACAGGATTAGACCCTCTGCAGGAGAGAAGATGCAAGAAAACCAAATGCCCAAGCAGCAGAGACCCTCCTCTCTGTCTCCGTTTGTGGCCACTGTGTCCAACAAGAGGCTGGACCCCCTGTCAGTCATTCCCTACCCCATCTCTGGCCGGTGGGGCTTCCCCTGGTGGTTGCTGCTGCTGGCCTATACACTCCAACACAAACCACAGAGCTCAAAGGAGCAGACCTGCATCTGATGCAAATCTGCCTAGGCCTCAACCTAAATGTCCATTGACAGAGGAATGGATAAAGACGATGTGCTGCAAATACACAACGGAATACTATTTAGCCATAAAAAAGAATTAAATAATGCCATTTGCGACATATTATCACACTCAGTAAGCCAGTTAGAGAAAGATAAATACATCATATCACTTATACGTGAAATCTTAAAAAAAAAATGATACAGGGACTTCTCTGGCCATCCAGTGGTTAAGACTGTACTTCCAATGCAGGGGCACCAGTTCAATCCCTGGTCAGGGAACTAAGATCCCATATGCTGTGCAGTGTAGCCAAAAAATTAAATAAGAAAAAAAAATGATACAAATGAACTTATTTACAAAACAGAAATAGACATAGACATAGAAACCAGACATAGAAAACAAATTTATGGTTACCAAAGAGGAAAGGTGAAGAGAGACAAAACAGGAGTTTGGGATTAATGTGTACATATACATATTACAACAAAGAAGATAGATAATCAACAAAGACCTATTGTATAGCACAGGGAACTATACTTGATATTTCCTAATAACCCATAATGGAAAAGAATCTGAAAAAGAATTTATATATATATATATATTTACATATATATATATACACACTCACATATATAAGGGAGAAGGAAATGGCAACCCACACCAGTATTCTTGCCTGGAGAATCCTGTGGACAGAGGAGCCTGGTGGACTGCTGTCCGTAGGGTTGCACAGAGTCTGACATGACTGAAGCGACTTACCATGCATGCATTGAAGGACATGGCAACCCACTCCAGTGTTCTTGCCTGGAGAATCCCAGGGACAGAGGAGCCTGGTGGGCTGCCGTCTATGGGGTCGCACAAAGTCGGACATGACTGAAGCGACTTAGCAGCAGCAGCAGCAGCATGTACGTATAAATTTCTATATATATATATATAAAAAACTAAATCACTTTGTTGTACACTTGAAACTACCACAACATTGTAATTAACTATACTTCAACTTTATCTGCCTCGTCCCAAAGCCGCTGTACCTTCCACTTTGCGGTCACCAAATATATTGACGAGTGCATGTGCACTCCCACACACACTTTGGAGGGATACCAAAGAGGAGGTCATCTCAGGCCACAACCATCAGGCATAATGGGCGGCTGCAATCTCAAAACTTCCCAGGGTATTTCTAGACCAAGATCCCTCCTGACTGGGTGAATTAAACAGCAAACAATGAACCCATTTAGCATATCTACTGTCCATCAGTAGATATGCTAAATATCTAAATAGCCGCAGCTATAAACAAGACATGAAACAATTAAAACTTTATTAAAAAATAAGTTCTTACATAATCCTCTTCTGAGACATGCCGTCCTCTGATCAAAGCACCGTTGACCACTCACTGTTTATATAGCAGCATCTCCCAACCAGCTTCTGTGTGCTCCCAAACAGGGGGAAGGGTGTGGAGGGCAAAGGATGGAGGAGACTTAGTTGAGGGGAAGACATTCCAGACTCAAACGGCACCATCTTCAACACATTTCACACATCAGCCCCTACTCAGCGTCCCTGCCTCACCTCTCATTAATCACCTCCACGTACACGACCCCTCTGCCCAGGATGCCAATACACTGCCTGTCTTCCAGCTCTGGCTCATGCTATTCCTCAGTTTTGAACGCTCTTCCGAGTCCTCTCTGCTCACCGGCAAACCAGGCACCCCATCAGGCACCACCGGCCAGCCATGGGATCTCTTTTCTGGACTCCAGTCTCTCCTTCCTCTGACCTCCCAGCACACTGAGGATCGGATCCATCACGCCACTAACTCTGGATCTTTCTCAAGTTGTCTTGTTCCCTTCCTACTCCCAGCACACCCAGAGTCCTTTAGAGAAGGGAGCTCTCTGAACCAGGACAGCGCTCTCTGCTTAGCAATCGCTCAGTGTCTACAAACCAAAGGTTACTTGAGGGTTCGTGAGAAATTCCAGAAGTGTGCTTTAATCGGTAAGTACCACTTTGTCCTCGGTTCTTTCTTATTAATTTCCTGAGCTTCTAATGCCAAAAGAAATGTTCCAGCAAGCTGACTTCCTTCACCTGGAGAGTTGCAAATGCCAACTGCAATTAAAACAACAACTCTATTTTCCAGTCAGTTTCAGACGGTACAGGGCACCAGACTTCCTTCCGAGCAGTGAGGGAGCTAAGTTCTTTTTGTAAATTGTTTTCCAGATTTTATAATAGCTTTCTTCCTCCTGAAGGGATATATGGCATGTATGTTTTAAACCAAAGCAAACTAAAGTTAATTTTCACTTTTTTTTTTAATGGTGAAACACCTCTTGAACTAACTGGAGACACCTGGGGATATCACGTAAAACTGGGGTGAGACAAAAGTTCTCTTCCAAATCAAACATAGACATTCTCTCAGACACATCTTTTTAATTCCTTTGACAAGAAAACAACTAATTAGCATCCCGATATGGGGCCCCAGATATTTCTTTACTCTTTGGTTAATTTCTACCAAACCAAAGCACAAAAGGGACACACACTCAACAAGGAGGGCGTACAAAGCCTAGGTAATTCTGGAAGGTTCTTACATGTTTCTCTTTTCACTGTTTGGTGAGACAATAGGACTTGGAATTCTGGGGAGGAGGAAAGTGATGAGTAATGAGAAAGAAAACAGCTTTGTAATCTTCTTTAAAAGGTTTTATTCTGCACTGTTATTTTTTTCTTAGGAAAATAAAATACAATACCCATACCCTCAACTTGCTTATGTTGCAATTTCCACCATTCACAATACTTAGACTACCACCATATGTTAGGCATCAATTCAACAAATATTTATTACATGCCTGGCACTGTGCTAGGTGGTAAAGAAACAAAGCAAATAAAATATGACCAACTTCAAGTCATGTGAACAAGCAGAACTCTGAGAGTTCCCTTTAAATAAGACAAACAGGAGTCCTGCCCTCATGGAGATTACAGTCTAGGGGACAATGCTTGTCACTCCTAAAAAGGGAACTGGCTGGAGGATCAAAAAAGCTCATTACTTTATTTTTTTCATTTTTTTCCCATTTATTTTTACTAGTTGGAGGCTAATTACTCAACAACATTGTAGTGGTTTTTGCCATACATTGACATGAATCAGCCATGGACTCACATGTATTCCCCATCCTGATCCCTCCTCCCACCTCCCTCTCCACCCGATCCCTCTGGGTCTTCCCAGTGCACCAGGCCCGAGCACTTGTCTCATGCATCCAACCTGGGTTGGTGATCTGTTTCACCCTTGATAATATACATGTTTCGATGCTATTCTCTCAGAACACCCCACCCTCGCCTTCTCCCACAGAGTCCCAAAGTCTGTTCTCTACATCTGTGTCTCTTTTTCTGTTTTGCATATAGGGTTATCGTTACCATCTTCCTAAATTCCATATATATGTGTTAGTATGCTGTAACGTTCTTTATATTTCTGGCTTACTTCACTCTGTATAATGGACTCCAGTTTCATCCATCTCATTAGAACTGATTCAAATGAATTCTTTTTAATGGCTGAGTAATATTCTATAGCTTCCTTATCCATTCGTCTGCTGATGGACCCAATCAAAAAATGGGCCAAAGAACTAAACAGACACTTCTCCAAAGAAGACATACAGATGGCTAACAAACACATGAAAAGATGCTCAACATCACTCATTATCAGAGAAATGCAAATCATTGCTTTTTAATGTTTGGTAGTCCCTGTCAGAAAAAACTAAAACGGGTCCACATGAAGAAGATGTTCATTCCTTTCAAACTTTTAAAAGGCGAATGTTTAATGTCACTCTAAGAAAGGAGATGTAACCAGTACAGGCATACATCACTTTATTGTGCTTCTCAGGTACTGTATTTTTTAAAAAAATAAGTTGAAGGTTTATGGCAACCCTGCACCAAACCAGTTTATCAGTGCCATGCATCCAACAGCATTTGCTAACTTCAAGTCTCTGTCACATTTTGGTAATTCTTATACTATTTCAAACTTTTCTATTAATAGTACTATATTTGTTATGGTGATCTGTGACCAGTAATCTTTCCTATTGCTTTTGCAAAAACATTGACTCCCTGAAGCCTCAGATGATGGTTAGCATCTTTCGCCAGTAGTTAAAGAAGGTGTGTTTTTTTAGACATCATACTATTACGGACTTAAGACTACAGTATGGTGTACACACAACTTTTACGTGCACTGGGAAGCCCAACGTTTGTGCAACTCACTTGACTGCAAAATTCTAGAATGTCTAGATCAGAACCCACAGGATCCCCAAGGTATTCCTGCACACAATTCTAGAATATGTATCTGCCACTAACTTCACAGAATGTTCTAGTTCAAAGGATTGCCGAGAGTTCTAGTTTCCTCATTATACAACCTAGGAAGCCAAGGTCCATGAGGTCAGTGTCTGAGCACACAGTGGCCACTTGTCACAGTGTAGACAAGGGGACTGGACCCCATGTCCTGGGTCTGAAACAGGTGCACTGCCACAAGCACCTCCCGTCCTCTCTGCAGGATGCTGACCTTCCTCCCTGGACTCGAGGAATTCAAGGGGATGATGTGCAGGAGCCAAGAGGAGAAACTGGTGGTGGTGGTGGTGGTGTTCAGTCGCTCAGTCATGTCCGATTCTCTGTGACTCCATGGACTGCAGAGTGCCAGGCTTCCCTGTGCTTCTCTATCTCCAGGAGAAGAGGAAAGACCATTCTTTTTTTTCTTTAGACTTCTTATTTTATATTGGAGTATGCCATGGACAGAGGAACCTGGCGGGCTACAGTCCATGGGATCACAAAGAGTTGGACACAGCTGAGCAACTAACACACTCAAATAGCCAATTAACCATGCTGCGATAGGTAGGTGAACAGAGAAGGGATTCAGCCATACATACACATGAATCCACTCTCCCTCAATCCCCGCTCCCATCCAGGCTGCCACATAGCACTGAGCCGAGTTCCCTGTGCTGTCCGACAGAGGAAGGACCATTCTTGTTCTGTTTCCCTACATTCGCTGCTGAAGGACACAGAGAGCAGTGTACACCGCGGGGGACCCGTGAAACAGCAGCCACACCACTGACCCTGGCAAAAATCACAAAATGAGGAAGGAGGGAGCCTCCCAATCACCTGAACACCCACCAAACACTGAATATCCGGGAAGGCTTACGGCTGTTCTTCCTGCCCTGTCAATTCTGAAAATCACTCTTCCCGCAATTCAGGCATCAGTCTCAGTGCTGCGGTTCATGGGGTCGCAAAGATTCGGACGCGACTGAGCAACTGAACTGAACTGATAGCACATCAGGAGGCAGAGAAGAGAAGCCAAGACAGATGGGGCAGCATTCAGGACGCTAAAAACCTTAAAACAAAGGGGCAATAAGAAAACAATTAAAGGAAAAGGACCAGGGGAATCATCAGTGTTGGACATCGCACATGAAACTGGCCTGGAATTCAGTCCTGAATTTCCTTCTTAAGTCTCTATGAAGTCCTTCACTGAAGCATCATTTTTTCTACTGACCCCTCTCCCTTCCTTCTTGCCTTTTTCTTTTTTCTTCCTTTGCCCTATCTTGCCTCTCTCTTTGGTCCCGGCTGAGTTAGATTTTCCTTCATATTCTGACAACTGGCCTTGAATCACCTGCAAGTGGGCAAGAAATACAGTATCTGGCTATGGGAACAAACTAGCTATAATGGTTGTCTTTATGGCTACATAAACAAGCTATTATCATTATCTTTCATTCAGAGCCTTCAGAGTCACAAAGAAAAGTGGTTTCTAAAAAAAAAAAAAGAAGAAGAAAAACAAGATGAAAAAGGAAAAAGTCCTTATCAGTAATTTTCTCCCTCACCATGATATATTACATTTGTGTAATCACATTTAAGGTTGAGTCTGCAGTCTCCATGCAGTACTAGAGGATGGGGTTTGTTTTGCATAATCGATGCCCTTTGCCCTCTGAAGCTGACAAGCATAAAATTCTTAAATGCAACACTCTCATGGCCCAATGATAAATCCATTATCAATAACAATTCCTTGATCCACAGTGGACAAAGAACCTGCATTAGACAGGACAGACCTGGGTTTCAACTTTCTTTCCTTCTTGATATGTTGCTAGAGAGTTCTTCACTGAGGCAGACAGAAAAGGCAACACTGACAAGTGAAAGATGGCAACAAATTTTTGGTTTGGGGAAGGGTTTTTTGCTTTTTTTAACTGAAGTATAGCTGATTTACAACATTTCAGGTATACAGTAAAGCGACTTTGTTACACATATTTTTCTTCAGATTCTTTTCCTATAGTGGTTATTATAGGATATTGACTAGTTCCCTGTGTTATACAGTAGGTCCTTGTTATTTATTTTATATATAGTAGTGTGTGTATCTATTAATCCCAAACTCCTAATTTATCCCTCTCCCTTTATACCCCTTCGGTAACCATAAGTCTTTTCTATGTCTGTGACTCTGTTTTTGTTTTATAAAGTTCCTTTGTAGCCACGTAAGTGATATCATATATTTGTCTTTGACTTCATTTAGTATGATAATCTCTAGGTCTATCCATGTAGCTGCAGATAGCATTATTCCATTCTCTTTTTATGACTAATACTCCATTATGTGTGTTTGTACACACACACACACACATATACCACATCTTTATCCATTCATTTTTCAATAGACACAGGTTGTTTTCATGTCTTGACTACTACAAATAGTCCTGCTATGAACACTAGGGTACATGTATCTTTTCAAATTGTGTTTTTCTCTGGACATATGCCCAGGAGTGGGATGGCTAGATCATACAATAACTTTTTAGTTTAAGGAACTTCCATACGGTTCACCCTAGCGGTTACATCAATGTACATTCCCACCAAAAGTGTAGGAGGGTTCCCTTTCCTCACACCCTCTCCAGCATTTATTACTTCTATGTTGCTATAGAGTACTTCACTTTTAAAAAAGTTTTTTTAAATTTTCAATTGGCGGACGATTACTTTACAATATTGTAGACTTTTTGATGACGGCCATTCTGATCAGTGTGAGGGGGTGCCTCACTGTAGTTTTGATTTGCATTTCTCTAATAATTAACAATACTGAGCACATTTTCATGTGCCTGTTGGCCATCTGTATATCTTTAGAAAAATGTCTATATCTTCTGCCCATTTTTATTGTGTTTTTTTTTAATATTGAGCTGTATAAGCTGTTTGTATATTTTGGCAATTAAGCCCTTGATGGTTGCCTCATTTGTGAATATTTTCTCCCATTCTGTAGGTTGTATTTGTTTTGTTTATGGTTTCCTTTGCTGTGCAAAAGCTTTTAGGTTTAATTAGGTTCCACTTGTTTATTTTTGCTTTTGTTTCCACTACTCTAGGAGCTGGATCTAAAAAATATTGCTGCATTTATGTCAAAGGGTTCAACAAATTTTGCAAGATAGAGAGCAGGGTGGAGGAGGAGAACATAAAGGAAGTTATAATCTCAGCAAGTTGAAAGTGGGGATGCTAACCAAAACAGAGTGATTCTCTACCACAGAGCCCTGGAGAGGCTCCCAGCTTCAGGTCCAGGTACACAAGGAGAAAAAAAACAAAAACCAAGTCTCAAAGAGAAACAATCTAAGCAGCATCACACCTTTCATTACCGACGGATTCATTCTTTCAAATTTTAGATACAGTTCATTTCAACTTAGTTTGACCAGGTAGAGGATTCTATCAACCAAGAATAAAAGCATTTTCAAATAAACATGGACTCAAAAAATTACCTTTTTTTTTTTAATTACCCTTTTTAAAGAAAGGGTTTTTAAAAAGTAACTTCTTTTTTAAAAAGTAACTTCTTTTAAGTTACTACTGGATGTGCTACAGCAAAAAGAGGAACTAAACTAAGAAAAATAAAAAGACAGGATGTTAATGAAAAGGGGATTTTAACCATGAGAGTGGTCAAAGTCCTCGGATCACTGGGTTTGCACTACCAGTCTAAAGAAACAGCCTCCAGAGCAGAACCAAAGAGAGATGTGAGAAGGGCAAAGAGAACTTGCAGATTCTCTCTCCTGGTGAGGTGTTTGGAAAACAGGATTGATAGATATTTGACAGCTCTATTAGAATCTCAGGGGGAGGGAGGCTGGGGGTGCGGTTCAGGATGGGAGGGACATATGTATACCTGTGGCCGATTCAAGTTGATGTGTGGCAAAAACCATCACAATATTGTAAAGTAATTATCCTCCAATTTAATTAATTAAAAAAAGAATCTCAGGGAGAAATTAGCTAAAGATACATAAAACACTGAGCAATTTTTTAAAAGGCAGTTTTATTACCTCTAGGAAAATAAAATGCATGAGAAATAAATAGAATCAGAGTGCACTATCTGACTCAGAAGTATTAATAAATTATATTTACACAGTCATAATAATGTAAATATTGATAAGGAATTTTAACCAAAAATTGTGATATAATTATATTGAGAAAAAGAAGTGAATGAAGCAGCAAAGGATATAAGGACTAAAATTCAATCGATGATATCAAAGTTTAAATGTAATATCTAACACATCATGACATAAGTATATCACTTTAAATGAGGAAACAATTAAAAAACATCCAAAGTAACTAAAAAGTTGACTAGGAAAATAAGAGGCAAAGGATGGTCTTTTTTCTTTAGGACACTTTTAGTTGTATTTTATTACCACTTTTACTTTGATTAAAAAGTATTAATAAAAATAAAAATAAATTTAAATTCTGCATCCATTAATATATACTTTGAATTAACATTTTTATAAAACCTGAAATTATCTTGTAAATAGAATAATTGCATTAGGATGTATTATTTTATTAAAATATTTAATTAAATGTAAACATTTAAAATATTCTATGCACAAGAAAAGAACATGACTGCTTTAATTTTTTTTTGTTTGCTTTCCCCCCATGTTAAGTATATGTTTAATTTTATTAGAAACTTTCAAAATCTTTTCCAAAGTGGCTGTACTAATTTTTGCATCAGTTTTTTTAATTGAGGTATAGTTGATTTACAATGTTGTGTTAATTTCTGCAATGTTCTGTTAATTTCAGCAAAATGATTCAGTTATACATTTTTTTTTATTCTTTTCCATTATGGTTTATCACAGGAGACTGAACATAGTTCCCTGTGCTGTACAGTAGGACCTTGTTTATCTATTCTATCTATAAAAGCTTGCATCTGCTAACTTCAAGCTCCCATTCCATCCCTCCCCCAGCCACGTCCCCACCAGTCTGGAGAACATGACCGCTTTGTAACAGACACATCTGCTGACCTGATCATAACCTGGTAAACCGCATATTACCATTTCCTCCTTCGGATGAAGAAGCAGAAGTCATCCCGCCCAAAGTCACCAGTCTCAGAGCAGTCTGAACCTCCCCCTAGTCGCTGCCTCCAATCATTGATGCCACCTCCGTGCTAAGCCAGATCCCTCAATGCTAATACCCCCAAATTTTGAAGAAAGACCTTGCCCATCTCAAAGCTACAGTCGCAAGCTCCATCTTCACCCCAAGCCACTCTCCTGCCCTTATCTAAAATCTGCCCCTTTATCATTACAGAGCCTCCAGAAGGCGGTTCGGACAGTAAAGAGCCTGTCTGCAATGCAGGAGACCTGGGTTTGATCTCTGGGTTGGGAAGATCCCCTGAGAAGCGAATGGCAACTCACTCCAGTATTCTTGCCTGGAGAATTCCATGGACAGAGAAGCCTGGCGGTCTACACAGTCCATGGGGTTGCAAAGAATTGGACATGACTGAGTGACTAACACTTTCACTTTTTTTTTTTAACCATTACAATTGAACTCTTTAGCACAAGCAGACCACGTCCTGCTGACCCTTTTGATTCCATGGCAAAGGCAGAGGCCTGCCTTGATCCACGTCCACGATGGCTGCACCTGCAGGAAGGGAGCACCCAGCCCCTTCACTTCCAGGTACCTCCATCAACCTCTCCCCACCTGCAGGGCCCTGGCTGGCTCCCTTCACCAGCCCCTGCCTCCCTTTATCTGAGATGGGGCCAAACAGGGGGATTCCCCACAGAGGATACTTAGCAAATACATCTGCAAATGGCATCAAAGCATGTTAATAACGCTTAACATGTGTCTGTTGAGTGCCAGCCCAAGATGTTAGTGTAGCACAGAGCACAGAAGGTGGAAAGAACTTCGCCAACGCCCCAGCCCACATCATCCGGGGCACCTCGGTATCTGCGGGCAATTCTAGTCTTCCACCTGCCAGGACCTGACAGTCTATGTCTGAAGAACCACTCTGGCCACCTCTCTGGTCCCTCTGGGACCCTGTGAGAGACCGAAGTGCTGGATAGCTAACCCCCCACCCGGCCTGAGCAGGCCTCCACACAGGGGCTTGGAGAAATCAGTGGGTGAGATGCACAGCAACCTCACGGGTCAGCCTGAGTAACTGGAAGCGCTTTCTGCACTGTTTCTCAGAGCTCTGCAAAAATTGAGCCCTGGTTGCCCACAGCAAGAGCCCACCCACCAGCCAATCATTGTCCCACTCCCTCCCCATACCTACTGCCGTGACCCCCAACCCCCTACTGGCCATCTCCCTGTCTCGGGGTGCACTTCTTGGGGACCCTGACTAACACAGGACCTGACTCAGCAAAATGTCTTCAGAGACCCAAGTGTGCCAAATAATTTTCCCTGGGGACCTGTTATAATTAATAAGACTGACAGCACATTATTAGCATATCTGTTTTTTAATGCAGGATAAATATTGTTAGAAAGTAAGGTTTTCTGAAGCTCCTCAGACAAGGCCCTTTCAGTTCCGTTCTCACTGTTTCTTCATACCCTTCCTTCATCACCCTTTCTTTGCAAAGTTAGACTTCAACTGACCACAAATGAACGAGGGCTAAAATAACCAAGGTTCGTGATTCCTAATATATTTTTATATCCTGCTGTTGCCTCTTTAGCAAAGAGACCTCACAATTGTCAGCCAATCATCTCTCCCGTAGAACCTGTTTAAAAAAAAAAAAAAACCCTTCAAACAGCAGGCCCAGTGCTTCCCTGTGGGGTCAAACATCACAGATTTAACCAACACCGTCACCATCACCGTCATACACTGTTACCCGGCACTTACTATCCACCGAGTGTCCTGAACACTTCACGTATGTTAACTTGTTCATCCCGCAAAGTAGCCATTACTATGAAGAGACTGGGTCTAAAGTCACACAGGAAACGGAGAAGCTGAAATTGAAACCCAGGCCCCCTTACCTCCAGGCCGTGATTCGAAGAGAGAAGACTTCCAAACAGCATCCAGTCAGTGCCGGTGGCATCCTCAGGTCTGGAGTCAGCCCCAGGTGAGAGGCCCTTAAATAACTGAGGTGGAGGCCGGCCCATGAACAAGCCACAGGTGAAACATTTGCATGCCCTCCTCCAGGGGATCTTCCTAACCCAGGGATTGAACCCGCATCTCTGGCATTGGCAGGCAGGTTCTTTACCTCTAGCACCACCTGGGAAGCCCCAAACTGTATGGGAGACAGTAAATAATGTAATATTCCACAAATATTCTACTCTATCCACAGATGCCATGGCGGTGGCAGGGGCAGGGGTGTCCCTTAATCCAGAAAAATCTCTCTGAAATCCCCACTTCGCTGGAATTTAATAGTTGAAGAAAGCAACATCAGCGTCCCAGCTGAACTTAATATTGGATATTCCATCATCCTTCTCGGTCTTATGAGATGCTGACCATTTTCTCCCAATTCTCTACTGACCTCTGACCTCCATCACTCAGCTTCCCTCCAGGGCCCCCTTCCCACCCCCCACACCCAGAGCTCAGCGCCACTTCTGCTTCCTGCTTAGGGCCCAGCTGGCACAAAGGATGCCACTTTCATTGTCTCTAGCTAATGAGAAATGAACAGAGGCGGCCTCCATGGGTAAATAATGCATTCACTCGTGGCCAGCTGTTCAAACAAAGGTTTTTCAGTGGTTCGAACACAAACTGGCAGCAGGATAGTGTCTTGGCGGGGCACGCAGCAGCCTGAACCCAGAGTCTAAGCTGAGGCCACCAGGACCATGCACATTCATCCACAGCAATTTCGTTTTAGCCAAAAACATCATCCATCATGTTAAATTAATGGTGGTAGTTTGAATTTTATTGATTTTGTCATTTGATTGGTTTTTAATGTGTAAATCTCTTTTGGGTTTATGGAAATATAAGTACTAAGGGTTTACACCTCGCCTTTTTTTATAGATATTTAAATAAAATTATAGTAAAAATGGGCTTCCCAGGTGGTGCTAGTGGTAAAGAACCTGCCTGCCAATGCAGGAGACATAAGAGAAGCAGGTTTGATCCCTGGGTTGGGAAGATCCCCTGGAGGAGGGCATGGCAACCCACTCTAGTATTCTTGCCTGGAGAATCCCATAGACAGAGGAGCCCAGTGGACTGCAGTTCATGGGGTCACAAAGAATCAGACACAAGTGAACATGCATACACAACAAAAATAATAACAAAAATAACTGAAGTCAACTCTGGAGGTCCATGAGAAATTTTTCCTTTTTTTTTTTTTTTTGTGCAATAAAGTTTTATTAAAGTATAAGGGAGATAGTGAAAGCTTCTGACATAGACATCAGAAGGGGGTAGAAAGAGTACCCCCTTGCTAGCCTTAGCACTGGAATTATATACTGTCAAATTAGTTATTACAGTGAATCAAAAGAATATCTAGAGGTTGTAAAGACCTCACCAGACCTACTCCCATGATTTACATTTCTTTTTCTTTTTCTTTTTATTCCCCATCCCGATCCCCGCTCCCACCTCCCTCTCCACCCGACTCCTCTGGGTCCTCCCAGTTCACCAGGCCCGAGCACTTGTCTCATGCATCCCACCTGGGCTGGTGATCTGTTTCACCATAGATAATATACATGATGTTCTTTCGAAACATCCCACCCTCACCTTCTCCCACAGAGTTCAAAAGTCTGTTCTGTATTTCTGTGTCTCTTTTTCTGTTTTGCATATAGGGTTATCATTACCATCTTTCTAAATTCCGTATATATGTGTTAGTATGCTGTAATGTTCTTTATCTTTCTGGCTTACTTCACTCTGTATAATGGGCTGCAGTTTCATCCATCTCATTAGAACTGATTCAAATGAATTCCTTTTCACGGCTGAGTAATATTCCAAATTTTTCCTTTTAAACACCACTCTACTCCTTACACATGGGCCTTTTCCTCAGATGTGAACACCCCTTGTGGGGTTTTAGTTTGTTTTTATCTTTTTAAGGATGGGGAAACATTTTTTATACAATTTTAAGGGCTAATTGCCATTCACAGGTATTACAAAATATCAGCTATATTCCCCCTGTTGTACAATACATTCATGAGCCTACCTTAAACCCAGAAGTTTGTGACCCCCCACTGACCCACCCACACACTGGTAAACACTGGTTTGTTCTACCTGTGAGTCTGTTTCTTTTGCATTTTATTCACTAGTTTGTTGTATTTTTTAGATTCCACATATAAGCAATGCCACACAGTATTTGTCTTTCTCTGTCTGACTTGTTTCACTCAGCATAACACCCTCCAGCGAATGTACCTTGTTGAGGTTAATCTCTGTATTCCCCCTGGAATCTCGCTTCTAGCAGAATCTCAACAGAGTTTGTAATTGATTGGGTCACTGAACTTTGACCCTCATTCACCTGATTCCACTTCAGTGTCTCGACAGTTTCTCGTCCCTTTCTCTTCCTTCTCCAGACTATACCCCCCAAGTTTTCAAATTTGCAGAATGCCTTCTCATCAAAGGAAAATGGGGAATCCTACGCCTGGCATCCATGACTGCACACAACCAGATAATTCTAAGTGTACTTTTCACTCTCTCCCTACAGTAACCTCAACCCAGCTTTTCTGCTCACACCTCCCCTTTCACGACGCCAGAGCGTACTCTGCCTTCCTCCTGGCCCACTCAGCTCCTTCTCGGGACCTGCCTAGTGCACAAGTTACACACACACCAAACTTCCCTTTTGCTTTCTGCAGCAGCACCCACTCTGTCTGAACCACCCGTTTTGGCCTTCTAAAGTAACCAAATGTTCCACGAGACTCCCCAAGCTAATAAGCTTTTGGAGGACAAGGAAAAGATCTCACTACACTCTTTAATCCCTTAACTTGGCCTGAATTCCCCACTGAAAGCAGAGTCTTTACTAACAGCTTATGTGCAGTAGGTTATTTGGGATGGATCCCAGGAGCGGGAGTGAGGAACTAGGGGAGAGAGAAACAGCAGGGGACAGAGCCAACGCAAGTGTGCGTGAATGACTGGTCGCTGTTGGGCCCCTGCATGGCTCACTCCATCGCACTGGACTCTCTGAGGATGAACAGAACACGGCTCAGACTCCCCCATCCAAAGGACAAAGAGGGGAGCAATTCACCAGTAGCTGCCACCCCTCAGTGGGAAGGGTTGACCCAGGGATGTTGACTCCACACTCCATTGGGCCTTCCAGTGATGGTCCCCAGAAACCCGTGGGGAGAATGGGACAGCTATGTGGTACAAACGAAGCAAGATGCTGTCCTGCAACACTCTGTGAGGCTCCATGCCCAGCAATGGCTGGAGTAAAAGACGAGTTGCTAGGATGTAAGGCGAGACACAGAGATGTCTGATATAGCTCCTCGGCACCTAGCGCAACACTATACTTAATATAGACGTGCTGTCCTTAATGGTGTTAGGTTCAGTCGCTCAGTCGTGTCTGACTCTTTGCGACCCCATTGACTGCAGCACGCAAGGCCTCCCTGTCCATCACCAACTCTCGGAGCTTGCTCAAACTCATGTCCATAGAGTCAGTGATGCCATCCAACCACCTCATCCTCTGTTGCCCCCTTCTCCTCCTTGCCTTCAATCTTTCCCAGCATCAGCGTTGTTTCCAACGAGTCACCTTAATGGTGAAATCAACTCACACACTGCCTCCTTGAGGACCTTGCCCACCAATCAATGATATTCTGTGGCCATTCACTTTCAGCCCTGAAAAATTCAAGGCTTCCTCTTTACATCGATTATAAACGATCTTTGATCCCCATACTAAAATGGCCTTAACTGTGAAAACAGCAAGACAATCTAATCGTTAGATTTTTACATAACATTTCTGAACAATTATCTAAATAACCTTCTCCCCCTGCCTAAGGTGGCAAAATTAGCATACCCAGAAATCAGAAGTTATCCAGCTCAAATGGTGGTTAAGTAGATATCAAATAAAATGGTCTCTTCAATTCCACAAACATTTGCTGAGTCCTCATTATTTGCAATATACCACCTTAGGTGCCAGGGCTTCCCTGATAGCTCAGCAGTAAAGAATCTGTCTGCCAGTGCAGGAGACACAGGTTCAATCCCTGCATCAAGAAGGTCCCCTAGAGATGGAAATGGCAACCCACTCCAGTATTCTTACCTGGAGAATCCCATGGACAGAGGCACCTGACAGGCTACAGTTCATCAGGTCGCAAAGAGTCGGACACAACTGAGCGACTAAACAGCAACAGCAACATTGTAGGTACCAAAGAGATGCAATGAGTATTCCATGGTCCCTGGCCTTGGGAGGCTCACCCTCAGACTGAAGACGGTCCGACTCATCAACAAGATAGACGACAGGAGGAGCCCCCAAGAAACAGATGCCCTGGATTCAGAGGCAGGGGGTTCCCATTCCGATGGAGGGACAGGGACTGGCTTCCTGCAGAAGAAGATGTTAGATGGGCACTGACTGGTTGTTCCACCTGGAAGGATGCTCCCAGAGAGAAGCGTGAAAATAGGAAGAAGAAGACGGACTCCACAGACTCATTTAGCTGGGAGGTGCCCTCGCCTGAGCCCTCCTATGCCCTTCTAGTCCCATGGTTATCAAGTCTCCTAGTTTTCATGCTGTGTTATGTAGAGTCCCCGGAACTTGGGAACAGACGGACAGCAATGGGACAGATGGGACAGAGCCCAGGATTCAGAGGTCCCCTTCCCACTTACAGTAAAAACTGCTCTTGGAGTGGAAGCACCGGTGTAGGAGGCAGGGACCCACTTGATATCACCAGCCAGCCACAGAAGCAGGGCCTGGGGCCTCGAGGGACCTGGGTTTCCTCATGCGCCACCTCAGCACTTCTCGAAACATCTCCAGCTATTCTGCCATCACAGTTTTGTTGGACAGTTTCAGAGGAAACTACTTCACCCTTGGAGGCTGGTAGGGTATGCACTGATAGCCAGTGGTCTGCCTCAGGCTGAAATGCAGAGCAAGCTCCCAAGTCACCATATATGTCACCCCCTTTTCCTTCTCTTCCCCAGAAGAGGCTCGAGCAGTAAGATAAATGAAACGCATTTCTTGGCCACTCACCTGGCAAAAGTCATTTATCACTCAGGCCAGGTGGGTGAATGGGTACTTGCAGAACAGATCGCAGGACTTTGAGGGGCGTCCTCACTTCTCTGATAAACAAGAGAAAGACCTTTGATGTTACCTCCCTGGAGCCCCTTAGGACGTCTCCATGAAGACTGGAAACCATGGAGAGAGGTTCTTGCTAAAAGGGTAGGAACAGAGAAGCAGGAAAGAGGGGAGATTACTGATACCTTGACCCAGAACAATTAGGAAATTTTTACATTCTAATCCAGGAACTGGACAGAGTTAGTGAGGTGATTTCTGAAGATAAATTGCTTTGAGACAAATAAATCTTCCAGAATAGAATGAGCCCAAAAACCAGATGAAAACATCCTGCATGAGTTAATTCATCCTGATGACCTACTACACACATGGGCAAAAAGGAAAGATCAAATACCAATAAACGGCAGGAAAAAACAATTATTGACTTTGTAAATTATGCATCCTTAATACTTCTAATCTAAAGACTAATGTTTCTGGCTTTGTCATGAAATGCCAAAATTGTTAACTTCATTCAACTACTTCTATAAATTAGTATACACACTTTAGTTTACTGATGGATGTAATCAGAATGAAAATATTGATAAAAGCAAACACTCATTTCTGGCAATAGAAAAATAAATAGAAACACAATGCATGACAGCAGTCATTTGTCCTACTCTTTTTTTCTCCCAGGAAAAAGTTATTATAAAGTAAGATGATGGAGAGCCACTTAGGTTCTGACCTTTTCTCCTTCTCTTTATATTTTTTATTCGCGAATTAACATCAGAAAATACCCTGAACCTTTCAACATTTGTCTTCTCAGATTCTATGCAAGCTGGTTTCTTCACAGCTGAGGGGAGAAGCAATTCATATTTGAGGAACGTTCCCTAGGCCAGGGAATTGTCAGCAAAGACACTATTTTTGAGGCAATCCTGTATCACACAAACGGAAAATTAATGTATTAGATAAACAGAGGATGGGAGATGCCATATTCTTCAAGTTGTAGGCAGCTTCATGTGTCTGTCTTACTCAGCAAAGTACCACAGACAGGATGCCTCAAAAAACAGACACTTCTTTTCTCCAAGTTCTGGAGGGTAGAAAGCCCGGGACCAAGGTCCCACAGGGTTCAGTCTCTGGTGGGCTTTCCTTCCCCACTTGCAGGCGGCCACCTTCTCGCGAGGTCTTCACGTGGCCTGTCTTCCCTGTGTGCACATGGGCCGAGAGCAAGAGAGCTCTTCATATCTCTTCTCATAATGACACTAATCCTTTCAGATCAGGGTCCCACCCTTATGATCTCATTTAACCATAAGTACTTCCTTACCACAAAGATAGTTATACTAGGGGTTAGGGCTCCCACATAGGAACTGAGGGGAACAGGGGAGATCATATACATTCAGTCCATAACAACACCTATGGAGAAATTTGCTATTCTCTGGAACTTAGGTAAATTATTTACTCGGTCACTCAGTTGTGTCCGACTCTTTGCGACCCCATGGACTGCAACACACCAGGCTTCCCTGTCCGTCACCAAATCCCGGAGTTTACTCAGACTCGTGTCCATCGAGTCGGTGATGCCATCCAACCATCTCATCTTCTGTCGGCCCTTTCTCCTCCTGCCTTCAATCTTTCCCAGCATCAGGGTCTTTTCCAATGAGTCAGTTCTTCACATCAGGTGGCCAAAATATTGGAGCTTCAGCTTCAGCATCAGTCCTTCCAATGAATATTCAGGACTGATTTCTTTTAGGTTAGGACTGACTGGTTACAGCACCTTGCAATCTAAGGGACTCTCAAGAGTCTTCTCCAACACCACAGTTCAAAAGCATCAATTCTTCAGCATTCAGCTTTCTTTACAGTCCAACTCTCACATCCATATCTGACTACTGGAAAAGCCATAGCTTTGACTAGATGGACTTTTGTTGGCAAAGTAATGTCTCTGCTTTTTAATATGCTGTCTAGGTTGGTCATAGCTTTTCTTCCAAGGAGCAAGCATCTTTGAATTTCATGACTTCAGTCACCATCTGCAGTGATTTTGGAGCCCCCCAAAATAAAGTCTGTCACTGTTTCCATTGTTTCCCCATCTATTTGCCATGAAGTGATGGGACTGGATGCCAGATAATTTACTCAGTCAGTCAATATTTATTCAGTTCCTACTATGTGCCAGGCATTTCCTTCATGTCAAAAGGAAAAGAGGAAAAAGGAGAAGGAAGGAAAAGAAAGAGGGAACATACATCCATGTCGTAACAATGCCTGCCTCACTTCTTTAGATCTTCAGTTTTGCATATTCACCTTTAAATTGAGCTTACTGACTCTCAAAATGCTGTTTCTACATGTTAAGTATGATGCCTCAGGAGGGAGTAGTATACTTCAAATCACTATTTGTGTGTTCTTCCCAAGTTTTGATGCAACTATATATTCTGAATTGTATCATTGAATTTCCACTACTCATTTATACAAAAAAAATCTTTCTTCAGTCAGTTCTTAATTCTGTAAGACCTTGGGGACCTAGACCTTGCCTTGTTCCAATGAAATTCACAACTACATAGTGTCTGATACACAGGGACATTCATACAATTGTTGAATGAATAAAGACACAATAACCTCACTCAAAAGTTTAAAACATTGTTTTAATAAGACTGTTAAAGAAATAAGCTCCTAAAATCCAATCCTGATCTTTCCTACCATGTGTCTTCTTTTTCCTATAAGTTAGCTTTCAAAAACGATGCAGAATTTTGTCTTTTAATCAATAGAACAGAGGTTTTGTCAAATCCTATTTGATTTTTTCTTTGGAGTCAGTGTTTTGATTCCTGTGCTGGAATCATCAAAATCCACAGGGCCCAAGTGGACATCATCATCCCAACTTGGGTCACATTACTACCATCAGCGTGGGTCTTACCTTTCATTCAACAATTATTTATGAAGCTCCTACAATTTGCCAAGCACTGAACTAGACACACAGTGAAGTAATGGTGTGAAACAGACAAGAAACAGACACAGTCACAGTCCCTGCCCTTATGATGCTCAAGTTTAGTGAAGAAAACTCTCACAATAATAAATGCATAATTACTAGCTGGATTAAGGGTACTGAAGGACAGGAATCCAGGTCTGTAAAATCGAAGAACAGAAAGTCAGCTAAGAATTCAAACGCCTTGTCCTACCAATAATGCACAATTTCAGGGGTCACATTCTTTGTACACCACCTCCTGAGTTTCCAGTTTACTGCTTCTAGTAACCCATCTCCAAAAATCCTTTGATCCCACCAGGACTTACAATCCATCCATCCTATCACTTTTTCACTGTCCCTCATCTGCTCCTGTCCTTTCTCTCCACATTTTCCAGTTCAGATGCCATAGCCAATCATTCCTTTCCTCTCCATCTCTAGGACCCACTTTCACTTCTTCATATTCTATTTTAGCAAACTCTTGATTAACTCTAATTCTTTGCTGGGACTTCCCTGGTGTTCCAGTGGTTAAGAATCTGCCTTGCAAAGCGGAAGATGCAGGTTCAATCCCTGGTCAGGAAACTAAGACCCC
This sequence comes from Muntiacus reevesi, assembly GCF_963930625.1. Lineage (NCBI taxonomy): Eukaryota > Metazoa > Chordata > Mammalia > Artiodactyla > Cervidae > Muntiacus > Muntiacus reevesi. Next base: position 98,901,329 of record NC_089254.1, on the reverse strand, counting down.
ATATGCTGAGGAGCAACTAAGCCTGTGCAACGCAGATCCATGTGCCACAATTGATGTGGCCAAATAAATAAATTAAAAAAAAAAAAAAACCTGCTCTCTCCATGTGTTTGCCCATGCAGCAAAACACCCTGGAGAAAAACACACAATCATGTCACACTAATCTCATATTAAATATGAGACCACAAGCCACAACTGAATCCTTAAGGCTGCTTGCAAGGATATCTTATTTCCAAGTCCACCCCTTCATCACCTGCTCCCCATCCTCACAGGTGATGATCTTACATCCTGTACCGCTGAGATTTGAAGCAATTGATAGAATTTCCACTGACTCCCACGACCGCATCTGTCTACCTACCAGCATGTGCCTAACTACCACACATTCTTGCCTCCCGTTACTATAAATGAGCTGCTCGTACACCTGTCTGATGCACACCTGTGCACTAGATCCCATCCCTGGGTGCCTAGTTAACGACATCACTGTAAGGATTCCCCCCCCCCCCCAACATCGGTAAATTTCCCTTCCCTATTGGACTGTTCCCATTATCATGCAAATCTGCTGTTACTTCTCCCACCTTTAAAAATCCTTCTCCCAGGGCCACTTCTCACTCCAACTAATCTTCCATTTCTCTACTACCTTTATGACAAACCATCTTTGAGAAGTTCTTTATACTCAAAGTCTCCAATATCTCCTCTTCTATCCTCTCGTGAACCTAGCCCAACTTGACTTTTGCTACTCTACCAAAACAACCACCAACGACCTCCAAATGGTCAAACCCAGTGGACAAATCTAATTCTTCATTTCATTTGCTCAACCAGCAATATGTGACACAGACTGCTTCCTTCTCCTGGAAACATTTTCTTTCACTTAATTTCCACTGACCACTCCTCCTTGGTTTTCTTTCTCCTGGACCTCTTTACGGTGCAGTGCCCCAAGCCTCAGTGTTTAATCTTCTCTCACCCATTCCCTTGGGGTCTCATCTAATAGTTTTAAACACCACCTATGCCAACAACTCTCAAGTTTATATCCCCAGCCCAGATCACTCTGCTGAACTCCAGACACATATACCCACGTGCCTCCTCTGCAATGGTTACCAGACATCTCTTACTTAATACACCCCAAACCAAGGCTCTTATCTCCCCAAAGTCCGCTGGATCATTGAGGTCTCCATCTTGGTTGACAGCAACTCCATCCCTGGTCAAGCGAAAACTCTGGAGCCTTCCCTGAGTCCTCTCTTTCTCTCACATCCAATCCATAATCCTCTTCACTCTACCTTTAAAATAACTCCAGAATCCACTTTTCACCACTTCTACCGCTAACACTCTGCCCCAAGCCACCATCACCTGTCTGCGCTGTGAACTGCCTCCTAACCGATCTTCTTGCTTCTCTCGTTGTCCCCTACAATCTACTGTCAGCACAACAACCAGAACGACCCCAGTGGCTGTGACCCCTCCTCAGATTGGAAGCAAAGACCTAACGATGGCCCTACATGAATACACCTCCTACTGTTCTGCCCCTCACTCACTCACTCACTCACTCTATTCTGCTGGGCTCTGACTATTTCTCAGGCAGGCCAGGCATATGCCAGCCTTAGCAATTTAACATGGCTGCTTCCTCACTCTTCCTCCTCTTTCCCCAAAATCTCTATGTCTTGGTCCTTTATCTCCTTCAAAGTCATCTATTTGGTGAGTCCTTCCCTGTCCCGCCTCCTTGAAATCCCAAGCCAGTACCCTCCTCCACATTCCCTATGCTCCCTACCTTGTTCCACTTTCTTCCGCAAACACTCATCAGCTTCAAACACAATATCAGTGCGGTTGTTGTTCAGTTGCCAAGCTGTGTCTGACTCTTTGCAACCCCATGGACTGCAGCACACAAGACTTTCCTATCCTTCACTATCTCCTGGAGTTTGTTCAAACTCACAATATTATCATCTACTTATTCTGATGACTGCCTCCCTGCTAGAATGTAGACTCAGCCATGGCAGGTATTTTGCTTCTTTTTCACTCCTCTATCTCAGGTGCTTAGACCAGTGCCAGGCACATTGTCAGGGCCCAGTGATGTATTAATATGCTGAGTGAATATACATGAAACAAGAGGCAGAGACGTGGCCACTCAATGGCCACAAGTGAAATACTCAAAGCTTATCCAGGCGTGAAGAGGGTGATGAGTACAAGGACCACTGTGTTCCCATTAATGAGCTGGCATTTACTAGAGTATTTACACATATATTTTCACCAAACTATCTGGTAGTTACTTTGGAAAGTGGCCTGAGGTCAAAAGAAGGCTTGAGACACCTGGTAAAGGCAGAAATTAAGAATTTCTAAAACTTTGTTACAACCTAGTCACTCAGTCGTGTCTGACTCTTTGCCACCCCCACAGACTGTAGCCCACCAGGCTCCTCTGTCCAAGGAATTCTCCAGGCAAGAATACTGGAATGGGTTTCCACTTCCTCCTCCAAGGTATTTTCCCTACCCAAGGATCAAACTTGAATTCCCCACATCTCCCTGCATTGGCAGGTGGATTCTTTACCACCAATCCACCTGGGAGCTTACTCCAAAGAGTAAATGACTATGAACTTCTATTCCTAGGGTAAATAAAGAGTCAACATGACCTGTCAAAGCCCTAAGTGCCTTTAAAGTGTCAAGTTTTAGCTTTAAAAGTCATGTACATTTTGTGCTTCTCTCTGTAATATATCCATTTGTTTAAATATAAAAATAATGCTAAATTATTTAATAGTTTAATTACTTGATTTTCCAAACAATCGTAGAGTAAAATTCACAAATGACACAGGGGTGCCATGTTTTTCCTGGGCATCACATCCTCCTAGGAAGTATAGGAACCCCACTTTGAGAATCACAGGAATAGATGCAAACAACAACCAGGAGGGTTGCAAAGCTGAATGGAAGCACAAAAACAAACCGGCATATTTCAGTTTTGCCTTGTCAAACCCTAACTGACCCTTCCTAAAGGTCCTATTGAGAAGTTCTTTTGAGTTAAACAGACTCTGTATAAATTTCTGTCTTTGCTTTCACAGTCTTCTAACGACCACATACTTTGTTTCAGAGCTATTTGAGAAGCTGCATGTCGCATTTTATGTTTTCCCTCTAACATCCTTTAGCATTCTAACTTGGAAGAGGTCATTACAACTGATGAAGGAAATTAAGGAGGAGAATAATTTTAATGAAAATGACATTAACATGCATTTCCATTTGTGGCTAAGTAAAGCAAAAGAAATAAAATGTTCCATCTTTCAGGTTGCAATCTTGGGATGGAGGCTGAATTCAGACACTACAGCTCAGCCAGCTAGCCCTTCCCTGGCCGCATTCTGATTTCTACTGTTCTCCCCTCTTTTTCTCCTCCATTCCTCCTCCATCACGCCCTAACATTTAGACAAAAGGCCACATAGAGATTGGGGTCCTACCCACTGAAATGGATTTAAGTCCAGCTTCTGACTCTTTTGGGGCTTCCTGGTGGCTCAGATGGTAAAGAACCTACCTGCAATGTAGGAAACCCTGGTTTGATCCCTGGGTCAAGAAGATCCCTTGGAGAAGGGAATGGCTACATTCTCCAGTGTTCTTGCCTGGAGAATCCCATGGACAGAGGAGCTGGCAGAATATGTCCATGGGGTCTCAAACAGTAGGACACGACCCAGTGACCAACACTTCCACTTTCTGACTCTTTCAGTGCAACTGTTCCTGAAGTTCACGAAGAGTTGACTTTCAGCCCATGTTATAAACTGAATTGTGTCCTCTCAAATTTATGTGTTATAGTCCTAACCACAGGTACCTCAGCATGGCCCAGGACTAGGGCAGGCCCTAATCCAGTATGGCTGACAACACTGGAAGAAGAGGAGACGAGGACACCGACACCCAGAGAGGGCAGACCCTGCGAAAACACAGGGCAAAGACAGTCATCTACAAGCCAAGGAGAGAGACCTCAGAAGAAACCAACTCTGCTGGTACCTTGATCCCAGAGTTCTAGCCTCCAGAATTGTGAGAAAATAAACTTCTGTCGTCATACTACCCAGTCTACTTTCCCATAGCAGCCCCAGCAAATGAATACAACCCATAAATACTGAATAATAGATGCAACTCAGTAATGATGAAAGCAAGGGTAAAAGAAGGAGTGGAGATAACTGATGATGGTACTCAGATGGCAGAAATAGAGCAACGGACAGAGGAAGAATAAAAGTCTGTAAATCAGAGTGTGTTTTCAGACCTAGAAAAGACCTTGGTTTTGTTAGACAGCAGTTCTTCCCCGACACCCACCAATACATCCGTGCCTCTGCAAAGGACCTTCACCTCTTTCACTGGCAGCGGAAGACATTCGTGAGCCCCACTGGAGGCCAAGGTTGGCCATCCTGGGTTCACTGTGCAAAAAAATATGGGCTGAAAATGAAGGCACCTTTGTCCCCACAGCAGGAACCAAGACAGCCCATTTCCTGTGAGCCTCCAGGTAAGAAAACAAAGGCTAAGCCACCTGCCCGGATGCGATTCCTGCATCTCAGGAGGCTGGAGGAACATGAATTCTGTTTGTTTTACACTCAAATCTGGTCAATATCTGACCTCACTCAGATTCAACTAAAACACTGGTAGCAAGAGCTTGAAAAATGCATGAATAAGCTCCCAGTTGTGCATTACAGGGGGCAGGGATGCATGGAAAAAAACAAAGACAATTGTTTCTATTCTGATACCCAGGTAAGGAAGACTCTCTCCTCTCAACAGTGATTATGCAGACAACCTGTGAAGGATCTGAATCCAATCACCTCTTCTTCCCTTGCTATGATGAGGTTTACAAAGGAAAATCCATAATTCCAGCACTAATACAGTTAGTAAAATCTGCCAATAAATCTTCAAAGGAAATCTGTCAGCAATGCTGTTATTAAATAAACGGAACAACATATTGCATGGTACAAATTCAAACAACACACCTCATTACTGTACGAATTCAGATTTCTTCCAAGTCAAATTCTGTCCCCTGAAGCTGCGTGAAAGCCAACACCACTAATCCTCAAATTGAGCCCAGCGCTGAAAGTTCACTCAGTCATTCAACCAACATTCAGAGAAAGCCTACTACATACTGGGCAGGGTGACAGAAATGGAGATAGACAGAGGAGATACAGTCCCTGCCTTCAAAGAATTCATTATCAGGTCAGGTAGACAGACAAATCAATAGATTATAATGTGTAGACGCTACAGTAGAGGCAAAGTGAAAGAAAGATGGAAACTGAACAAAAGGTGATCCTTGTATTCAGGATTCTGGAGGCAGCCGATTTGTGACTTCGGAGACAAGAGGATGAAAACTACAGAGCACACTGGTTTTAGCGCTTTATAATGTCAACCCAGTCTGACCAGCTATGTCCACCACCCACTGCTCCTCTCTTTCCTGCCCCCAGGATCCATGTCACGTGATTCAGCAGGTCTAGACTGGTCACTGCCTTCCCAAGTCCACAGAAAAGATGAGCTGGCACCACCTGGAGAGTGATCATTTTTTTCTCTCTCCATTTGAAAGAAAACTAGGTAGCAGGGGAACGACAAATATAACATAGAGGAAACTCACAAATGGCATGAAGGCTATTCTGGGTATCTTTGGGCTCCTGGATTTAGCTGTCCCTGGGGATAGCAGTAAAGGTGGCGGGCTGTGATGGACAGAGTTCCAGATGGAGACTCCAGAGTCCAGGCTCCACCTACTTAACTGGACACATTTTCTTTAATGCCATCAGCTTTAACTTTCTCTTCTATAAAATGGGGTCATACCACCTACCCTGCCTACCACCCAGAAAGCTCAGAAAATCAAAGGAACTGTGATAAGTAGAAATGTTCTTAAGCCTGAAAAACACTGTACAAATAGAAGAGAGGGTTATAATTAACCTAGCCACAGAGCTGCCTTAGGGCTTGATTAAAATACACTGTACCTCTCTGGATCGACAAAGTGTGAAGATGGTTAAAAAATAGGGATAGCTACTCCTAAACAGAGACAGTTGGTGTGTGGGCAAACCCCCATCAGTTTTTTCCATGCCAGGAACCCTGCATATGCTTAGAAACTAGCACGTTTCTGTTGGCCTTATAGCAGCAGTGTAGGAGAGCTCACAAAACGAAATCTGCAACAGGCAAACACCGCTGCCAAACACAACCATCCCAACTCCCAAGAAATGTGCTAACCTCTATCAGTGGAATAAAATGTGCCCTGCACTGTTAGGTAAAGAAACCCCACTCAGAGGACATGACGCAGGATCAACGCAAACAGAGCCCTAGCAAAGTAACCATGTTTTGAACACTGAATGTTATGGACTAAATGTTTGTGCCTCTCCCACCCCAAATGCATATACAGAATCCTAACCCTCAATGAGATGGTACTGGGAAGTGATTAGGTATGATGATGGAGCCTTCATGAAAGGGATTAGTGCCCTTATGAAAGAGATCTTGGTACCATGTGAGGACACAGTGAGAAGACAGCTGTCTGAACCAGGAAGCAGGCTCTCACCAGACCTCAAAGCTTCCAGTGCCTCGATCTTGGACTTCCCAGCCTCTAGAACTGTGAAAAATAAGTGTCTGATGGGTAACACATCCCATCCATGGTATGGCTGCTACAGCTGCCCAAAGGGACTAAGACATTGACCTGTATACATTTCAAAGACTATGAGGGAAAAAAACCTTTTAATAAGAGAAGATTTTCAAATAGTGAAACGATTTCTTCAACCTGACAAATGATTCCCTAAAACAGTACTTTTTCTATCTGATTACAGTAAATTTTCCAATACAATGAATGCTTTGTTTGCCTGAACCATTTAATAGTCATGCACACTCTCTAATGAAACTACTAATTACAAAATCTCCGCATTGCAGGCAATAAAAAGGGGTTGCTAACCTCTTCACAGTGCTTTAGCTCTGCCATCAAGCAGCAATTACTCTTCAACGGCCCTCGCTCTTCTTCACTGATTCTCACCTCAAAGATCCCCAAAAAGTCTACTGAAAAACTAAAACTCACTCAGACATATAGGGAGGCATGAGGCACATGTGTGCACATGCACACGCACACGCAACATGCACACAAATATACACACTCCTACATACACGATCTAGAAACCAGAAGAAGAAAAACAGAGGTGATGACAAGGATGCTAGGGAGACCCTCATATTCACATTACTCCTTTGCACTGCATGATTCAGAAAGAGTGGGGCTTCAGCTCTGCATGCTGGAAGTATAATTTTTAGTAATATGGTCATTAAAACTAAACTCCACAACAAAAATATTGATCCCTAATAGAGTCAGTTGTATCAAAACATGCTAAATATATTTTTATTTCTAGATGGTTGTCTGTCATCCATCAGTCTCTCAAAACAAAACATCAGTCACCAAACAAAACATGAGGAAACACTAAGACATCAGGAGACATGTTTGTTTCAGGCTTGTTACCATTGCAGCAGCTTCCAAGTCACAAGAACCACCTCAGAGAACTAAGACACCATAGGCCCCAAGCTCTGGGGCTTCCCTGATGGCTCAGATGGCAAAGAATCTGCCTGCAATGCAGGAGACCCAGGTTCGATCCATGGGTCAGGAAGAGCCCCTGGAGAAGGGAATGGCAACCGCCTCCAGCATTCTTGCCTGGAGAATCCCATGGACAGAGGAGCCTGGTGGGCTACAGTCCACGAGGTCACAAAGAGTCGGACATGACTGAGTAACTAACACACCCTAGGCCTCAAGCTCCAAGGACATCTCCACCCTACCAGGGAAAACACAAGTTAATAACTTCAACCATTTCCACAAAGGTTCTTTAAACATCAGTGAGATCCATAGCTAAAGAAATCATTGCTTACTACCTAAACACAGGCAAAAAGATAAGAAGAGGTAAAAATCTATTATTCTAGCTTTTAGAAGTTAAAAGGAAAAACAGAAAGATTGCATGAAACATTTTATTGTAGTTCATTAATTAATTAATCAAGAGTTAGACAACAGGCAACAGATTTGGAGTAACTTTTGCCAAACCCAGATTAGGTTCAAAGGAGCCAAAATAATTTTCCCCAGATTTGCAGGTTACGGACTTAGAATTTGATGCTTTATCTAATGTTCCAAGGAATGTCTCTCAAATGATTATTTGATAACCTAGAAACTACCTAAATCAAGCCTATTGAAATCAATTTTTTCTCCCTTCCAAACATCTGTGAAAAGGATCTTTGAGGGCACTAAGTCAGAACCTGTCTACTTATAAAGTAGCCAGACTATTTAAAGATATATGTTTGTTTAAACAAACACAAATGTACTCGTTCAGTTTACTGTCCTATAGAGCCCTTTGCAGTAAATATAATTATTCCACTGCTCAAAACACTTTTGGACTGCTTCTTTTGAAACAATTTTGAAATAAGCTTACCAGCCATGCAAGGAAATCAGTTTATTGCCATGCACTATGCATGCACACAGATGCAGTCAACCTTCATTTATGTCTACAAGAACTTCAGAGTGAATGGTCTAAAAATAATTTCAATTTGGTTGAGCATGTTTATTGTATTTTCATGTTAGAATGTAGATGTTTTGGAACTTCTATAAATTTATGTCAACTGAAATAACAAACCACATAATGATGAGGGAGTTGGGTTAAATCAGGAATATCTAGGAGGCTGACCACTTCTCCTGTACTCCCCACAAAATCTGGCTATTATCCACTTGAAGCAGGTTTTCAAAGATGCTAGCATCTCTCACACTTTACAAGAAGAAGGTATGTGTATAAGTGTTTGCACTTAAAGAGAAGACAGACTAAGAGCTTTCAGAGAAAAAATAACTGCTCACTCAAAAGACCCAAAGGACCTTAAAAATGGACCCATCCAGTAATTCCCAACCCAGTCTTATTAGAGACCACCTAGCCCACTCAAACATACTAAATTAGCAGTTTGATAGTCGAGGTCTGAGAATCTGCATGCTGCCCAGGTGATTCTGAGTGCAGCCTGAATTAAGAGACACCATTTTCTTTATACAGACAGAAGATGTAAAGCTAAGGAGCCAGTGACCTCAAGTAAATGGCAGAGACAGAAGAAGGAGCCCATGCTTTGACTCAACCTAGCACGGTGGTCTTTCAACTAAATGTCATCAGTAGCTGTGACTAAGGACAATAACAGGTGATACATATGGAACCGAAGTTTGCTACAGATCTGGAATAGGGAGCCTGGTAGGCTGCAGTCCATGGGGTTGCTAAGAGTCGGACACAACTGAGCAACCTCACTTTCATTTTTCACTTTCATGCATTGGAGAAGGAAATGGCAACCCACTCCCATATTCTTGCCTGGAGAATCCCAGGGACGGGGGAGCCTAGTGGGCTGCCATCTATGGGGTCGCACAGAGTCGGACACGACTGAAGCAACTTAGCAGCAGCAGCAGCAGAATAGGGCAAATCAAGCGCCCATGCCCAGTGAGGAGTATGGGCGCTGTATTCTGATCTGCCACCTTCTTTGAAGGCCTCCACTTACAGTTCTTTAACAGTAAATTACTAGCCACATATAAGTCCATTCAGGGGTTGACAATTCAATTCAGAATGAATTAATGTATAAACCTTTAAGAAAGAGGAAAAGGATAGCAATTTATAAGGATGTTAGGAAGGGATGTAGGACCACAAAATACTCATCCCATCTAGTTGCTATTAGTAAAATTTCATGTTAGACATGTATTCCTTTAGCTTAAGGCTTCATCTCCATATCTGCAGCACATTCCTCTGGGAAGGACAAGGCATTGAACTTGATTGGTCATTTACAACTGATATAATAGTAAAGAACCTACTCAGATGCTTTCCTCAGTTGAAGAGCTATGATGAGAAGGGAGGTAGATTTATGCTTTAATTGATAAAAAACGGGATTCTATCAAGGGAGGAAAAGATTCTGAAAGGGGAAATAAGGGTCTCCAAAGACAAATTTCATAGCTGCGTCTAGTTCCAGTTCGGCTGTGGATGGTATACTCAAAGTGGCTTTAGCAAAGTTGAAGAGTTTTGTTCCAGGGTATTTTTAAATAGGAATTTATTTTTAAATAGGTATTTTTGTTTATTTTATTTTGGTTTTGCTTTTGTAAATAAAGATGACCAGCACTGGGATCAAAGATGGGTTAGTAAAAGAGCAAACATCATCTGCTCTTGAAAGAGAAAGAAAAAGCCCCAAAGAAATTAAAAACTGGAGATCCAGATATGTGCTTGCCCATAAGGCACTTCTGGCAACAGAGATCATTTTGGCAATTATCTAATACAGAAACCTACATATGATTTATCTTATTTAATCCATTCTATTATTTCTGCAAGTTTGAAATATAGTCAACGCTCATTATGTGCCAGGAACTGTCCTCAGATCTTTGCTTATATAACCTCGCTGAATCCTTATAATTGCTCTATGAGGTAGATTAAAAATAAAGTCTCCACTTTACAGATGAGGAAACTGAGATCTAGAAAAGTTAAGCAATTTGCTCTGAGTCACATAGTGAAGTTGGACCTTGGAGGCAGTATAACTCCAGGCCATACACTGTTACTACTCACTCTAAAAAAGATATTTACAACAGAAGCCTAGATAAACCACTTTACATGTAAAGTATAAAACAGAAGCTTAGATAAACCACTTTACCTGTTTTTAAATGAGGTTGATATAAAAAATTATTTTTTAAACTGTGCTACGACAAACCTGATAAGCTTTGGATTTAAAACTTCAATCTGATGAGCATGATAAGGGTTAGAAGAACATTCTCACCTGCACCGGGAAAGGTTTTCAATACTAAAAGTTTCAAGTGGCATAGACTCTAACTTCAAGTGAATAAAAGATGCAATAAATGGGAGAGATGCCTCCTCCTGACTGGGGAAAAGTCACAGAGACTCACATTGTTGAGAAGGGCGCTGGCAGTAAGGAGGTCTTTGGTAATGTCAATGAATCAGAACAGAAAATCACAAGCAGAAAAGTTTGGCAAGCTGACACAAAAGGAAAACCTAGTTGTTTAAGAAAAATAACTGTCTAATGGATACATTCTATAAGAAGAAGTATTGCACACATTAAGAATGATGAGATTTGAAGGAGACAATTGCAAATTTAACATGATGACAATGCTAAATTTTTCAGGACCATGGACAGACTCTCATGGAGCTCCATTGGCCAAAAAGACTCGAGGTGGGTTGGTTCTCTTCAATTTTGAAATAATAATAATAAAAAATCGAAGTCAAGCAATCTTTGACAATACTTAAAAATTAGGAGAAAAAAGTAATGAAAAATACTCAATCTTTTATTTCTACAAATCCTGTTATAAACATATATGTGAAAGTCGCTCAGTCATGTCTGACACTTTTGCAATCCCATGTAATTCTCCAGGCCAGAATACTGGAGTGGGTAGCCTTTCCCTTCTTCAGGGGATCTTCCCAACCCAGGGATCAAACCCAGGTCTCCCGTATTGCAGGCGGATTCTTTACCAGCTGAGCCACAAGGAAAGCCCAAGAATACTGGATTGGGTAGCCTATCCCTTCTCCAGCAGATCTTCCCAACTCAGGAATCGAACTGGGGCCTCCTGCATTGCAGGCAGATTCTTTACCAACTGAGCTATCAGGGAACAGAAGAATATATAAATGAGTGAAATTCTACTATACATATGATTTGGTAGAAGGATCTTGAATTTATTGTGTTAACCTGGATGTAGATATGTAGATGTAGTTTATACATTGTCTTAATAGTAGCTTCAATACAGTTTTCATATTGGAACTGAAAATGGATGCATTAAGTTATTATGTGTTTGTGTATTCATAGCTGAGTCATGTCCAACTCTTTGTGACCCCATGGACTATAGCCCACCAGGGTTCTCTGTCCATGGAATTCTTCAGGCAAGAATACTGGAGTGGGTAGTCATTTCCTTCTCCACGGGATCTTCCCAACCCAGGGATTGAACCTGGGTCTCCTGCATTGCAGGCACATCCTTTACCATCTGAGCTACCAGGGAAGCCCTAAGTTATTACATACATAAGTAAATAATGAAATACTAGCCACTTTAACATATAAATTCTAGAATTTCAATGGCTTAACTAAGAAATTTATTTCTTGCTCACGAAAATTCAACTGGCCAGCAAAACAGGAAAGACTACTATTTCCAGTTATTCTTCCTGAGGTTTTACCATCTTCATCCTCGAATTTCAACATAATCCAAATAGTCAGAATCCAAACAGAAATGTAGGAGAAAGTAGGGGATCACACAAGAGGATTTCATAGGACAGACATAGAGGTGAAATTTATCACTTACATCCACATATCATTGGTCAGAACTCAGTCAAATGGCCACACCCAGATGCAGAAATCTGGTGGGAGGGGAAGAGTCTGGCTGTGCACCCACAAGGAAAGAGATAAATCTGATGAACAGCCACTTTTTGTTGGATGGGCAATCATTTGACCTACAGTACAATTGAAAGCATAGTGTAACAAAATATTTAAGCTGGAATACTACTCTACAAACTACTCTCCCCTCAAGTCTGGGGAAATGGCAATCATAAAAAGGCAGAGCAAGAATCTGGCCAAGAGGTTAATCATGTTGTATAGACTGTAGTTCTGAGTTTCTTCATCTCTAGGTACCAAGTCTGAGGCTGTCAGAGCAAGTGGAGAGATGTGGTTTGCTTGCCCAGAGCTACCATCGGCACTGGCACCTCCCTTCACACATCTGGTCTCTCTGATGGATGCAATGATGAAGGAGAACAAAACAGGAGAATACACAGGCACATCCCCAGTTCAACCCAGTGCTATGCGGCAGTATTCTGGTGTAGCGGTTGAATGAATATGGAAAAAAGCAATAGCCCAGGTATGCTCTCACTCCTTACTAGTCAGGCAACAGATGATAAGCTTTTTTGTCTCCAGTGCCTCGTATGCAAAATGATTAAAATAATCACATGCCCTATATATTGGTGACAGTTCAGTGAAAAAACAAAAGTCCTGATGAAAAGATATATATAAGAGAATAAGCAGCTACTGAGAAAGGAAAAGTAGGTGACAGAAGATTAGGGAGGAGAACATCCTTCAAATAAACCTATTACTGTGATAGTTGTGAAAGAAAGTGGCAATAACCAAATAGAAAAATGTGATAAGCTTAGAAATTTCTAAGAGCTTGAAAAAATAAAATTGGTCATGGCATACACCCTGAAAGACATTTTGTGGAAATTCAGAACCTACTTGCTTCCAGATGGAACCAAACATGCTCCCAGCCACAAGCCAGAAGGGTAAAGAAAAAAAAAGAAAAAAGTTATGTGCAATTTTAGGTAGCAATGAATGACATTTCTCACATGGTTTCCAAATTGGGACCTGATTTCCCCTCTATTTCTGAGTAGGAGGCAAAGGTGAAATTGTACACCACCTGCTCCCCTAACTTGCACCTGTTACTCTTTGTTTCTAGAACTTTTATAGTTTTTCTTAGATTTTTGAGTCTTTACAATCTCCAAAGAAGAAATCAAAGAGACTAATGATATCTATGTATGTTTTTATGCTAAGTCGCTTCAGTCCTGTCTGACTGTTTACGACCCTATGGACTGTAGCCCGCCAGGTTCCTCTGTCCATTGGGATTCTCCAGGCAAGAATACTGGAGTGGGTTGCCACACCCTCCTCCAGGGGATCTTCCTGACCCAGGGATTTAACCCATGTCTCTTATATCTCCTGCATTGGCAGGCAGGTTCTTTACCACTAGCGCCACCTGGAAAGCTCAATATATTCATACCTTCTCAAAAAACATGCAGACATATAAATTCAATGTATTCTTTTTCCCCCAAGAAAGGAAGATTTTGTGACTTAAATTCCTACACTAGTCATAGAAAATATTTGTAACTGAGAGGTTCCCAGAAGTTCTTGGGCTTTGTTTCCCAGAGAAACTTACAGTATAATAGACAAAGAAGACTAATTCCACACCACCATAGGTCTTCACTCATTTAATCAGTGGCTCTGAAATGCAGACACAGTGCAGCATTTTTAGGATGACAAGGCAAGAATGTGTCTATTCAGCCTGAAAATAAAGCAGTTTTATCTCAAAAATGACTTGAATGTCATCAGCACCAAAGCACCCTAAGATCCTAATTAAAGTGATGCTATTAAATGAAAATACTGCAGAAACTGTTCATTAAAGATCACTACAGCAGCTAGTAGAAGAGGTTCCAGAATGGGCTGTGCTAGCTTTCAAAACTGAAACCTTTTGAACTTTTCAGAGTAGCATACTTCAAGACACAACACAACACATTTCAACTAACACCTAAGTGCAATATGTATCAAAGGGTCCTACCCATCACCAACCAGCCTAAAACAGGCTACCCTGACCAGTTCCTTTTTATAAAGCAAAAAGCAAAACCAACATGCATTACCAGAGTGAAGTCCACTCTCCAAGCCTGCTTTCTTCAGAGAAAACTTCCATTAAATGCTCAATGTCAACAAGATGCTAACGTGCTACAGAAATTCTCTTCTAAGAAGCTTAAAGCTCTTGGCTCAAATTATCTCACAAGTAGTGTGAGCAAGAAGATAGATAACTTGCATCAAGAAAGACAGTCTCACAGATGCATGTAAATCAATGAAGTCAGAACACTCTCTCACACCAGACACAAAAATAAACTCAAAATGGCTTAAAGACTTAAACATAAGACATGACATCATGAAACTCTTAGAAGAGAACAGAGGCAAAACCTTCTCTGACATAAATTGTACCAGCGTTTTCTTAGGTCAGTCTCCCAAGGCAAAAGAAATAAAACCAAAACTAAACAAATAAGACCTAATCAAACTTATAAGCTTTTGCACAGCGAAGGAACCATAAAACAAAAAAATAACCTAGAGACTGGAAAAAAAATTTGCAAATGATGCAACCAACAAAGGCTTAATTTCCAAAGTATACAAATAATTCATACAACTCAATAACAAAAAAAATCCAATCAAAAAATGGGCAGATAATCTAAATAGACAGTACTCCAAAGAAGACGTACAGATGACCAACAGCCACATGAAAAGATATTCAACATCACTAATTATTAGAGAAATGAAAATAAAAACTACAATGGAGGTATCACCTCACACTGATCAAAATGGTCATCATCAAAAAGCCTACAAATAATAAATGCTGGAGAGAGTATAGAAAAGGAAATCCTCATACACTGTTGTTGAGGATGTAAATTGGTGGAACCGCCATGAGAACAGTATGGAGTTTCCCTTAAAAAACTAAAAATAGAGTTACCATATAATCCAGCAATCCCACTCCAAAGCACACATCCAGAAAAGACAAGACCTCTTATTCAAAAAGACACATGCAGCCCAATGTTCATAGCAGCGCTAGTTAGTATAGTTAAGACATGGAAGCAACCTAAATGTCCATTATCAGATGACAGATAAGAAGATATGGTGTGCATAAACAGTTATGTTATTCATAAACATAATGCTATTCAGCTATAAAAATAGAATGAAATAATGCCATTTGCAGCAACATGAATGGACCTAGAGATTATCATACTAAGTGAAGGAAGTCAGACAAAGACAAATACTACATGGTATCACTTATATGTGTGTGCTAAGTCACTTCAGTTGTATCCGACTCCGTGTGGCCCTATGGACTATAGCCCACCAGGCTCCTGTGTCCATGGGATTCTCCAGGCAAGGATACTGGAGTGGGTTGCCATGCCCTCCTCCAGGGGATCTTCCAACCCAGGGATCAAACCCAAGTCTTTTATGCCTCCTGCTTTGGTAGGCAGGTTCTTTACCACTAGCGCCACCTATCACTGATACGTGCAATCTAAAAAACAGTACAAATGAACTTATTTGAAAAAGAGAAACAGACTCACAGACATAGAAAACAAACTTATGTTTACCAAAGGGGAAAGGGGTGGGGGGAGAGGAATAAACTTGCCATAGGGGATTAACGAAGCACGGTAGTATATACACAACAGAAAACAGCAAGGATTGACTGCATAATATATTATATTATACTATATGCAATTCCCTATGGAATTATATTCAATATCTTCTAACAAACTATAATGGAAAGAATCCGAAAGAATCCAAAAAAGGAACATACATATGTATATATACACACACATATGTATATATGATCACTTTGCTGTATACCTGAAACTAACACAAGATTATAAATCAACTATAATTTAACAAAAAAAAGTAATAAATAAATGATAGTTTCAGATTTTTACTTACTCCCCTAAAACATTATAAATCAACTATACTTTAACAAAAAAAAGTAATAAATAAATGATAGCTTCAGATTTTTACTTACTCCCCTAAAACATGTGTTTCTCCCTGGCTCCATCCCTTCCTCTCGCTCTTTTCTCTGCCTTCCTTTCTGCCTCAACCTTCTCCAGCAATTTCTCCAGCAATCCGTCCTTCTTCTTTCCCTGTACCATCGGTTTTGTCCCTATCTATTGAGTCCCCATCAGCCTACAATTATGCTAATATTTCTCTAATTGAAAAAAGAAGTTTTAAGTCTCTCAGTCTAAATTTCTCAGTCCAGCTACCATTTCTCTCCTTACTTTTACATGGAAAACCCTTTTAAAAGTTGTCTAAACTCAGTCTTCAATTCCTCCCCTCCTCTCATTCACTCTTGAATCCACCACCAGAATCAATGAACTTCCACTTTGTGAAAGCCAAAGTTCAAGTCTCAGCCTCATCTTACTGGACTCACGGGCAGCCTTGCCCACCGTTTACCACTTCCTCCTCCTCCTTAAACCACTTCCTTTATCTGGCTTCCAGGACGCCACACTGTCCTCATTTTTCTCTCACTACACTAGCTGTTCCTTCTTGGTGTCTTTTGCCAATTCCTCCTCATCTCCCTAAGGTTTATAACGCCCCAGGATTCAATCCTTAGACCTCCTCTCTTCTCTACTTACACTCACTCTCTAAGTGATCTCATTCAGTCTCATGACTTTAAAAATACTATAAGCTAGCTGATGACTCCTAAATTTACATCCCAAGTGAGATTTCTCCCCTGAACCCAGGCCCATATATTCAATTAGCTATAAACATTTCCACTTGAACATTCAAAAGGTATCTCAAATGTCATCATTTCCAAAAGAGTGGATTCCCAAACCAAGATCCTCCTCCAGTCCTGACCATCATATTTAATGGCAACTCCATGCTTCCCAGTGGTACTAGTTGTAAAGAACCCATCTGCCAATGCAGGAGACATAAGACATGCAGGTTCAATCCCTGGGTTGGGAAGATCCTCTGGAGGAAGGCATGGCAACTGACTCCAGTATTCTCGCCTGGAGAATCCCATGGACAGAGAAGCCTGGCGGGCTACAGCCCATGGGGTCACAAAGAGTCGGACATGACTGAAACAACTCAGCATGCATGCATGCCAAACACTACCAGCTCCTCAAGCCAAAAACACTGATGCCATCCTTGACTTCTCTTCTTCTCACTCAGGTTGCATTGGATCCCTGAGCCAATCCTGATACAGTTTTTCATTCTAAATATACCCAGAACCCAATCTCTTCTCCCATCGCTCTGGCTCCAGCCACCCTCCATGTGGGCTAGTCTCCCTGATTCCATATGCGCCCCCACTGTCATGTTATTAACTTTGCAACTCAAGTGATCCTTTCAAACCATAAGTCTAGCCTAATTATGCCAATCCGCTTCTCAGAGGCTTCCCATCTCATGCCGTCCTATGTCTTCAAACCCTACGGGAGGTGGCTATTTACTTCGCTGACATCGGATCCTATGACAATGCCCCCCTTCCTACCTTCCCCCAACCCCAGCCATTCTTCCAACATTGCAATTTCTGCAACATGCTAGCTGTTTTTCCCACATCAGGGCTGGTGCCCTATTTGGTTCACTACAGTACCCTAGGGCTTCCCTGGTGGCTCAGATGGTAAAGAATCCACCAGTAAAGTGGGAGATCTGGGTTCGATCCCTGGGTTGGGAAGATTCCCTGGAGGAAGACACAGCAACGCACTCTAGTATCCTTGCCTGGAGAATCCCCATGGACAGAGGAGCCGGGTGGGCTACAGCCCATGGGGTCACAAAGACTCAGACACTACTGAGCGACTAAGCGCACTGCACCCTAAGCTCCTAATACAAACCCTGATATGTAAGTATTCACCAGATACGTGTTGAATAAATGAATATACAATCCTGTAATTTATTCGTGGCATCATAAAGGAGAACCATTATTACACACACACCCTAGAAAAAGTCACCATCCTCTCTGACACCATACCCTAGGAACCCACCTGCACATAAGTACACTGAGCTCAAACAAAACCTTGACTCCATGTGTCCACAGCCTTCAAGTCAAGAACTTTAGCCAAGGAGCTCTGTACCATCTTCTGGAAGTCTCCGCCGCTCTCAAACCACACTCATCTCACTTTGTGTTTAGGGTCACTAATCTTCCCAACATCTCACGGATGCTGTACCCAAGCCCACCCCAAGTATCTTAAAAATCAGTGTTCAAGTCATAAAGAAGACTTTTAAAAATTAACAGGACAACTAAACTGCAGAATAACTACAATCAAGTCATGTTTGAGGCCAAGAGAATCAATTCTGTATTTCGCCACCTAGGAATTCTTCTACTTAAACAAACTGAATCCATTTGGAACAGAAACTCTCTTGGAGTGTATGTTTAGCATGTTAAGGTCTGCATCATAGGAATCATCACCTTGAGAAAGTCCGTTTCTCTCTTCCAAATAATAAGGAGCTCAGTACAGGGATGTCGCTGTTGTTCCTGAGTGCACTTCACTACCTGGAGACGATCTATCTTCTGTGAAGGAGCCATTATGGTCTCTGATGCATCCCCCTTTTTAGCAGCTTTTATTGATCTGCAAGCACCCAGCCAGCCACCACACCACTACGGATATGTGTAATAAAAGCTGATACAGGCGTGCTGCCGGCACAGGAGATAAACGTCCTTTTCTGAAATGGTAACAACTCTGCTGACCCCAAAAGATGAGATGCCACCTTACAGTTTGAAATAAACCTCTGGATTCCTATAGGTTTTAAAATAAGTGTTTATGGCAAGAGACGGTTTACTAGGGTAAGGGCGACCCTCCATTTAATTAGACTCGCATTGCTGCATAGATCACTTATACTTTCTATAATCACTTTTTACAATTAATCTAGCTCTTCAAAACACAAGTTCAGTCTTCAGTTGGGATGCCTACCCAATGGTTACTACTGAATGTACAATCTGAATTTTGGTCTATAGTGCTTTATGCAATTTAGGCAGAGGGTTCTGAAAATCATTTTCCTAGTTTAAACTCAGCATAGACTTAACCAATATAACTCCAGGAGATACAGTGGTCATAGAAAATGTTTCCTTGGTAAGAATCATTTATTCAGCTTAGTTAGAGAACCAAGCAAGGTAGCCAGATGTATATTCATATGCTGAAAAACAAAAGAATTATTCTGCTATCCAAATGACAGCAATAGTCTGCCCTTAGTAGATCACATAGCTAAAGGAGACGTTCCCAAAACCTCCCCTGTGAGATGACCAGCCTGAACAACAGTCGCTGCTGTTTTGGAAGAAAATTCACTTCCCAGTGACATGGACAGTAAATGCATCTCTCATCCATTGTTGAGCTGGGACGCGGTGGTCTTCACAAGCAAAGATGGGTTGGTTGGCCATGATGTCTTTGTGTCCCCAAATCCTTCTGTAGGGGATGGATGTTTTCCATGAGCAATGTTGCTCACCAACCACAGTGGGGCCAGATGCACCAGAGGCTTGGAAATAGATGTGGACCCTGTTTATGCAGCATCACTGACCCACGCCAGCTGGACGTCATGAAAAGTAAACTGAGGGATGAACCAGAGAGGCAGTCACAAAGACACAATCTCCATCTTCTGGCTGTTATCTGACCAAACTCTCTATGAGAAGAAATTTGAAGACGCTGCCCTTAGTAAACAGTGGAGAGGGAAGCTTGATAAGACAGCCTGAAGACAAGCCTCATGATTAACACTGAGAAACTTGAGGGGATAATCACATATGCCAGACCCAGAGGTAAATATGGAAATTCCAGCATCCACAATGGGGACAAGAAATGGAGAGATGGGACTTCCCTGGTGGTCCAGTGGCTAAGACTCCATGCTCCCAATTCAGGGGGCCTGGGTTCAGTCCCTGGTCAGGGAACTAGACCCTGTATTCTGTAATGAAGACCCCATGCAGCCAAATAAATAAATACATACATATTTTTTAAAAGAAAAAAAAAATGAAATGGGCCTAGCTTTCTCTTTACCCAATATGCTGCAGGTGGGAGGACCAGTCTAAGAAAAGCATGCCAAGAAGAGAAAGTAGGCAAGATCATAACGAAGAGGCCCAGTCCAGGATACATGGAACAATCTCCACTTGAAATTCTCCTCATGTGAATCAGAGATATGGGCGCTTTAAGAAAATACAAACCTTAACAAAAGAAATAAATCAAAGTTTATTGTATGCATTACAGAGCAACTCACAGCAGGTTTCCTTTTAATAGTGAGTTTCCCTAGTCCAGTGAAATTATGGCTCTTTGTTAAATAAGACTTCCAGATTGACTGCATTAACGGAAATAAACCTTCATTCATCCAATAACTATGTATTAAATACCTATTATGGACCATGCATTATGCAAAACACTGCAGATAAAAAGATGAATAATAAGTAGCTCAAAAATAGTCTTAAAAAGGAGGGAAACATATGGGGAAACAAAATGTCACTGGTGCTAGGAAGATGTCTGTTGTGTGACAGAGAGCTAAGGAGGAAGAAGGCAATTCTCCCTTGGAGACAGAGGTGATGGAACCCAAGTAAGACTAGGAGGAGGGGCCCATGGCTGATCCCCAAACGATAAGCAGGTGCTGGCCAGGCTGAGTTGGGGGTGGGTATAAGCAGGGACAGAGGCTTCTAGGCAAAGGAAGAAGCTTCATCACCAAAGGCTCCCAAGTCTCAAACAGTTTAGCCTGTTTGGGGACCCAGGAGTTCTTCATCAGAGCTGGAGGACAGCATGCTGGAGAGAAGTAGGCAAAAGGATGAGATGGGCAGATTGCAGAGAGGGGGCGGGGAATGTTGCCAGGCCTGTGAGTCCTCACAAGCCAAGAGGACTTTATCATGGATCTTTCATGACCGACAGGTTGGGAGGGGCCACTGAAGAATTTTGAGCAGAGTGATAACATGATTAGACTTACATTTAAGAAAAATCACTCTGAATGGAAAGCACTGACGGGAGATGAGATTAGAGAACAGGGAAACCAAGCAGAGAATGCCACAAGAACTCAGGTGATGTGGACCTCACCACGGCAGCAATATCAGAACAGCGTGGGGAGATGAGCAGAAGAGTATCAGGAGGAAAAGTGACTTTACTGCTCGGATGAGTAGGGCAAGAATGAAGCGATCTCTAAGCATGACTCCCAAGTTTCTGGTCTGGGCAAGCAGGGAGGCAGTGAGATCATTTCCCGAGATGGAGGAAAGTGAAAGAGCAATGACTGGGAGAAAAAGAAAACAGGTTCTTTGGGACCTATGGAACCTCCAAGCGGAGATATTCGACAGGTGAGGTGTTTGGGTGGAGGGTCTGATTGAGAGATTCCCAGTGCAATAGGTTGGGAACATCAAGGCCAAAATCGGTCATGGACTTGAAATGGCTCAAGGGGAGAGTGAGGGAAAGAAAAAGAAGTGGTACCCTGGAGAACACTCACATGGGCTGAGAAAGAAGAGCTAGTGTTGGGGAGGAGGTAAGAACCAAGACAGAAGCAGCCCAGGAGAGGATGGTGCCCCCAAAGCCAGGGGAGGTGACATTTTCAAAGAGAAGGAGAGGAGTCGGGGAGGAAATCCAGTCGCAGGGGCCTCAAAGTGCACTAAAGGTGAAAAAGACAAGAAAGCCCAGTGAGGAGACAGGCCACGCCTGAAAAGAACAAGGGCGGAGCAAGATGAACTTCTGTTTCGTGTTAACACATTCATGGAGGAGGGAGAAAGAGGAAGAGGTTGAAGACACAGAGGCCAGCCCTTCCCAAAGTCACTCATCTCAGGAAGGGCAGGAAGAGCATCCTTGCATAGCACGATGAATAAAGCAGCTCATCCACATGGGACCTGGAGATGCAGGCCTGCCCAGAGCTTCACATGGGCATCTCTTCAGCCCCGTGGTTGCTGAAATATGAGCATGAAAGTTATTCTGCTTCAACGCCCCTGAAATCCCCTAAGACTTTCATGACCCCTAGTAACTTCAGGTCCAGCTCTGGTGCTTGAAAAGCATTATCAGGTGAAAATGGGACCCCTGCTGTAATTCTGATGGGCCTGGAGCTTGTATTCCAGCTGGAGCTTGTATGGCGTGGGAACATACCATTGCTCCTGGCTGAAGTCACCCTCAAAATTCTAAGAATATAATTCTGACTCCTTCCTACCAATTCTCAGCTTTTCCTTTGCTAGGTCATCTGAGGTCCTCCCGGAGGGTCCATGGGCCTTCCCAAAAGCTCGTGCTCAATCTCTGGTGGGCTGTACTCTCCCTGTCTCCGTGCCTTAGCTACTAATGTTCAGTGTCTGATTAAGTTCACTGGAGGGAGGGCTTTGGCTTAACTCTCTGGCCCTCGGAATGCTGGGTTTTTCTCCACAAGCTGCAGGAAACCTATAAAGCAAGGAGCGAGGTCCACATTCATCTCTATCTCAGAAATAGGTCATTTTAAAGCCCTGGCTTCCTCTTCTTACACCACATCAGAAGTGGGGAAAACATGACTTTATCCTTTCTAAACCCTTCCCCCCGGGAGCAACTCTCAGTGCAAACTGTTGGTTAAGGGTTACCTGATTCTCCTCTTTGTTACTACTTACAAAAGTCAGTCATAGGCTTATTCAAAGTTTTCCAAGAATTTTCTTTAAAAGAATCTGCCTCCTGAACACTGAACAGAAGAGTCTGAAAAAAATGTTAACTTTTTTTGGTCAGAATAGCAATAATCTTTCAAACAGCTTCAGTGTGCATGCATACGTGTGTCCCATTGGCTTCATATCTGTTTTTGTTGCTGTTGTTTTAATAAATAAAATATTAATATCACAGATAATTTGAAAGCTCCATCCCAATTCCGTTTCCTTTCTTGTCCTGAGAAAGATAAACATCATCCTTCATTTTGGGTTTATTAGTCACATGCATATTTTTATAAACACAAATAAACCATATCTCATGCTATCTGATCTGTTTTTGAGTTGCATATAAAGGGCATCATACTCCTCATTTCATTCTGCACCCTGATCCTTTCACTCCAATTTTATCTTTCTCCACTTGGAAACACGCAGGTCTAGTAGATGTCTTTTAAATGTACAGTGGTAGTTTCCACCATATGAACAAACCATACCTATTATCCATGGTCCTATTAATGATGTACACAAGTTTTTCATTTTTGTTTACTTGTTTATTTTATTATTATAAGACAGTGGTGCCGTGGTGATTCCTGGATGTGTTCCATGAACGCGTAAGTGTATATAGCCTGGGGCAAAACTGTCAGGAGACAAGGCACGCGTGTCCTCAGCCTCACAAGGTGGTATCTAATGCTGTGTTAATCAGCATACAGAGGCACAGGAGCTCGGAGCTTCTTTAAGGTAAAGATGAGCCTATCCCATCCAGGTCTACAAAACACTCCAGAGCCTTGGGGAGTAAGAGTTGTGTCTGCCTAAATAGAACTGCTATTACAAAGATGAAGAGACATGGAGGGCAAATCTGAATGAGAGATTGCTCTAGAGCAAATAAAGTGTCCAACAGAGTGAGCTTCAGAATATAGAACAGCAGGGCATTTTCAAATGCAGGAAATGATATAAATTTATGAAGATGACCTAATATAAAGTAAATTGCCTTTTCTTGGCAAAATACTTGGACGCCAAAAAAAAATCAATTGAAATAATTCAGATACTGCAGTCCCCCATAAAAGCAGCAAATCTGTCAAACTTCTCTGAATGCCAACAGCAACCTCCGCTCAGAATAAACATCACCTGTAGAAGATTCCTAGTGACTCCTAGAATAGGGCTTTAAAAATCATCTCTGTGTATACAGATTTACAAAAAATAAACTTTTTTCATCCTTAAATTACCTGTGCGTTGCTTGACATATTTATACTTGCTGGTATTTTTAAATATTGCTGAACAGACTTTCTCTGATATGATTTTTAAAATCTGGGAGCAATAGCTGCTTCTTGGGAGAAGGACTGGGTGTCTGGGGGACAAATGTGGGTGGAACGCAGACCCGACAAGTATTACCTTGTCGTTATTAATTAATCACTTTTAACTAAGGCTCAGATTTCATTTTATCAACCCACAGATAACCTAAGTACATCTTAGGACCAGCTGTCCCCTTTTTGGCAAAGCTTCCTCTAATTGCTCCAGAACTCAAGAATCACTCAGGACCTCAGTACATAAATCTCTCAAAGAACCAAACCTGGATCTCCAAAACATACAAACGGCCCATCCAGCTACGTCAAAAGAACAAACACCCAATCCAAAAATGGGAAGAAGATCTAAATAGGCATTTCTCCAAAGAAGACACATAGATGGCCAAAAAGCACATGAATAGATGCTCAACATCACTAATTATCAGAGAAATGCAAATCAAAACTACAATGAGGTTACCACCTCACACTGGTTAGAACAGCCATCATCAAAAAAAAAAAAAAAAAAAAAAGAAAGAAAGAAAGAAAATCTACAAACAAATGCTAAGAGAGGGTGTGGAGAAAAGGAAATCCTCCTACACTGTTGGTGGGAATGTAAATTGGTATGGAGAACAGTATGAAGGTCCCTTTAAAAACTTAAAATAGAGTTACCATATGATCCAGTAATCCCACTCCTGAGCACATATCTGTACAAAATCATAATCTGAAATGATACATGTATCCCAATGTCCACTGCAGCACCTTTTACAATGACTAAGACATGGAAGCAATCTAAATGTCCAACAACAGAGGAATGGATAAAGAAGCCATGGTACATATATACAATGGAATATTATGCAGTCATAAAAAATGAAATAATGCCATTTGCAGCAACATGGAAGGACCTAGAGATTATCATACAAAGAGAAGTCAAAGACCAATATCATATAATATTACTCATGTGTAAAATCTAATTTTTTTTAAGTTACAAATGAACTTTTTTACAAAACAGAAGCAGACTCATAGACAGCAAAAGCAAACTTATGGTTACCAAAGAGAAAACATGGAGGAGGGGGATAAATCAGGAGCTCGAGATGAACACATACACACCGTTACATACAAGATAGAAGAGCAACGTGTTGTGTAGAACAGGGAACTCTAGTCAGTATTCTGTAATAACCTCTAGGAGAAAAGATGAGAGGAAAAGAATCTAAGAAAGTATAAATATATTTGTATACACATGTATCAGTTCAGTTCAGTCGCTCAGTCGTGTCTGACTCTTTGCGACCCCATGGACTGTAGCACGCCAGGCCTCGCTGTCCATCACCAACTCCAAGAACTTACTCAAACTCATGTCCATTGAGTCAGTGATGCCATCCAACCATCTCATCCTCTGTTGTCCCCTTCTCCTCCCGCCTTCAATCTTTCCCAGCATCAGGGTCTTTTCAAATGAGTCAGCTCTACGCATCAGGTGGCCAAAGTATTGGAGCTTCAGCTGCAGCATCAGTCCTTCCAATGAATATTCAGGACTGATTCCCTTTAGGATGGACTGGTTGGATCTCCTTGCAGTCCAAGGGACTCTCAAGAGTCTTCTGCAACACCACCGTTCAAAAGCATCAATTCTTCGGCACTCAGCTTTCTTTATAGTCCAACTCTCACATCCATACATGACCACTGGAAAAACCATCGCCTTGACCAGACGGATACATATTTATATGTGGGACTTCCCTGGTGGGTCAGTGGAAAAGAATCTGCCTGCCAATGCAGGAGACACAGGTACCATCCCTGGGTTGGGAAGATCCCTTGGAGGAGGAAATGGCACCCCACTCCAGTATTCTTGACTGGAAAATCCCATGGACAGAGGAGCCTGGCAGGCTACAGTCCATGGAGTCATAAAGAGTCGGACACAACTTAGTGACTAAACAGCAATAATAAGTATAACCGAATCACTTTGCTGCACACTTGAAACCAACACAACACTGTAAATTAACTATACTCTAACAAAATTAAAATATTTTTTTAAAAAAGAACTAAACTTGGGGTTTTTATTTGTCAGTCTTCTGTATACTGCCTTTTTTCTCTTTGAGGACAGGAGCTATTAATACCTATCTCACTCAGGATCCTCCAGCCCCAAGTAATGTGCCTGAAATAGCCGGAACTTAAAAGGCATTTTTAGAATAAACACAGAGAAGTGTTCTTTACCATACGATGGTTTTTAAATGACCCAAGGAACATATTCATTATTTTTACTTGTTTTATATACTGGTATTCTTGAAAAGTTTTGTTTAGAAAAAAGATACAATCCTCAAAGGTGTTTCAATGGAAGGCCTATGAAGGCAGATATTTTGTCTGTTTCATTAACTTCTAATGTCCAAAACATACCAGAGTTAGTGCCTTGCACATAGTAGCTGCTCAAAAAATGTGTTGAATAAATGAACATCCTTGGTTATGAAGGATTCTACACACCAGGAATCCGGAATCCAGTTCCTTTCTCTATTAAGTTTCTTAATTCTTTTAATTAATTTCTTTGTTTTAATTGTGGTGAAACAGAGTTAGTGATGGACAGGGAAGCCCAGTGAGGTGCAGACCACGGGGTCCCAAAGAGTCAGACACGACTGAGTGACTGAACTGATACGTAACATAAAATTGATCATATGGGGAGGGAGGCAGGAGGGGGGATCAGGATGGGGAACACATGTAAATCCATGGCTGATTCATGTCAATGTATGGCAAAAACCACTACAATATTGTAAAGTAGTTAGCCTCCAACTAATAAAAATAAATGAAAAAAATGGATCATATGAAGCATTTTTAAGAATACAGTTCTGCAAACTATGGACACCAAGGGGGAAGGGAAGATCGGGGTGAATTGGGAGACTGGGATTGACATATATACACTACTGATACTATCTATAAAACAGGTAACTAATGAGAACCCGCTATATAGCACAGGAAACTGTATTCAATACTCTGTGGTGACCCAAATGGGAAGGAAATCCAAAACAGAGCATACACAGAGCTGATTCACTTTGCCGAACAGCAGAAATTGATACAACATTGTAAAGCAACTATGCTCCAGTACAAATTAATAATAAAA
Organism: Muntiacus reevesi; assembly: GCF_963930625.1. Taxonomy (NCBI): domain Eukaryota; kingdom Metazoa; phylum Chordata; class Mammalia; order Artiodactyla; family Cervidae; genus Muntiacus; species Muntiacus reevesi. Next base: position 98,874,199 of record NC_089254.1, on the reverse strand, counting down.
AGAATACAGTTCTGTACTTTTAGTACATGAAGTACATCCATATTGTCATGCAACCAGCACAACCTTTCTCCATCAAGTTTTTAGATTTTTTAACCTCAATCTGCAACATGGCATTTTAAATGATTAGTAAGAGAGATGGTGAGTTTTTATTACACAGTCCTACACTGGAACAAAATTAGCTGCTTTGTTTTCCACCTCTTCCTTTTACAAACTCCCACCCTGCCATGATCCTTTCTGCAACATCTCCATCTCTTTCAATTTGCTCTTTCTTTCCCTCTCTTTCACCTTCTCTCAACCATTTGCCCATTATTTACCCCCTGTCACCTACATTTAACTTTCTCATCAAATGTGAAAGGGTTTGACGTTCATACAATCCAAACCTACTCTTTTATACATGAGGAAACAAAGTCCTTTAAAAGAATGTATGTGAAGATCATGGCATCCGGTCCTATCACTTCATGGCAAATAGATGGGGAAACCATGGAAACACTAGTGAAAGACTTTATTTTCTTGGGCTCCAAAATCACTGCAGATGGTGACTGCAGCCATGAAATTAAAGACACTTGCTCCTTAGAAGAAAAGCTATGACCAATCTAGACAGCATATTAAAAAGCAAAGACATTACTTTGCTGACAAAGGTCCATATAGTCAAAGCTATGGTTTTTCCAGTAGTCATGTATGCATATGAGAGTTGGACTATAAAGAAAGCTGAGCACCAAAGAATTGATGCTTTTGAACTGTGGTGTTGGAGAAGACTCGAGAGTCCCTTGGACTGCAAGAAGATCAAATCAGTCCATCCTAAAAGAAATCAGTCCTGAATAGTCATTGGAAGGACTGATGCTGAAGCTGAAGCTCCAATACTTTGGCCACCTGATGTGAAGAACTGACTCATTAGAAAAGATCCTGATGCTGGGATAGATTGAGGGCGGGAGGAGAAGGAGATGACAGAGAATGAGATGGTTGGATGGCATCACCGACTCGACTGACATGAGTTTGAGCAAGCTTCAGGAGTTGGTGATCGACAGGGAAGCCTGGTATGCTTCAGTCCACAGGGTCTCAAAGAGTTGGATACAACTGAGCAACTGAACTGACTGGACTGACTGACTGATGCATTGTCTCAAAAACAGCAGATGTCCAATCAAGACGTTAGAATAAATGCCCTGTCCACTCATCCATCAACTCATGCACAGCCTTCTCTCTATGTGTATTTTTGGGGGTAAGGAGTTATAAAAGTATCTGCATCTGAATGAACACTTGTGACTCTACTATCCAATGTCTAGATGTATACGTGTGTGTGTGATAGGTGTGTGTATGTGTGCGTGTGTGTGTGATGAGTCTGATCCAGAGTGTGTTTAGGATTCTGCCTGAAGGCCTAGGATTACCTACTAATAGCAAAGAGGGAGAAAATATTTTTAACTGACAATCCAAAGTGGAATATAGAATCGATCCTCTAATTGATCCTTACCAACCCTACAGTAAAAGAATAAATAAACTGACCTCTGCAACAGAAATAAGGCTCTTGACTTCATTGGCTCAATAAGATGAGCTCACCCCTGAGCTCCCTGACCAGATGATTCCTGATCCAGCTGAAACAGACGTGACCTCCTGCAAAAGAGCCTGGTCCACTCACATATGACAATGAACTTGGGAAACCGTGAGCTGGAGTATAAGCTCCCTCAGGACAAGAACCACATGATGACTTTGCTCTCCCCCAACACACATGTAACATACACGCATGGAGATGCACGCCTTATACAGAGATCATGGGTTTTGTATGTATCTGCCTGTGAGCAGGTAAAGCCTCCAGATATTATGAAACCAAAACTAATAGAACTATTTATTCTTTTGGCTTAATGTTTCATCTTCCCCTTTGTGCGTATCAAGGGTGAAGACATTTCACAGCATTCACTACTGCATGTTATATTCTACGCTGATTAGCTCGTTAGATGTTATTTTTATTTCATCTGTATTTATTTATTGTATCTCTCCACCGCCCACCCCACCAGGGAATGTAAGCTTCTCCACAATGCCCAGCCTCTAGACCCTCAATAAGTATTTGTGGAATGAATGTGTATGTCATTCATTTCTATAAGCTCAGCATCTACCACAGTGAACAAAAAGAAAAAAAAAAAAACTCAAAAATTACAGGACAAAAGGTGGATGAAATTCTGTTGGCGGGTCTCAAGGCAAGGTGAAATGTTTTTCTTTGAAATGACCTTCCTCTCAGTGCTAACCTGAAGACTTCCAGCAGGTCTCACCTTTGTGGACTCTAAATTACTTCCTGTTTTTCTACATCTTTGAAAGAGCAAGCTTATTTTTATTGAAGAATAGTTGATTTACAAAGTTGTGTTACTTTCAGGTAAACAGCAAAATAACCCTACTTTTTTTTTTTAATTTGGGGAATCAATACACCAGCCTCTTCTCTACCCACCCCCGCCCCAACAGATTCTCTGGCGACAGTAGAGTGGGGTGGGGAAGTCTCCAAACCCAGAGCCAGAATTCAAAGCCTGACACCTTCATTTTCTTATCATGAGAATGTGACAAGTTAAGAGAGCTTTGTGTGTCAGTTTCCTCAACTGTAGAATAGAGATAAATAATAAAAATACCCACCTCAGCGCAGTATCATGAAGAATAAGTTACCTAATAAACACAAAACTCTTAGAAGAGTACCTGACCATCAAGTTTGATCACTATTAATCAAATAGTAATACTATTAATAAATAGTAATACTAACAGTAATACTAATAATAAATAGTAACACTCTTACTCTGGCTGAGCGGTGAAGAATTGATGTTTTTGAACTGTGGTGTTGGAGAAGACTCTTGAGAGCCCCTTGGACTGCAAGGAGATCCAACCAGTCCATCCTAAAGGAAATCAGTCCTGAATATTCATTGGAAGGACTGATGTTGAAGCTGAAACTCCAATACTTTGGCCACCTGATGCAAAGAGCTGACTCATTTGAAAAGACCCTGATGCTGCGAAAGACTGAAGGCGGGAGGAGAAGGGGATGACAGAGGATGAGATGGTTGGATGGCATCACTGACTCAATGGACATGAGTTTGAGTAAACTCCGGGAGCTAGTGATGGACAAGGGAGGCCTGGTGTGCTGCAGTCCATGGGGTCGCAAAGAGCCGGACACAACTGAGCAACTGAAATGAAATGAACTGAAATACTATTACTATCTGAAGTGATGGCCATTAGCCACATATGGCTGTTGAGCATCTGTAATGTGACCAAGGGAGTGATTTTTAAATTTATTTCAGTATGACTATTTTAAGTTTAAACAGACACCTGTGGCTGGTGGCCGCCCTGTGGGCAGCACTGCTACAGGGGATCTCAGTCCACAAGCTCCGTAACGCCGTCCCTGCCTGCTCTCCAACTCCTGGTCTGCTCCTCTCCCTCGCCCCAGAAATCAACACTCACAAGGCCAAACAGCAGGTTCACACCTCCAAGGCTGTGCCTGTGCTGGCCTCTTTGCCTGAAATGCCCTTCCTCCCCATCCACCCCCAAACGTCCTTAAGATCTTGTTCAAATTTCATTTCCTCAGGGCAACTCTCCCTAACTCCCTCCCACCTGACCTCATCCCACTGCGGACACAATGGAGCGTCACCTCCTCTGTGTTTCTCTGCATCTGTTTCTGTCACTCTGGTTATCCCAGACTCAGCACTTACTCTGTGTGATACTAACAGAATGATGGAAATTCTAAGGACCAGTCTTTGTTCCAGTGATACAGGCCCATTCGCTAATACCTGTGCAGCAAACACTAGATGAGTCCATTATTAATCTGTGAATGTGTACAAGGTTTTATTAACACAAACTTTAGAACATTGACTACCACTCCATAATTATTTAGGTCAAGTTCTCTATAAGGCCTATTTTCAAATAATAAAGAAGTTCTTAGCATGTCAGTTGAAGGTCTACTGATTTCAAGCCGTATCAACATAACATTTCAGTACTAACCAAAGAATCTGAATCTTCCCTGGAACAAACTCCTCCCTGTGTTTGCTCCTTCTAACAGTTTGAAAGTCTCTAGGATTTCAGAAACTGATCCTGCCATTTATCTGTCCCCAGTGCTCACAGTGACTTACCGGGAAGACACAGATGAGATTGAAAAGAAAGAAAACGAGAGGACCTGATTATAGACACAGATGGGAATTCAAGGATGAGTGATCTTTGCTACATCTTCTACTCAAATTCTGCCCTCAAGAAGGAAAAAATTAAAATTTTGTCTAACGTGAAAAATAACGATTGTGGGTGATATGTGTCTATTCATTGACATGTGTTATCCAAAACTGTATTGTGTTGCTCTTACTCCTTAGCAAAGCTTTTGCTCAAGAAATCTCCCCTGTTAAATTATGAAGCCTCTGTTGCAATATTAAGCTGCCCTGAGAATCACACTGGTCCTTTTTTTCTATCACAATTTTCTGACTAATCCTTTATTTGGATTCCCACACAGTGTTCCAGCAATTAGAATAAGCTTTTGATGGATACATTTCTGAGAACCTAATTTGTATGAGTTACTTCCCAAGTACCAAGCATCGGGTGGATGTATTTTACAAATGATTATCTTTCCTGCCCTCCAGGAACTTATGGTTCAATAAGACAAACAAATAAACACACAGTGATCAGAAACGTCTTCTTGTGGGCACAGTCATGTCAGCAGGGCAAGAAACGGATTTCAGAAAGCATATGAATCCAAAGGACTTTGTCTTCAAATCAGATATAGATTTGATTTTTTTCCTTATTAATTATGTGGTATTATTGTAAAATGCATAAACAGCATTTTCTAAGGTAATGAACATTGACTTAATAAACGATTGAGTTCTTTAGGACTCTAGGATAAATCTCTAATTTTCACATAATATTGACAGATTTTACATATTTTTTTTTCTGATTTCCCTTTCCCCCCTGCCCAACACATATCTCCAGAATTTTAATCTAAGATGTTTCCCAAAAAACCAAAGGTCTAAGATAGGTTTTGAGACTGCTAATAAACACTGTGAGGTAAATATTTTTCTCTAAGATGTCTTAAACTTAAAAGATATCAATTTATTTTTTTATTTTTTAACTTCCTTCTAAAATCTGCACATCTAGGAAGAACATTCTGCATGCTACTAGAATTGCTTGTGAATTCTCCTAACATAAGATGCACTTATTTCCACAGTGTGTCCATCACTGCTGAGAAAAAACAGATCTGGCTTTCAAAGATTATGTTTTGAGATTAAAAATGAAGATAGTGACCTTAAGTCTTTCAAGATTTGTAAGTCTGGCATGCTATCTATCTCAATAATACCTAACAAGAATGTCAAATGGACAGAAATGGCCATGGTAAGCAGGTGCTTGCAGCTGACAGTGATTGCTGTATTTTGGGTGATGGGAAACAGTGTTTCCATTAGTTCAAGTGAAATACAATGCCCTGCCAACTCAAGGTATCAGTGTATTCAATCCCACTGCTGTGCCCTGTCCATTTTCTGTTGCTTCAATTCAAAATCAGCCCATACAAAGTCAAAATGTTGTACATTCTTCCCCTATCCCTTTCCCTGTCGCTGTGCTTCCAGCTTCACCGGAAGAACATGTCACTATGGTAACCAATCCCTCTGGTGCACAGACCAAGTCAACCTTTCTCGTCCGACTGCCAAGCAGAGCAACATGGAATCAAAGCTCTCAATGGAACTACCAGAAGTCATGAATTCCAGTCCCCGTTTTCTCAGTGGGGTTAACCAATATCAGGCAGAAGGATACCAGTCTTGTTCCACAAGATGTTCAAGAAAGGAAATTCAAGAATGTCCTTCAGCTAGTCCTACCAGTGTTTATCAGTCGTTAGTAACATGAATCCTTCCTCACATTTCAGCTAACTTCCTATCATTCCAATTTTAATGAAAGCAGAAAATGACACATAAAGTAACATTTTCCTGAATCTGAGAATTTGAAAACTGTTACAAAGCCAACCATTGTCAAAATCTATTTTGCTTCCTCTTCTTTCCCAAACCCAAGATTCTCTCTTCTGCAAATCTCTAATATCCTGTACAGTTTGACAAAGTTGTAGAGCTCCAAGCGGGTCACCCTACTTTACTAAGAGTCTAACCATGAAGCAGATGTGATGCTTGTAATAGTAACACATTCTTAACAAAATCATCTAAAATCCCTAGTAATTCTACAGAAGATGCAGAACAAATACTAAGATGGATTCTCTTTCTGAACCTACCCACCTAAATTTGAGTGGCCACCCAAACTATACCCACTGTTTGTCTTTCTTAAACAACTGACTTTTTTTTTCAAATTAACAATTTTTTTTCTGATCCACTTCAACATTTTAACAAATCAAAGAACATCAGTTGTCAAACACAAGATTTTAAAATAGCAGCAACCCTGTAGTGTAATTATTGACATTAGGAAAAACTACCTCATATGGTAGCCACAAAGACCTTTCAGACAACAGCATTGTTTTCACCTTGGTATTACCATTTAACAGATGAAGAAAATGAAGGGGGTGGGAGGAACTCATGAAATTGCACCACAACTTCCAGGGTGCAGCTATCATTAATGCATATTCCAGCATGCATATTCCCTTCTTCAGAGCAATATTAATATACACACAAACAATATTTCAGTGGACTAATGGAACAGGATGCTCCCCAAAGTATAAATCATGCAAGATCTACAAACTGCATCAGATGAGCAGACTTTTAAAAATTTTTGTGATCATATTAAAGAATCAAGTACATTTTTATCACTAGCAAATGCAGTTTGCTTTCTGCTTTCGTATACTCTGGATATTTTTTCTACAAATCTTCTGAAACTAGCATTTTTCCTCTTAAGTACCCACTCTGGTGTTACTGGGAGAAAAAAAAAAACTACTTTCCTGTGCTTATTAGATGCTGCTAATATTCAATGTGCAGGAGACATTTTTGTCAACCACTCAAAAAGACAAATCAAGAACTGTGGTGTGCTGCTACAGGTCAACAGGCTTTGGGCTGAAACAGGGCCAGGGCTCTGATTTATTAATGTTTTCATGACTAGTGCCTGCATTATGCCAGGCAGGGTATATAGCACTTCAACATTTCTGGCATGAATAAGGCCTTCCCTGTGAGATGTTTCCCCAGTTGCCTTTGATGAATCAGTTCAACACGCAAAACAAAGATTAAAACTAGGAGTCTGTCTACCCCGACATAACACTCTTGAAGGGTTTCATTCCTCTGTTAACCGCACAAGATTACAGATTCCCTTCCTCTTCAGAGATTACTGAAGCATCTTCCTGAGTAAAACCCCTGGACCATGAGATTCTATCGGAATCCCGTCAGACAAACGCAAGACCAGAGGCTGAGCAGGGAGAGGTAAGCGTCATTACGAGCTGTTGGGAGGCAAGATGTGGCCACTTCAAGGCTCAGCCGAGCCTGGATAACCCGACCTCCTGGTACCAAGAGATCTGAGAGGCTGCGGCCAGGCGAAGGCAGGCGAGGGCAGCCGGGCCTAGAGGCGCGCGGCTCTCCGCAGCGCCACGCCTCGCCTCCAAGCGCTTACCTTTCCGGATCAGGGCCGCGATCTCGGGGTCGAAGCCTTGTCGGTGGCACTTCCTCCAGAGGCCCATGTTGGTGGAGTTGTACTGCCGGCTGCACTCGTCGGCGGGGCTCATGGCGAACAGCTGCCGGCGATTCCGGGCCCGGAGGAGCTTGCCCTCCCAGCGGTCCAGGCGCGAGCGGCTGGCCCGGAGTGGCAAGTTGTTGTTGTTGTTGTAAATGAAGCCGGGGTCGATCCGGCGAGTGTTGAAGGCCTTGCATCTGTCCCTGTGCTTCCTGGCGTCCGTCTCGTACCAGTGGTCTGAGCAGATGGCCACGGCCAGCATGCCGAGGGCGCAGAGCGCTAGCGAGAGGCCGGTGTAGAGCAGTAACCTTCCGGCAGCCATGCCTCCGCTTCGCGGCTACACCTTGGGCATGATCCGCCGCAGCCTCGCCTTCCCTCCGCGCGCCCGGAACAAAGCTGCGGGCGGCCGAGCCGAGGAGGGGACGGCAAGGGGACTCCGCAGCGGCGCCCCTCGGCCCCTGCCTGCTGGTGCGCAGCCCAGGGACTGCAGGGGATGGGGGCGGGAAGCGTAAAAAGTTCTGATCGGGAGAGGCTCCGGCGATCCCCTGGGCGTCCTCCCGAGCAGGCACAGCCTCGGGCGGCGGCGCGCCCGGCCAGGCCGCCTCCCGCCCCCTCCCTGCCCCGCAAGAAGCGGCTGCTTGGACCCTGCCGCGTCCGCAGCACTCAGCCGGGTTTCGGGCGACGCTGTCCTCGGGCCGGAAACTAAATACCAAGTGCTCTCCGCTGCGGTGGGACTCCTGAGCTTTCTTTGTGCAGGGTGGCGGGACCCACTCGCTTGGCTTTCTTGGGGGAGGGGGTCTATCAGGAGGAGATGCTAGGCGACGGGATAAATTGGATCACCCCGGATGCGGCCGGCCAGCGCAGGAAACCTCCAGATGCCAGGGTAGGCTGCCCTGAGTCCCGCCTGGGTCGCCCTCTCAGCGACTCTACCCTTCCTGGCCTGCAAGAGAAGAAATATTCTTCTTCTCTGGATCGGGTCTTTTACCAAACAAAAATTTTTTTTAATTATCTGTCCTCTGGTCACCAGCAGGTCCTTTGCTCCTTCTTGCCAGCGCGCAGCGCTCAGAGGCGGGCTCCCAGTCGGTGCACGGTCTCGGCTGACCTTTCCCCGCGAGCTCCCGGGTCGTCTGCCTCTTGCTTCGCCATTCAGGCGGCCCCTCGGGCCGACGGTGCGGTCACCCAGACGGCGTTACCGGACGAGCCTCGGTCGGGGCTTTGCGGAGACTGGGCTGCAGTCCGCGGGCGCGAGAGGCTGGCTGCGCCGAGGAGGGTGCACCCGGCGGGGCGCACAGCGCGGGGTGCGCGGAGCTCGACACACGGTGCCTTCAACACCATGGACAGGTCGCGCGATCGCGGCGCCCGGCCCGCCCAGCAGCCGGCCTCCAGGGCGTCATGCCGCCCCCACCACTGCCGTCTTCTTCCCGAAGTGTCCACCCGGCCACCTTCAAACCCGCCTCTCCCGCGACGCCTCCGCCTCACTTCATCGGGCTCCCGTGTAGCCCCGGGAACGTGCTGCCCGGGTGCTGCAGGTACCCAGAAAAACCACGGCTCCGGCCCTTCGACGCAATCCGCCCCCTTCTCCCGCCACCTGAGCCCCGGCACTCCAGCACTCCGTCTGCTCGGTCCAGCTGGGGTCAGCCGCTCTCAGACTGCACCATTTTCTTCGCAGCCCACCCAGGGGGTGAGATGCCGGCTCACTCGGCAGCGCGCAGAGAGTCGCGTCCGGCCTCGGCGTTCCACGATCCGGCTCCAGGCGCGGTGGTCGCCGAGGTGAATGGGGCGAGGGTGGGGGAGGGAGGCTGGGACTCTCAGCTCCCCGTCCCTGCCTCCTCCTCTAGCCGCGGCGGCTCCGGGACCTCGCGGTCTCGTCCGGTGCCAGGGAGCGAGAGCCCAGGCTGCGCCGGGGAGGCTCGGGAAATCGCATCGCCCGGCTGCGGGGCGCTGGAGGAAGCCGCGGCTTTGCTCGCTTGCTCGGGCGCCGGGCGCTGCAGCCTTGGCTGAAACCCACAGACGAGAACACGGAGCGCGCAGCCAAAAGCTAGTGATGTCATCCGTGCAACGTGAGCCTCATCTCTTATTTTTCTAGCATCCTTAAAGATAAAGTGCACCGTTTCCCAGGCACAGGATGTCTAAGCCTTATTCTGTGACCAGGCAAGTCAATGGTGTCTGGCTAGGTGTGTGCACAACCACGTCCATATTGATGCACATATACATATATGTGATATGTAGCGTGTTTACGGGCGTTAGTATAAATGTAAGGATGTTGCCTCCATCTCCGTTTATCTCTTTTCAGTAGTACAAAATTCCCTTAAATAGACCAGAGTTCTTGAAAGAAAAGACTGCTTATTGCGGAGTGGGCCTTCAGAGGGACTGAGGGAGTTCCCCTGCGTCCCCGGATTCGGTCGCCTATGTCCTGGATTGTATTTGATCTTTGTTTTCCCCCAGAAAGCCACAGGCGCTGCCCTAACCCGCCACAGGCGTTTCCACCCGGGGCCGAGTGCGTCCGCGGGGTTGTCGGCACCAACCCCGGTCCAGCCCCAAGCCAGCGCTAGACACTCCGACACACACCCACCTCCACCTCCCTCCTCAGCGGGAAGAGAAAATTGGCTAATGCTTTCTAGGCAAGAGGGAAAGAATTTTCTGGGGGCGGGGGCCGAAGGGTGCTTAATAGATTTTGGAAAGGCCTGGGGGGTTCACGCTTTGAGGTGGGGAAGTGGGGTTAAATGACACCTCGGTTTGGGGTTTGTCTTTATCCGGGTGGCGACTGGATTTAGGCTCTCCGAGGACTCTGGGAGGTGGCGCGGAGAGACCCCAGACCTTAAGCGAGCGGGCCCCAAACGAGCCAGCTTCATCCTCCCAACACACACCGCCCGGCTCACGTGAGACGCCGCCGCAGGGCTGGGTGCCTCCCTCCCAGGTCGAAACCTTAGGTTCTCCGCTCTAAGGCTCCCTCCTCGTTTTCACTCTCTTTCCAAAGCCGAAGGCCCGCAGTGCCGAGTGAAGGGCTGCCCTGGGGAAACAGAGGGTCTGGCACCCTGCTTTGCACAACTGGGCCGGCGAGCCAAAATGAGCGCACCTCCACCATATTCTTTTTGTCTTTTTTTTCTAGGCTCCTGCATTCTGAGTATCTCGAACGAGGCGTTTCAGTGCCATCTAGTGGGGGAGGGGCGCGCCTCGCTTTTGGTCCCTGATGCAGCAATGGGACCTGCTGAAGCGCCCGCAGAGCCCGAGGATGTCCGCTCAGCTCCTTGGGTGTCCGGCTGCCTGCGGGCTGCAGCATGCCCCCGCCCCAGCCCGCTCCGGCCACATCCCGGCCCCGGGCTTCCTGGGACGGTGCGGGGGAGCTACCGACTTCGGCCACAATGTTTTCTCACCTTTCTCTCCACCCTCCACTTACCTGCTCTCCGTCTCTCAACCGTGAAAAAACAGAAACAAGTGTAGACACTTCCTACCCAGGCAGACAATGTCTTAAATTTCTGGACCTCTTTTCTCTGGTAAAGCTCAGAGTACTTTTAGGTTAGCAGTATGCCTGCCCTTGACAACAAGGAGGAGGCAGCAAGATGAAATGACATCCACAAGGTCACTCAGGAACTTGGGGCACGCCAGCAGCACAGCCTCAGTCTCTATTGAGTCTGGTACCCACCTCACCTGCCCCCTGAGAACCAGCTCCAAGAGGAGCCCCTGAGACCTCTGCAAGCCCAGGCAGCTGCTTTTTGTAGTAAATGTACCTGTCCACTGTGTCCTATCCTTCCTCCCGCTGCCATTTTCCCACTCCTCTCTTACTCTTGCTTTTTAACTTTTTCTCCTGGCCAGTGCCTTAGGCCTGCTAGTGATATGCCATGCCCCTCCCAGTGGTCCTCAATGGGACTGTGATGATGAACTGTGTCATCATCTTTTCTGACCACCATTAAAATTGTATTTTGAAACGTCTGTCCTTCATCACATCCCAGAAACCCTATAAAAGATACTGATTTGAGGCCTCTTTTAAAGTGGCCTTGGATACTTGCTCGTGCACAACTCTAAACAATTTGAGGATGATCCTGGTCCTTACGGTTAAAATAGACAGTGGATTCTTCCTCTAGACTATATGACTGTATGATTTTCTTTTCTTAAGTAAGTGATCTACATGTCTTCCCACTGTGTTCTTCCAGTTCCTTCCACCCCATTAGGTACAGCTTCAAGGTCTCTGTATTTCCAACCTAATCCTTCCCATTTGCACCTACGCCGGTCTAGAATCAGAGAAGCTCAAAATTGGAAGGGACTTTGGGCTTTGGGGCTTCCCTGATAGCTCAGTTGATAAAGAATCTGCCTACAATGCAGAAGACCCTGGTTCAATTCCTGGGTCAGGAAGATCCACTGGAGAAGGGATAGGCTACCCACTCCAGTGTTCTTGGGCTTCCCTTGGGGCTCAGCTGGTAAAGAATCTGCCTGCAATGCGGGAGACCTGAGTTTGATCCCAGAATTGGGAAGATCCCCTGGAGAAGGGAAAGGCTCCCCACTCCAGTATTCTGGCCTGGAGACTTCCATGGACTGCAGAGTCCATGGGGTCGCAAAGAGTCAGACACGACTGAGCGACTTTCACTTCCTTTGGGCTTCCCTAGTGGTTGAGACAGTAAAGAATCTGCCTGCAACGCAAGAGACCCGGGTTCAGCCCCTGGGTCAGGAAGATCTCCTGAAGAAGGGAATAAATGGCTACCCACTCCAATATTCTTACCTGGAAAATCCCGTGCACAGAGGAGCCTGGTAGGCTACAGTCCATGGGGTTGTAGAGTCAGACCCAACTAAGCTTAGAGTTATCCACACAATAACACATGAATCTCTTCTAGAACATTTCCCAAAAAGTGACTGACCAGCTTCTGCTAGCACACTTGCAGTGATGGGGAAACCACTGGCTTGGAAGGCACTCTGTTCCACGGCTGGATGGTATGCATGGCTGAACAGGTCTTCCTTATACTGAGTCTCATCCTAGGTCCCTGGAATCCTACCCACTGGCCTTAGAGAAATCCACAGATACCTGACCCCTCTTCCATATAATGATTCTTCTCATATTTAACGTCAGCCATCATGTTCTCGCTATATTTTCTTCCTCCCAGGCTAAACATTCTATATTCATTTCCTCCTTGTGCTTGCTCCTACTGGGTTTCTGGTACCTCCTCATTGTTTGTGCTTCTTGCAACCAACAGTGATCCTTGATCTAACAGTCATGGCAACTGATGAAGAAGAAAACATGATCAGCCAGTTTTTTACACGACCCATGTAGAGTTCTAATGATCCTCGCCTCCTCTTCTACGAGTTCACATGCCATCCCTTTGGAATGCTGTCCTAGGATCTTGCCCTGAAATGACATTAAGATTACTGTGGATTTGCAGTTTGTGAAATCTATGTTTTTGAAATTTGGAATTCCATTTGCAGACATGCACACAAGCACATACACATCTACTTTTCAGTTCAGTTCAGTTCATTTGCTTAGTCGTGTCCAACTCTTTGTGACTCCATGGACTGCAGCACGCCAGGCCTCCCTGTCTATCACCAACTCCCGAAGTTTACTCAAACTCATGTCTGCTGAGTCAGTGATGCCATCCAACCATCTCATCCTCTGTCATCCCCTTTTTCTCTCACCTTCAATCTTCCCCAGCGTCAGGGTCTTTTCAAATGAGTCAACTCTTCACATCAGGTGGACAAAGTATTGGAGTTTCAGCTTCAGCATCAGTCCTTCCAATGAATATTCAGGACTGATCTCCTTTAGGATGGACTAGTTGGATCTCCTTGCAGTCCAAGGGACTCTCAAGAGTCTTCTCCAACACCACATTTCTAAAGCATCAATTCTTCGGCACTTAGCTTTCCTTATAGTCCAACTCTCACATCCATACATGACTACTGGAAAAACCATAACCTTCTAAGTTCACATTTTTCAGGCTTTCTCAAAGCTCAACATCAGAGATTCAGAGATATCATTAAAGTTAAAACATAAAGATACCATTAAAAGTTCTCTCAGTTTCCTGGGGTACACTTTACACAGAGCAGATAGATGCTCTTCTACAATTTCTCACCCTCTGAACTATTTTCAGTTATCATATTTGTTCTACCCTACACTCTGCCTTCAGTCTGAAAATCACTCTCTTTGACATTGTCAATTGGAAATAAAAGTTGATGAGGTGTGCTTTCTCTTAGCCTTCCATCAGTATTACATCACTGCCCAGAGAAAAGGCCCTCTACATATTCTGATTTCTATTTTCCTAAATAACTTTGTGCAACTTGGACATCATCTGAAACCCAAAAGTTATCTTCTACTTTAGCCTTCCTGACAAAGTCCCCCAAGTCTGTGACATGCTAGTTCTTATGCTTGAATAGGTACACTTCTTTCCCTATAAAGACCTTCTCCCTAAATCTCTCTCATCAGAGTTACATTGGTGTACTTACCTACCTTCGGTCTTGTCTTCCTTTTTAGGCTATTTTCATCTTACCACTGAGTATCTAAGTCTTCTCTTTGCTTTGATTTTCTTCTTCCTCCACCGCAGCGTCATATTAGTCTTCTTAAATCCTTCAGTCCTTTACTCCAAACACTGCAGTGATTTCATCTCACCTCTGCAGTAAAGCTCAAACTCTGTACTCCACCCCACAAAGGCTTCAACTTGTTTTCTAGAGTTGATCATCATATTCCCTTAGACACACTCTCTGTTCTAACTAGGTAGCTTTCTAAACATGTTTTGAAAAGCCCCACATTGGCATCATTCCTCTTGCCCATAAAATATTTAACTGGTCTGCTTTTTAAGGTTCTTACAGTTACAGGTGCCTCATATCAATAGGTCAAATAAATATCATTTGTTCATCTCACTAGAAGCTGAAAAGACAACCAATTAAACCAAAAAAACATTCTCAATATTTGAAAGCTCTTCCTATACTAGAAATGGTTTTAAATGAATAAGATCATCTCCTGTGTAAAGAAATATTCATGATTGGTAGGAATAAGACAACACAACAGGAAATCAGGCAGAGCTTATAAAGACAATTTACAGAATAAGAAATTCAAACGAAAAATTAACATATCGGAAAAAAAAACTCAATCTCACTAGTAATCAGAGAAAACAAATTTTTTTTTTAAATACTGCTTTTTACCCATCAGATGGGGAAAAAATTACATGGCTGTTAATGTCAAGTGTTGGCCAGGGCAAAGGAAACGTGCTCTCAGGCACAGCTGGCAGCAGCATAAACTGACACCACCACGGTGGAGGGCAATCTGGAGTACCTGTTAAGATGAAAAATACAGGTTTGTTATGACCCCGAGGATGTGCTTCTAGGTACTTAACCTGCAGAGCACTTGTACAACAGGCAAAGAGTATCTCTAATGTACTACCCATATTAGTTTCCTAGTGTTTCCATGAGAAGTATCACAAACTAGGTGTCTGAAAACATCGGCGATTCATTGTCACAGAGTCCTAGAGGCTAGAAGTTCAAAATCAAGGTGTTAATGGGACCAGGATCTCTCTGAAACCTGTAGCAGAGAATCCTTCCTGGTTTCTTCTAACCTCCAGTGTCTGCTGGCAATTCTTGACATGTCTCAGCTCATAGAAGCTTCACTCCAATCTCTGCCTGTGTCAGCACATGACCATCTTCTCTCACATCATCCTTACCTCTGTTTCCAAGTTTCTCTCTTTTTATAAGGACACTAGTCATATTGAATTAAGAGGTTACCCTGCTCCAGCATAACCTCATCTTAACTAATTACATCTGCAATGACACTATTTCTAAATAAGGCCATATTTTGAGGGCATGAGGATAAGGATTCAACATTCATTCCGGGAGGACACTCTTCAACCCATAACTTTACCTTTCATGTAAAAAAGAAAGGGACATTTAAGAAAATATTCATGTGGTTGCTTATCTGTGCAAAATGAAAGGATAATGGAAGAACCAAGAAGCCAAGCAGGCAACAGAAAGTTGATAGCGGAGTGTCACTACCAGCCCTCAACAAAGAGGCTCAGCCCTAACAAAGAGTCCAGGGCAAGCATACAAATGGAGGCCCACATACCATATGTCTAAATGTTAGGGTTTCCCAGGTGGCCTTGTGGTAAAGAACCCACCTGCCAATGCTGGAGACACAAGAAACATGGGTTTAATTCCTGGGCTGGGAAGATCTCCTGAAATGGGAAATGGCAACCCACTCCAGTATTCTTGCCTGGAAAATTCCATGGACGGTGGAGCCTGGCAGGTTACAATGACTGTTAACTAAAAATATTCTTTCTACCTGACAAATATCTCTATGACAATAAAATTTTCAAATAGGCATAAAATCATGATTTTTATATGAAAAAAAGTTTTTTGTATGGCAAAATATCAAATACAACCAAATTAATTACTATTGTACATGCATTGATGGACCAACAATGTGTAGATAAATAATAAAATAAAGATATTAAGAACTGATTTGTAACATGTGTATCATAAGGCTTATTCTTCTTGATTTTTGTTTCAGAAAAATCACTATTGTTATAATCAGGACTTTCACATAACATTATATAGCATTGATGGTAATGCCAAATGTTTTCGATAACTGTTTTTGATTCACTGTAGTTCCTAGTTTTTTAAATAATTTTAATTTGGAGAAACTTTACTGAAGCACTAGCACTTCTATTGAAAGTGTCAATAAAATTCTTAAATCAATGCTTACATTTGGAATTTTATATGGTATGGTCAAGAATTGTAACAATCACATATGACAAATTATTGTTAATGCAAAAAATGCTGTATTATATCTACCATATAAATCATTATCACATACAGCATGATATTTACTAGCTCTTAAGATAACTCCTAGATTCACACAATATTTATTAAGTTCTTCTTTCAAATGCCAGAATGAAGAAAACCAAAAATCACAGCACATTGCTTAATTGATTCAAATCTCTCTGCAAGACCATAACTTGATCAGTAATGATTGGAAATAGTTACTACAAACATTACTTTGGGATTAATCATATGTAAATTTTCTTTAAAGTCATAAAAACATTTGCATTTCCTTGTTTTAATTTCCTTTTATTTTGTTAGAATATCACTTTTGGTTATAAATAGTTTAATTCCATTTTCTTTACAATTTTATAATATTTTTAATCCCTCTGAGAAATTGCCAAACTTAGATATGCTTTTGGTTATATTATAAATAACAAACAACAGTTCATATCAAAAAACTGTGGATAGCACAAATCCAAAATTTATTTAATTATTCACCAAAGACCATACTTTGTTCTGTATTTAAGGATCTTCTATTATTTCATTTAGCTCTCCTAGTATATCTTATATCCTTTCTAAATTAAATTTAATGGCTTTAACAACATTTAATCGACATCTCCATTACGTGTCTTAAGTGGCTATAAAGTCAAATTTAAATGTATTTCATCTACAGATAGATCCAAGACATATCATAAATAATCTCTGAGTTTCCCTAAAGAACTTCATGACTATTGGCTCAGTTGAGGCCACATCACTAGAAACAAATTCAAATCATGTTCCACACAAGTTATCAAGAATGTTTCTGGATTTTAGGCCAAAATGCAGGTTGGATCTAGAGAAATATACTTGTAGTTTAAGAGCAATATGACCAGCAGGTTAAGAACCTGTCTGCCAATGCAGCAGACATAGGTTCAATCCCTAGTCCCGGAAGATCCCACATGCCCCAGAACAACTAAGCCCATAAACAACTACTGAGCCCTCATGCTGCAACTACTGAAGCCCGCACACTCCCTAGGACCCATGATCTGCAACAAGAGAATCCACCACAATGAGAAGCCTGTGCACTGCAACTAGAGAGTAGCCCCTTCTTGCTACGTCTAGAGAAAGGCTGTGCACAGCAAGGAAGAGCCAGCGCATTCAAGATAAACAAAAATAAATAAACTTTAAAAACAGCAATATGAACTGCAAGAGCATAAAATTACAAAACATTCTTTAGCTACTGTGTGCTACTGTTCAAAACACTGCCCTAATTCATGTGTAACTCTGAACCGCGAATTGGAACACAAAGGGAAGCAAGAAAATGGATGCGCATCACTGCTGGGAAAAGATACTTCCTTATTCAAAAATCTACCTGGTAGGAAGGATTTGACAAGTTAATCATTTCATCTTTTCTTTTATCAGAGTGCCTCCACCCTCGGATCCTCTCAACAACTCAAAGCAGTATCTATCACCAACAGTATCTATCACCAGCAACTCAACCCACGCAACTGAAAGGATCTCAGGTGCAGGTCTTTTGCTTTGAGGACACAGAGCAAAAGATATATGAAAGCATCTCCTTGGAGCTTGTTCTGTGTTAACCAGAAAAACAGATGTTTAAGGTTGCAAGCCATCCTGTGTCAGTACTGATACTGGATCCCAACACATAGAAGCAACCATGAGG